>NC_085058.1:7994113-8301095 GCF_963662255.1 Cinclus cinclus
GACAAGTCCTGCTTTGTCCTCTCCTCCCGTCTCTCTGGGACTGAAAAGGGGCCAAGCTCCTGCTTCCATCAGGGCTTGATCATGAGACTCCTCCTTCAGCTCACATCAGCCACACTGAAGCCTGACTTAATTTACACAGGCTGAAATGTCACTGAACCTTGATGTAGTCACTGCTTTCAAACACTTGGCTTCTGATTCAAAGTCCACTGGTATGAAGCACTGGCTTTAATTTTGGTGGAGTTGACTAGGCCTTGCTACTTGGGATTTACACCCAGAGAAGGCAAACACCCTGGTCTTCTCATCAGACACCTACCCTTGGCACAGGACTTTGCACAAACAGGATTGTACCAGAGCTGGCTGCTCTGCTGCACTGACAGCGAACCAGAGCAGCCCCACTCACTTCTTGGGGCATTTTATTTTCAATTCCACTTTTTTGATCCTCCTGCTGTACTATGTTTGTAAAGGTTTAAAATTCTCCAGCCTTCTCAGTACACTCAAAAGTGCGCACTCTAGATTTCTTGAGTGCAATTTCAAGCTTGAATTTATGAAGGTAATTTCTGTACCATTTCTGGAAAACCACATCCAAAAGTGATGACATTATCCATCAGGCTCTGAGGTCCGAATGAGAGTTTAAAAAAGATGAAGCACCCTACAGCACACAGAGCTTTAGAACGGAGCTCTTCTTCCTTTTCAATTTCTTTTTTTTTTTCCTTTCTCTTTCTATTTTTTTGGTGTGGGGGGGGTATGAGTAAGGAGAGAGAAGGACGACCCAGCAGCCAAAGAGGAAAAAGAAAAATCAACATATTCTGGTTTTGTTTGGCCTCTCAGACCTCACAGGCTCTAGAGCATGCGTCAAGTTTCCAATGAACAGCTTTGTTTCCCATTACAAACATCCCTCTGGAGGCTGTTGCCACTGACTCCTTTTCCTCAACCGGGGCCTGATTCAGCTCCCACTGAAATCAGCTGGATTTTTCCTTTTGTTCTGTGCTGGACCTCTTGAGCCTCTTGTAGCTGAAAACCAGCTATGTCCAAGAGAGCTTGCTTGCCTGAATTAAATTTGGTGCAAAGTTGTTCCTGTACTGGTACTGTACTCTCAAACAATTGCAGTTCCTCCACAGCTGAAAGACATCTCACTAAAGAACTCAAATCTGGGTAATTTCTGAGGATGATTCTGCTCTGGGGTAATAAACAACACGACAACCACCTGTGCTGGGGTGCTGGGCCAGCCAGGCTGCCTTGGCTGGTGCAGGGGTATCCCCTGAAAGCAGCACAGCCACTGGCACTGCCCACAGAGGCTCGTTCATGGCCCAGGAGCAGGATTCTGCACTGACAGTGCTTGCGGAGGTTGGACTTGAAGCCCATTACTCACCTTTTGTGAACTGCCACAAGAAGATGTGACTCTTGCTGGTCACCTGAGCAATCCTTTTAAAAAATAAAATTAAATGGCACTGCTGATCCATCGCCGGTCATTCAGCCAGCCGACTGCTGGTATTGGCTTTTGCTTTCCTAGTGCCTTCTTATAAACCAGGTTTTCACTGATTCCATAGCCAGCTGTTGGTTTCCAGTCACTCCCAGGAGTGCCTCACAACACACTCTAGAATGTGAGAGATTTGCTGTATCAAGACAGCCATAAAAGTGAAGGAAAACAAGGCCTGTGAAAATAAACAAGCTGCACCTCTGTTTTGCAATCCCACCTAGTTTCAGTCCCTTACAATCATACTAATCATTAGGACCCTTGAAATGTTTCCCAAGGAGAGGAAATGAAGTTGCTGAGATGGGAAAGGATATGAAATTTCCTGACCAGACTGAGGCACAGGTGCCCGGTATCTGGGATGTTATGCACTATTTACCAAGGGAAATGCTGCTGCTGGATTTTTTGCATGCCTCTAAAATTGTTGTCCATCCCTCCTAAAAAAGAAGTGCCATTATGTACTTTCTAATGCCTCCAGCTCTGAGAAGATGCTGAGGGCCAAGCAGCTGTGATTCTCTTATAAAGTACTTTGGCATCTGATGCCCCCTCCCCCATCCCAGCAGATTTAGTGTCAAAAGCTCTCTAAGGAAAAAGCCACATATGAAAAAAGGATTGTTGATGGAATGAAACTATAACCAGCTACTAAATCAATTGAGTTAGGAAATTCCCATTCCTTCCTCCATTCATCCAGAACCAAATCTCCTGTGGGAAGCCATTATTATTTAGATGTTAAAATCCTCTTCCTGTACCAAAAAACATTTCTGGAGCAGCAACAGCACAAAAACCTTGTTTATTAAATCCATGGGAAAATAATTCCACCTCCAAAGAGCTGAATGCTGGGCCACTGTCTGTGCACTGCCTGAAGTTCTTAGTTAAACAGCTGGGGAGCCTGAAGAAAATGTCTCATGACATCATCACTAAGCAATATTGAATTAAGAATGTAGATCATCATTTCACTCACACATCATTTGAGAACATTTTCAAGAAAGGAAATGAAAAGTTACATTGTTGCCACCTGTGTTGATTATTCTTATGAATTAAGAGAGCCCGAAAATCTTTTTTTTTTTCCTGTATGTTTTAAGGAAAGACAATAAAAAAGAGAGGCAGAGAACATGCAGGAATCTCCAGTGAATGTAAAAATCAGTTCAATTTCCCAAATCCAGGGCTAGCCCCAGGCTCAACAGCAGACAGAATCTGAAATGCCATAAAACTAAAGCTCCTTCAACTAAGACCTGCAATGGAGATATTAGTGCTGTGCTTCATTTTAATTAACTATATTTATACACACGCTCATGAAGATAGTTGTTTAATGCTTCCTTGCTGGTAAATAGTGATGAAAACACAAAATACATTTTCTCCCTGGTCTAAACTTTTATATTGCTGCACTGCATATCAGAATGTCCAGCCTGGGTTTGTACACATCCCTTCCTCTTTGTATACTTGTCACTCCAATTACCTGCATGGTTTAAAATTAAAAATAAGTTGCTAATAATTACTAAGCCAGTGGGGATGGATGGCTACTGAAACAAGAGAGTTTTTATTTGCAAATTAAAGAGTTGTTTATTTGCAATTCTAAATTTGCTTTGTGTTATGCTAAAAACATTTACTCTGCGCTTGATTTCAAAACTGATGAGCATCCAAAATGCTATTGAACTCAGGGTGTAATGCTTGTGAAATGCAGGTCTTGTGCAAAAAGCAATGTATGATTTTCATCCAACTACATGTCAGCATTCCAAATACCTTGGAATTTTTACATGGTAACTTTGCAGTTTGCTTTTCCTTTGTATACTTTTCAGTGTGATGGTGTGTCTCCAAGGCTCTGAACAGTTGCATGACCTGGAGGATGAATGAGATTGCTTTCTTGATGAGCCCTGTGGAACTCTCTCAACAGAGGCCATATATAATTATTTATATAATGATATTAACAGGCAGGATTTGAACCTAATAAAGACATGGTTAGGCCATTGTCTTGCAAAGTTCTAGCAAAAGATCTGTGAGAACGTGTATATGAGCAAGAGGTTATTGTCAGTACCAGGAGGGATGTGACTGTTTAAAGATAACAGGATTAGGAAAATCCATGCCCTCTCCATCTTTCATTTGGAAAGGAACAGAAATTGCCCAGAGACCTGTGTGATGTGATCTCATGAAAATGACACTCCAAGGGGCATCACGTTCACAGGGCAGCTGGGAGCTTCCACCCAGGCCTGTCACATTGGAGTGTTTG
The DNA here is from genome assembly GCF_963662255.1 of Cinclus cinclus. Taxonomy (NCBI): domain Eukaryota; kingdom Metazoa; phylum Chordata; class Aves; order Passeriformes; family Cinclidae; genus Cinclus; species Cinclus cinclus. The sequence goes on from NC_085058.1 coordinate 7,997,809, forward strand.
GAACAGCCCCTCCCATGCCCTCCAACCTCACATACCCAGCACCTGCACCCTCAGCTCCCTGCTGCCCTGCTCTGCTGGCCCCTTTGGCATCGCTGGGGAACAAACGTTTGGTTTCCTCCTTTGCCCACTGCACACCAACCACAGCCTCCACTTACAGGAGGCCTTGGCTGCTCTGCCACTTGGGTTTTTCTTGGCTAAACCGCTGCACTGACTGGGACATCTCAGCACAGCAACAAAGTTGGCCTTCTATCTTTGCTCTGACATTACTGCCATTACTGCCTCTACTGAGAGTAAATGTCAAACAAAATGTTTGTGTATTCCAAGATTCTTAAAGTGCTCCCTTCTTTCCTTTGCCTTTTGGCACAATGCTATTGATAGCACCCAACAGGCCAGGTTATTTAACTACCACAATACCACATAGCAAATGCATGACACATTATAGATTTTTCTTCTCCCTACTGCATATCACAAAAGGTAACACTAGGACTCAAACAAAAACAAATTACCTCAGTAACTCCTGGAAAACTCAAGTGGTTAATCAGTTACCTTTTATTTACATATATATGCTTAATGCTGAATTAAGTTGTAAAAACCAAAGGCTGATTTATAGCCACAGTCAGCCTTAATTAACATTGATTCCAGGGGAATAGTAAATGTGAATAGCCTTCACAATTGAGGTTGAACAATGAACTCACTGGGTGTTGTCCAATTTGTAGCATGATTTACATGGAAGCAAGCCCCTCTTTTTCTAAGGTTACTCCTTTTTTATCTGGTGTTTAGGATGGGTTATATATAATCCATAGATAGGAACATTTGCTGTCAAATATTCTCCCTGATTTAGAGTCAGCCTTTACCATGGTCACTATAAATAAGGGAGAAAAAAACCCAATTTGAGGCTTTGCAGGGATTCCTTTTCCTTGCAATGTGTCATCGCTTCTCCATTTCATGGCATTTTTACGAAGTGGCCATAATGAAAGTCAGATTAAATGTACAGGATATATACATTTAATCAACAGCCATTGGAGTCAGTAGTGCTGGAAGAGTTATAAAAGCCCCTGTGAATGCAAATTTATTGCAAAAGAATCTGCGTCTCGGTGGTAGGAATATCTGCTGAATGGTACTACCTGACACAGAACACCTAAAACTTTCAAAAGTGAATTATTTAAGTGTAAGGCTCTGCTTGTAAAGCCGCCAGCTGCTGGATTTCAAGACTTGAAACTGTTCCAAAACATGGAACTAGGTACTTTATTTGTGCACTAGAGTAAATACTCTGATTTTACTGCCAATTTAAATGTGCTCAGTTTACAGTAATGAGCTTGTATAGGCAATACCTTGTTTATAGAAAGTGGAACAGGAAGAAACTAACATTAACCATTAACAGTAGCAATTTCTCTTGCTTTCAGCTCTAACTTTATGCCAAATAGATCCTTCCCATGTCCTATCTGAAATATTTACTATTACTGTTCTTTTTCTAAGTCAGTGGGATAAATGGAGCATTCAATAAAATGATACAGCTTTTCCTTCCAGTCAGCTTGAATTGCAGCACTCTTTTGTAATTCCAAGGCACTATTTCTCATTCCTATGGTGAAATGTATTTCAAGAACAAATATATGTCCTGTGTACTAGCAAACCTGATGATAGGTGTTAATCCCAGCAGAATGGGAGTTAACATTTTTTAATCTATTTTAAAAAGAACAGACCACTTCTCTAAGGGAAGTGTACTGAATTGTGGCTGCCACGACTTCTCAGGTTCTTGTATCAACCAAACTGCTTTATCCTTTCGATGCAGCTCACACGAGAAGCCCATGTGTTTATGTACATCCTGTCACCTTAAACAAACATGCTTACATCTTCTCTGGCCATCTGCTCCTGAAGCTGGAAGCTTTTCTCCCTTCCCCTCCCTCCTCAGCACCCCCTGACACACTCACTGGGTGCAGTTAACTCTGAGAAAACTCATTGGAAAGCACAGACTAAATTCCTTCTTCCACACAGGTCACAGATCTCAGTGTTTCTTTGCTTCACTTAAGGTCTAAAAGAGACAATGGTACACCAGAGGATTTTGGCCTGTGGCACTGGTCACTAGAGATTGTGCTGGTGATTCTTTCACTGTCTCATTTTTGGTTAGCTCCAGAATGTCCTAACAGGGACCAGTACTTGGGTTTGTTGGAACAGTGTCATCACTGAGCAGGAAGACACCAGCACAGTCTGAGGACTTCACAGTCCAAGGACACAAACAGATTCAGGATAAATGGGGCATGCAAGGAAAGCAGTGGTAATGGTGTGGCAGGTCCTGTGGTAGGTAACCTCTGAAAACCTGAACAGAAAGGGCAAGGAGGAGTAAAGAAGGGACTCTGGAATGGATAGAGGGGCACACAGCAGAGGCTGAAGTTTGAGGCACAGGGAAGATGAGGAAACACAACAGAAACACATCCATAATTGCAAATGCACTTGGAATTGTTGGTTTCTGTGTACAGTTCTACCAGCAGGGTCTTTTCAGGCACAGCTTCCTCCCACTCAGGGTCGCAGTGCGCTGGACACAAGTGATCTCTGGAGCAGGAGCTGTGACACTGCAGTTACTGTGGCATCGAGCCTGAGCTAATAAGCCCTGCTGAGAGGAATACAGCTACAGGACTTCCATTTGGCTTGGAGAATAGGTTTGAGCAAGCTCATGTCTGGTAACTGAAAACTCTAGATGTATTTTTTGCCTTCATGTGTATAAAGATGGACCAGTTTCTCTCACCTGAGTGTCTTTGATTGGAATGGAGACTCCTCAAGCTCTCAAAGGGTCCCTGTCTTTTTAAGCACAGCCCTGTATAAAAAAAAAAAAAACCCAAAACCCAGGTGGTGAACATTCCTTCCCTCTGCCTGTGAACTCCTGCTTTCAGTGGAGTCAGGGGTAAAATTCCTGTGTATTTCAACGAGGCCAGGACATCCTCTTATACATTTAAAGTTGTATTTCATTGAATCCAATAAAAGCACATTGATATCTGGACTCCAAGGAACCCAAATGGTGTCTGGACTTTTTGAACACTTCCAGTCTTAGAAAGATTTAAAAGACACAAGGAGTCTGAATACCTGGAAAACTTTTTGCACAGTCATTTTCCTGTAGTGGTTTCTTTAATACTTGCTGAAAGAGAATTGCATCCTGTTCTTAAAAGTCATTCAGCAGAAAACAACTGACATGTATGCAGCTACCAGTAAAAATCTACTTTAAATAAACTCATTTGTCATTACCTTTCTCAAGACAGCTGTTGTCAGCACCATTACCATTTAAATTTGTTTTGCCCCTGACAATTAAAATATCAACACTGAGAGAATGTAACAATTTCCATTGTTCCGAGCAGATAAGCAGGTTCGTTTTGTGCTGCAAGCCGTCACTGTAGCCATAATTAACTGACTGTGTATTGAAGAACTGTGATGTTTGAGATTATTCAGCCTTGACTGGGATGTATCAGTGACTAAATGTTTACTTACTGAACTGAGTGATTACTCCAAATCCTTGTCTTGTCTCCAGCAGTTTCAAGGCTTTTCTATGATACAGCTATTTCTTTTTTTAGTTTATTTGTTACAGTTTTTGAACCAAATTTGAACATCAACCAATGTTTAGACTTTGATGTTGCTTCTATAATGACACTGCTATAGAATACAGAAAGACATCAGGGGCTGACCTCAGCCTGAACTCTTGAAAACTGTAATTTTCACATGCAAAAGTAAGTTTCAGTTCTTTTGTATTAGAATCTGCAGCTTTTCTCGTGAGTTTGTTGTTATATACATTACTGTTTGCCCATGCAAGAGACCTGATGACTTTTCTTCCTTTTCTAGATTTTCATCAATAATGAGTGGCAGAATTCTGAAAGTGGAAGAATATTCCCAGTATATAATCCAGCAACAGGAGAACAAATCTGCGACATTCAGGAAGCTGACAAGGTAATATAGCCCATGAATGGCTACATGTTTAATGTATAAATTAAATGTATAACAGATAATAGAAATGTATAAATAGATCAAAGCAACCAGTCCAGAATAGCACTATTGGACAGTTCTTTTATTAATCATATTTCCAAAACCCATCATGTGACTAAGGTTGTATAACAGCAAATTCCATAAGCCTGCTTGTGTTATTTACCTGTGTCTTCAATTTTCTTCTTCCTTCTCCCTAGGTTGATACAGACAAGGCAGTGAGGGCAGCTCGGCTGGCTTTTTCCCTCGGTTCCGTTTGGAGGAGAATGGACGCCTCAGAAAGAGGCCATCTTTTGGATAAGTTAGCAGACTTGGTTGAAAGGGACAGGGCGATTCTTGCTGTAAGTGGCACATAAAAATCAGCAGTCAAATCAGTTGTCAGTTTTACATTCTGAGAGCCAATTAGCTCATGAATGGGTTGATATGAATTGTACATGAAAAACCACCCGCAGCTTCCTGGCTGAAATTGCTCTGTCTACTTACAACGTGATGCGAAACCCATAAAAGCCACCAAGAGGCTTCCAGTGGGCTCAGATCAGCTTTACATTGGACGCCACACAAAAGCAGGGGTGTGCACACGTGCGTGCCTGCCATGCACTCCTGTAGCTCCTCTAGAATAAGAAATGGCAGGTTGGGATGATCGGTGCAGACAGGAAGGGAAGGGCGAGTGAGGTGCTTAGGGACACTCAGCTGGTGACACAAATTCCGGGTGCGGCTCCGTTTCACTCTGGGATGAAGCCATCGGAACGGTGGCATTGTTAATGTTGTTTTCCGCATGTCAAGTGCTTTGAACTAAGCCCATGAACATCTTAATTCCAGCTTTGTCAACACTTAAATCATCTTACTGCAGCGGATACTGTAAAATCGCCATGGGGAGAAGGAAGTGCACAGCAAATCAAGTTTACTCTGCCTGTCATTTAATTTTTATTTCTGGAGCCAAGTTCTTTGCTGAGTTGCACTGCAGGCAGTGCCATTAATTGCTCCTGGGGATATAAGTCAGTGCAGAATTAGGCCTCCATTCTTCTCTATAGAAACTCATCTGATGGTTGGTGTGTTACACATGGGTGTCCTTTGCCCATTCTTAATGATTTCTATTAGACAGCTATTGAGAACAAGTTAAGCTAGTCAACATCTTAGGATATTTTATTGGATATTTTTTTTTGCTAAATGATCTTAGGAACCCCTAAGAGGATAGCTTATAAGATACTTTTAAAAATAGGAATATTAACTAAAAAATAAAGACATTATCTTGTTAATTTATGAGCTTCCCTAGAGGAAAGTTTGTTTATTTGATGGTAATAAATAAACTGGCTGTACAGTATAGATATCTCAGACCTCAGCAGGAGTCTTGGCAACCATATAGAGAAATTTTTATATTCACATCAATTATATAAAGAGGGATGTGTCCATTCTTCTCTTTATGGATTCACATCATTAATACAGGGTTACAAGGAGCCCCTTCTCAGCTGTTATCATTAACATAACAGAACCCAGTTTGACAGGCATTTTTATCTTGGCTCCTGATTAAAGCAATTCAGCATTTATAGATCTGGACCAAACACAGTGGCTATTAGGTTTAAAGTACACAAAGGCACATGTACATGCATGTGGATACACACATAAACCCACAAGACAGACAGACAAACACACATAAACACACACATACATCCTTAAAATCATAGCCATTCCAGAATACTACAGAAGAAACCAGTTTGGGTCTTTCAAGGAAAGTACTTTTTGTTCACATTTGCGAGAAGTAACAAAGGGGATCAGATAATTGTTCTGAACCTTCTGTGTTAACATTACACCCAGGTGTAACTGATTGGTCTTCATTAAAATCTTTGTCACGGTTCAAGAGCTGTTAAGATGTGACTACTTAGGTACAGTAGTCCAAAAATGTTACTATACTTACATCTCTTTACTTTTTCTTGTCCTTCAGACTATGGAATCACTGAACAGTGGCAAACCGTTCTTGCAAGCTTTCTATGTAGATCTCCAGGGAGTCATAAAAACCTTGAGGTATTATGCTGGTTGGGCAGACAAAATCCATGGAATGACCATTCCTGTAGGTAAGGGGAATTAAAGCACAGCTATGCACTAAACCTTCTCATGGCCAGACTAAAAGCTTAGTAGCTCACAGCTTTGTGGAAAGCAGAGGAGAAGCCTGGGATGCTCCTACAGTGTGTAGTGTGTTGCTGAAGCAGAAGTTGGAAAGTCAGGAAGGGCAGGACTGGGTGCCCTGCTCTTGTTCTGCTCCACGTGCACATGTGAGGAGGGCTCGGTTTCTTTTGCATGTGTCCATCTGAGAAGTACGTAGTGTTATACCTACATTTAATTATTGATACACATATAAAAATGGATGAGGTATAAGCCTGAAAAATACCTTGGAACTCATGAAAATAGTGCTGGGTGTCTGTTTAAGAAACAGTATCATTATGTATAGATCTTGTTTGTACATGTCTTCTTACTGCTTATGCCAATAATTTTACCTTAGACTAACACTGGATCTAACTTAATTTATACTTTTAGAGCATTCTTAATATTACTATAGAGAACTACCTACATATGAGATATATTTTGTAATAGATGCTTCTTCAAATTATTCAGTGGGATGAGTTTTATACTGCGTATATGAGAGAAACCTTCATGCATGCTGGGAAATTATTATGTTCTTATTCTTTTGCTAAAGAGATACAAAAAAATCCTTACAATTATTTAACAAGTCTCTTCCTCCTGCCCCTCCCTCCCAGCTGTTTAGTAAATACAGGCTGCATTGTCTGATGCAAACATACTCATCTGCAGTCTGGACTAGATGCACCAGGTGCTATAATTACACAACATGGCAAAATAGCAGAAAATTATTTTATGTACGTGCAGTCATTAAGATAAGTGTACTGATATTTCACCTGTATAAAATAAATCTCTGGAAAAACGTTAAGGAAAATGAATATTCATTATGTGGATTCTTTTTGGCTTCATGGTGCACATGTTCATTGCACATGCATGTTTATTCCACTATATCCAGTAAGGCCAGAAGGGCACACTCAGGGGTAAATGCCCATTGCTGTTGCCCAGCTATTTCCCTGGTGTTTCACTGTGTGACAGTGTCTGCAGTGCACTCACTCACCTCTCTACAGCAAAGAACCAAACTATCCCAGTGAGGCAAGCAGATAAATTGAAAACATGCCTCCAAAATTTTCAGAAGGGCAACATCATGTAATTCTTCTTGCAGTGTTACTCATCTTGGTGTTTCACCTTATTAAAATTGCAGTTTGCACTGACTGGTGTTTATCTTCACTATCTTATTTTCACCAAAGAAATGACAATAATATTTCAGGTGTAGACATTCCTGCAAGGACTCAAAGTTTTCCACAGTCATTTAGGCTCAGATTCGTAAATCCCAGTTTTGCTGTTTGCACTTCACATTTAATCATACAAAAGTGCAGACCACACTATAAATTCATGTATTCAGCAAATTTCCTGTTCCCTAATCTCTTTCTCCCTGGTCAGTGAATGCCTCCTTCTCACTCTTTAGCCCCACAGGTACACAGAAATTAGGTCAGCCACCAAAAGGCATTGCCAGATTAAGGAGAATAAATATTCTCTGCTTATTCTTGGTTTCAAGTGCCTTATAGGATAATACCTGATTTTTTTTTTTCAGTAAGGTGGACTATGCTGGGCGAGAGGAAGGCACATTTTCAGCATGCCTTCCTCAAGGCAAACTTCGTGCTAACACAGTTTTCAGTACTGTAGAATCATAAATCCATTCACAGATCTTCAGGGGATCAATTAGTTCTTCTTCGTTTAACACTTCTCTTTATTCCTCTACTTTCACACTATAAATTTGTCATTCTCATTAAGCTATTTTAGGGCAAAGCCAGTGTTAAACAGCGGTACTCTTTACGTTCACTTACCATCAGCTCACCAAAGATAAACAAGACAACAAAACCAAAAAAACCCCACTATTAAATCTTGTCTTTCTATTCAGTGTGCTAATAAATCTGAAACCTCCCGATCTTTTGTTGTTGCTGTTTTTGTTGAAGTTTTCTTTTCCTGTAAAATAAAAATAGGCAACTGATAGACAAGTAGGAGAAGTGTGTTTTACAGTCACATTCCTTTTGGTCCCAGAGCTACAAAACCTTCAGACTGCCCTTTGCTTGCTCCCATGCATAAAGCCTTGATGATTTAAATTAAAACAAAATGAGGCTAAACCAGAAACTGTTAAACTAATAAACTGAATGCAAGAAGAAATGTATCTTTAAAGCAATATATGCTATGATACAGTTTAAAGAACCAATTCAGCTCTCCTCACCCACTTGTTTGCTGTGTCCTGCTATATGAGGCATAGGTTGTTATGCAAATAAAAAAATCCGTGTTGGAGACTCCTGATGGAAATCTGAGCAAACACATCTGTGGAAGATATTGCTGTCCCAAAGTGAGATCCCTGGATAAATGGGACTTGCTTCCTGATTAAAAAATTAAAGTCTTTGGGCCAGGTGCTAAGCAGCTGTAAATTGATCTTGCCCTATTAATATCAGTGAGGATGGAAGAATGTCAGTTTACCTCAGCTGAGTATATTAAAAAAAAAACCTTTTTAACACAAAATTTTAGATTGTATGTAGGATCACTGTCAGGTCCCTCTCAGGCAATTTTCTTCTGGTGGCCAGCTAGTAAAGGGCAAGAGTAATAACCATCAGCCACAGCATCTTAGAATAAGGGTCATTAGCATGACTTAAAACTCTCAAACATTTAAAAAGTCTCCTGTATAATTTCTAAGCACAAGGGACCTTTCTATGCTCACTGTTTAGAATAATAGAATTAAGCTCATTTAATCCTTGAGTTATTTTGTCATGGTAACAGCTTGTTCTACATTATGGACAGGGTGGCTCTTAGATCCACCTTTGGCCTGTCCAGAGACATCCAAGGCTTCTGAATAACTTCAAGTCACATATGTTCCCAAAGATATTGTTAGAAAGCAACCTCAAAAATCCCATCTTGACAGAAAATCTGTGGATGATGAACTTTGGAAGTAGGTGTCAAAAAGGGCAGCTGTCTTGAGTCTAGTGGGAGACAGCAGGGAGAGCAGCTCTGCATGGGAGGCATCGCTCTGCGGAAAGAACGTTCTGCCTACGCTGGGCAGAATTAACCACCATTTGTCTGCCTTGGCAAGAGGTTCAGGTTATCTATAACTCTGTATGATGAAGCACGCAGACATGTGGCAGTGATTATGCAGTGACAATCCAAAGTCAGACAGTGCTAATGTAACTGTGTTACTGTTATGTTGCCACCATCCTTCTGGATGAGAACCCACCTCTCACAGTACTACCGAGTACAAGCTGGTATTTTTAGCTGACTCCTCTGTATTCCTCTTGAGCATTTAGACAGTTTTGCTTGTATGTAGTTCTCTGTATTTTGACTTCTACTTTGCTTCTGTCAGATCTGATGAATCTTCCTGTGGTCTGTGAACCACTGCTAGCATCTGTGAAGGATAACCTGGAAAACCAAGCTGATCATGTCCGTCTGTGACACAAATATTCTCATCTCCCTTGGGGAGTTGTCAAACATCTGGAGATCAAAATGTTACAATGACATTTTGTCAGTGCAGCACAAACCAACACAAACTATTTTCTCCTGCCTTTTCCTGAATCTCTTTTCTCTCTTTCTCTCCCTCCTTTATTTTCTCTGTTATGTCCCTTGTCTTAGTTGCAAGACTATTGTTAACTTTCTCATAATTATTTTGTGTCTGGCCCCAGCTGACATATTAGCTACTCCAGCTCAGGTTTCTACTGAGCAAATCCTGTAAAGTAGATGCATAGAAATAAGTAGACCTGACAACAAGTGATTTCTAATCAAATTCAAGTTGAAGACTTTTCTTAAACCCAAGAAACTTTAAGGATTAACCTGTTTATTGTTACCAGATATATCTTAGAGGATATTGCAGCAGGTTGCCAAAACACACTCTCCATTGTGAAGTCAGGCCCTTCCCCAGTATTGCACAAGGGTGGCTGCAGCTCTGGACTGAACGGGAGAGAGGCCGGGGCAGCCACTTCCCAGCGCAGCCTGGGAGGGAAAGCACATACCCTGTGTCAGACAGAACAATGGGGGCAAAAGCCCTGTAATCTCTCCTTCTCCTCCTCTTACTCCTTTCCACTGTCTAGCCTTTTCTTATCCTGGTAAATCATCTCCTGCCATTAAGCCTAGGTAACCTCATCATTCTCACATACTTAGCTGAAATTATTTTCCCAAGTTAAGAGATTTGAGTTTTTCTAGATGACCAAGCACTACAGGCCAAGGGGCACATTCAGCTCATGCCTTTAGCATAGCCTTTCCCTCAGCTGTAGCCTCACTGAAAAACACCTGACCTAAATTCAGAGATAGTTTGAGTCTGGGCTAGTTTATACGGCTACGAGACTCAACTGAGGTACAAAGATGCAGTAAATCTACTTTGCACAGATGCAGGCTGAGCACCCTAACAAAGCTACTGGTTAGACAGTACCTTAATTGATCCTTTAAATGGTCCCCACACATCAGGTCCCTTCCTGGCTCTTTGTTAACTGGGAAGAAACCTGCACGTGTAACCTCAGCATGTGCTCCCAGACCACAGGAAGTAAATGATGCTTGGTGACAAAAGTCACAAACTTTCCCTCTTCAGTCCATATCTAGAGACTGTGGTACATAATTCCATCACTTCACACTGCCTGTGTCCTCAATGGCAGATGAGTCAGCTGACTGTTACTCTATTTGCCCACACTGGGTTTTAGACACACCTTTATATTGCTGTGTTCCACTCACGCCTTTGTTACTCTTCACTTCTCCTACCCTTAAATCAGCTGAGGCCAGTAAGTGCTTCCATGCTACTGCAATTTTATGTGCAGTACAGGTCTTTGCCAAGGAACAAAGCAGGTTACTTTCTGATGGGAAGCCTGCTTCCTTTGTTCTACAGAAAGAACAATTAGGTTGCTCCTGAACCTAGGTTTCCCATGCTGGCTCACAAAAAAAACACTTCCATGACTTCTTTATTTCTTTTACTGCCATCAAAGGCTGATCCTTAGAGTTTTTTCCCTCCCTCTATTTTAATTTTTTTTTTGTTCTGCCAAGTCAAACTGCACTTGAGAGTAAGCATGCTCATCTGTTTCAGATGGAGATTATTTTACGTTTACAAGACATGAACCCATCGGAGTGTGTGGACAGATCATCCCTGTGAGTATCTCTACTAGTGCTTTCTATTTATTTTCATTTGAACCAGCTCTCTTTAAAGACACATAAAACATGGTCTTCAGCTATGTGTGTTTTCCATTACGAAAAAGCTGAGCTCATATTGTTGACATATCTTTAACAGCCTCCCTGCAAATGCTTATTTGAACATGCTAATAGGGTTTAGGCTCTGTTATTAGGAGTTAAGTTCTCAAGTCATAGAATTCACATGATTAAAATAAGCAAAGCAAAACACAGTGTTAATATGCTGTCAGTGGTTATGGATGTTCACACAACTTATGGAAAATTGATGCTTTGCTGTGGTAGTCTCTTTATTTATTTAGTTTTTACTGTGATTTAACAGGCTCCTCAGTTCCTGGGAGAATGTGATGTATTTTAATTCCATTCTTTCCTGCTATTTCTTCTACAAGGCTGGAGAAGAAAAGGAAACTCCAGGAGACATATCATTACAATTAACATTGTGTAGCTAATAGAAGACATGAAATGTTTGTTTTATTTGTTGTGAGAGAGAAACAGATCATTTAATCAAATCCAATACTCCCCTTACACCCCAGCAGACACCCTCATAGCAAAATCTTGCTGAACACTGCATGGGAATTGCACCAAAAGGGTAACTTTTTCAGAAGAGCTGGTTAACCAGCTTTGGCAGAAATTTCAGTGGGAGGCTCACATATAGCTATTAGAATATTGTGTGGAAGCTTTTTTGCTTGACAAAACACTGGGGGACTAATCAGGCAATTCTCTGAAATTTTTATTGATGTTGATTTTTTATTTTGTTCACATCACCACAAAGCCACTAAATAGAAATGCAGAGCAATTCCATTACAAAAGGAGCAGCCAGAAAAGATTACTTTAACAATGTTAAGCCCTTTTTCCATATTTATGTTTGTTGTTATTTCATGTCTTTGTTAAGGGGTGGCTTTTGTGTTTGGCAGTCAGCAGAAGCCCAGAGAAACGTGCAATGACTCAGAAAGTCTGTGGCTACAGCCATCCTGCAAACACCTACACACTCTCCTAACGTGGTCCTTATGAATGAAAGATTCCATAGCTCTGTCCCTGTTCCTCAGCCAGGCACATGGATAAGCATTTACTAAATGACAACCACAACATCTAACCCCAGTGTTGCTGGACATCTCTTATGCTCGTTTCACTGAGCTTAACTGATAGACCTCCTGAAGAAACTTGGCCACAGGCTGAGGATCATGCCAAAAGCCAGGGTACCCAGCCATCTACCATACGTGTTTGTTCTTCCCTCAGTTCTGTCCTCCAAAGCCTGAAGATGGCTGTCATATCCATCTATTCTAACACCACTGCTGATCTGTTCTGTATTTCCTGCACGCTACCAGTCCCAGAGGACAGCCCAGGCCGCTGCATGTGCTTGGCCACTGCCTGAGCAAATACATTATTCAAAAATAAAATTAAACAGCAAGTCTAACACTGAACTCCTCATCCTCTTTCACATCCCAGCTTCCATCAAAACATGAGCTCTTTGGCAGTGCTGTAGCATAAACAGGGCTATATAGTACCCTATAAAACTGCTGTGAGCTCTCCTTGCAATGCCATTAGAAGTGCAGGCTGTTAGCACACTGCTGGCCCGACAGCTCCCCTCCCAGGTTTATGTACTGGAGATGGAATTAAAACATCACTTTGTCTCTGGAGTTTATAAACAACAGAGGGAGTAAAAAATTGGGTGTTCAGTGAAGGAGAGACAGTTGTGTATTTTTTCAAGCTAGCCAGGGGCTAGAGAGATGTCTGAGAGTGGCAGCTGATATGCATCAGGCAGCAACACGTTCTGGCCAGTGGCTGACTCCATGACTGATACTTTCTATTCTCCTTCTAAAATAGACTGTTGCATGCATTTGTAAGAGTGATTGTGCAAACACAGTTATTTTATTACTTTGACATTTTCACTAAAATCTGCAGGACTATCCACTTAACCTGCTAGGATCAGGCCTTGGTGCAAAAGGGTCATTACTTTTATCTTTATTCAAGGCATGTTTTGTGCTTTGAACTTATATAATTCCCTACACCATCTGCTGCAGTTCAATGAAGTTATAATGAAGGACAATACAAAATTTTACAGCAGCAGAGTTTCTCAACTTGTTTTTTACTGTCCTTTTAACATCCTCCATATAGATATTACAGTAAGATGTCTTCAAGAAAAATAAATGCTTTGATTGAACATTGACATTTATGGAATTTTTACTGTAATTCCATCAATGAAGGATTATATAATTTTGAGTATAGATTTTATATCTTAAGATGTATTCAGGAATATGAAATTTACATCCAAAACTGCTTCAACATGAGTAAACAGTTCTTTCTAAATGTTCTAAATCAGAAGCAAGACCTATTTTCATGTGGGAACTAAAAGTGCCAATAGAAAAACAGTAAATTAAATGAAAAGTTGTTACTTAAAATGTTAACAGATAATGGAACTTTTTTAATGGAGATTGCAGGTGGGGGTTGCATTTCTTTGAACAGGAGAGAAAGAACTAAGAAGTCACTGTTGTTGCTTTCTTAATGGCAGTATTTTTTTAAAAAATCCTTGCTTTGTGCTGGGAAAGATTTATGTTGAGGATCAGCCTGAGAAATAAGTGAGGTATCAGCTTGACATCTCGAAAACAAAACACCACAGTAATATTTTTCCTTTTTTTTTTTTTTCCCTACAGTGGAACTTCCCCCTGCTGATGTTTGCATGGAAGATTGCTCCAGCTCTGTGCTGTGGCAATACAGTAGTTATTAAACCAGCAGAACAAACACCACTCAGTGCTCTCTATATGGGTGCCCTCATCAAAGAGGTAAGAATAACTGGGGGGAGTGATGTCTGTCTCTCCTTGTGGGAAGGGAACCACCAGCACATACCTGCTTTAATGTGCTCTAACAGTTCTCAAAAGTCATGCTTACCTTCATTCATTCCTATTTTGACAGGCTGGTTTTCCACCAGGAGTCGTCAATATTTTGCCAGGATTTGGTCCAATTGTTGGTGCAGCCATAGCCTCTCATGTTGGCATTGATAAAATTGCTTTCACTGGATCCACTGAGGTAAGAGAATTCACACATTACTGTAAAAGGTGAATAAATCATCCTCGTGCTACATTTCTTATTGTCTCTGAGTAAAAGAGTTACATCGTAACAACAGTGGTCTGTGCTTCCCAGCTAAACTTATGTACCACAGGACTTCCCAAGCACAAACAGCTCCTTTCCTCCAGCCCCTGCTGTGCTCAGCACCTCAGCACAGGAGATATGCCTGGAAAAATATTACTGGGATTTCCTGTGGGCTTATGAGGATGTGAATCACATGCAAGTAGGCAGAACATCCCCTGTATATCACAGCACACAGAAGTGCTGCTTTAACGTCCATAATTTGTGTATCCTGCTGTACTTGGGGAAAAGGGAGAGGAAGGGAGCAAATTGTGCAAATATACTTCAATTTTGATGTTGCATTCAAGTATATTGAGGATGAGGAGGAGGCCTAAAAAGGAAGGAATGCAGGGAGAAAAGGAGATTGTCCAAGGTGTCAGTTCCCAAAATGATGGAAAGAAGCTAGCCAGAGAATGAAGTGAGTCAGTTGTCTCCTGGATGCCAAAATGTCTTGCTATGAGTCTATGCTGCAGATGTTAGAGAGGAGGCTCTCTTAAGATGCAGGCTGCAATCTACAGCAAGACTAAGCCCCAAAACTCTCATCAGGTCTTGCTCTCAAATATGTGCCAAGCTGGCTGTTATCAGGGCTGGGGTGGGGATGACAGAGGTACTCCAGACTGAAGTCACAGGAGAAGGGGCCTTATCTCATCGTCTGAAGGCAGACAGAAAGGAATCTCTGTGGGAGTTTCAGGGCTGGTTATATTTAGAGAGTGCTAAACCCAGCCCTTTTCAATTCAAAATCTGACAAACTATTGTATGGAAGGGGCTAAACCCCAGGGATCCAGTGTCTCTTTGATATGTTTGACTCCCACTCATGGCAGTGGAAGGCTTTATGCATCCTAGGAATACTGCTCTTCACAGTAAGGCAATTTGTTTTTTGATTTGTGTCGATAAATTCACTGACCATGCAGCCCTACTAGATATGTGTGGGTATCTCCCTGGTGGGCCCAAGAATTGCAGAGACCTGCTTAATCATTTCAAATAAATTATTTTGGTGGAATTATTCTGTAATTGAGTTTGCAAGTCACACAAAAACTAAATTACCAGTGAAATGTAGCTGCAGTTGTATGCCTAATTTGCACACACAGGTGTTTTGTAATTACTATACTATATGCCTGCACATGATTTCTTAATGACAAGATTCTAACATACACAGATTATATTCTAAATCAATGGCTACATCAGATTTCAGATTATTCTATGGAATTATTCTAGTCATTACATCTCCTGTATCCAATTAAGATTAGCATCCTAGAATACTGAAAATTTTAATATGAGCTGATTACCCCCCATAAATTAAGTTGAAACAATTGTTTTCATAAAGATATGTGGTCTCTGTTTAAGATAAATATTCTATTATACAGGATGTTGCACTGTTTGGAAGAGGAAAAATACAGATGGGTTAGGTTTCAAAGTTGTCTCTTGTAGCCAAAATAAATTTTTATTGTAGTTCCAGACAGCTTTAGTTTTAATAGGCGTTTAAACTCAAAAGCTGTGGGTTTTATACTAACTCAGTGCCTACCTTTAAAAGCCTTACTAATAGGAAGTGAAAAGCATTACAGAGATGAAAAAGCAATTCTCTAAGAACCTAAAGCAAGAACAGATGGATCGTTTTAATGCAGAGTTAGTGTAAACTATTCCATATTGTTTCTGATTTCCTGTAACACTGAATTTTTGTAACAGCAAGTCAACATTGTAACATTTTAAACACCATATTCTGATATGAGCCGGACTATAGTCTCTGACTCCTCCAAAGCAGATTTCAGTTTTAGTGAAATAATAATGGAAATATTTTGTCCCTCTGGTACTTGTCTGAAGCATATCAACTGTACACTCCAGTGATGGGGATTTCCAATAGCCAATAGGCATATAAACACCACTCATTAACTCCATTCCTCCATTCCAGCCATGTGTTAGTTAAGGCAATTCATGATGGGCAAGTTAATGATAAAACCTATCAGTACAAATGCAAAGATCATAAAATTGAAATTCTGAAGCAGAGGTTTTTCTCAAGTTTTTACCATGAGGTTCTTTTATATAAGTTCTTGACCTTTGAAGTATACTTATAGTAAATGAAAACTCCCCATTTGCCTGTAAAAATCACAAAAATGGGCCATTATAATCTTTTTCCTGCAGTATTCTCGAAAGGCAGAAAACAGGCTGCTTCTCCTACCAAAAAAAAAAAAAAAATTGAATGCTAAGAAGTTTCAATATTTGTAGAACCCAATCCATAGAACTAGGAGCTAAAAGGCCAAGTTCACAACCTTAACTCAATAAAGCCTGACACAGCCACACCACCAAGCCCTCCAGCCTCGCACCTTGCCTTGCAACAGGACCAGTACCAGATGCTCAAAGAAAAGAGCATGTGTAGAGTGATCCTTTCCTTGCTGCAGCCTCCCAGCCTCTGACAATCAACTACTCACACACTTCCTGAGCCCAGAGGTGCATGTGGACACTTGTATTCCATGTGGCAATGGCCTTGTCACCCGTGCATTAGTCCAGTACCTGTCCAGTACCTCTTGACAGTCCTGGTGACTGGGAGGCCTCAAGCTCATGCCCATGCAATGACAACACAGAAATAGCTTTCAGCTTCTGCTTCTGATTTCTTGTTTAGAGCTATCCAGTGTGCACTCTCTTCTCTGGGTTTCAGATTCTCAGGTGCTCTGAATTTTTTAAAAATACTGCTATTTACTTTTCACACACACATACACACACACAAAATAATGCATGAAAAAACCACAAAGAGCTCTTTTTCTCTGGTGCCATTACTGTTTGATTTCACTTCTCTCCATCTTTCCTGCTGCCCTTCCTTTTATGGGTTAGCCTGCATATATTAAAAGAATAGTCTGCCAACTCTTTCATCCCTCAGCCTATCTGCTTCTTGTGAAACACCCTCCCATGGATCATCTTCCTCTCCCAGTTCCCTAGTACATGGATCTCAAAACTCTTCCCTCCACAGCTCACTTGGAAAGGGAAGGGTTCTGCAAACACCTGGCAGGCAGATTTCACTCTGACAACTGTCACAGTGAAAGGAATAAAATCATACTGAGTATGAAAGCCCTCCTAAAATACTGTGCCTCCTTAGATTCCAGTTGCTTTCTTGGCTTCTCTGCTTGCTTTGGTTCATTCTTCAGCAGCCTGTTTGGTATGGACATTTTAACCAAAATGTTTATTTTTACTGTGTTGGTTTTAGTGAACCAGGGCTAATCCATGATCCTCCTTAATTACAGCAATCTCCTCTCAGGCTTCACTGACACATTTTTTCCTCATCTTCCATGACCAGATGAAATTTAAACTACCATAACCAAACTTTCTTCCAGCCAATATGATCATGTTAACTGTTGCTCCTATCCTTTTCTTACCTTTCCTTGAAAGTCCATAATCAATTTATATATCTCATTCCATCTTACTGAACTTCTCCTTGATCCTTCTGGTCCTAAGCTGCAGGGTGAAACTCTCACTCACTGGGAGCATGGAGAGGTACTGGAAAGCTCAGCTGTGTCCCACTATGCCTGCTGTTTACTGTACATGCCTTTTCCTTTTGCACTGCCCCTCTCTGCCTCAGCTTCTTCACTGTTCCACATATTCTTGTCAGAGTTCCTTTAAAAAAATATTAGCAACTATTTAGTTCAAACTAGTAATTTAGAATTTCTGAGTTTAAGAACAGGTCCAAGCTCAGGATGTCTAGCATTCCCATGTGTCTGCTGTTAGGCTGCAGTGCTCAGAAGTGCAGGAGATGTTCTACAAGTCTCTTGCCCAGTGAAATAACATTGGGCTTTATGTATTTCCAAGACAAAAGCTGATGAGGGGACAATTTCTACACGTAACACAAATGCAAAGAATTTCTTCATATTGCTTTCCTATTCTCTGAAAAAAACTTTTGCTGTGCAAAAAAGGTGAGATGCCTTCAAATATCAGAGAAAAGCAGCCATCAGAAGCAGGTTTACTTTTAATTTGCCTTTATTTCCATTCAAATCTGTGAGCACAGTTAAGGCCTTGCAAATACAGCAATTTTCCTGCTGTGAGCTGTCTGCCCAAGTTGCTACCTGTGTGCTCCATCTGACCTGGAGTTGGTGTGAGGATGGTGTACCCCTAAGTTCCTGGTGCACAGGGAATAGTTGAGGGGAGTATGTTCTGAGTTTAAAATTAGAGAAGATTATGAAGAATAAGAAGTTATAAATATTTTTAAATGCAGATTTAAAGCCCTGCCTAGGATAAAAATTGTGTTTTGATTGTTGCAAAAGTTTAATGAGTCCTAATAACTTCTGTTTAAAACCAAATGTGTAACCTCCAAATCAGACCGGCTTACAACTCCCTCCAGTTGTTAAATGCTCTCAAGATGAGAATTATAGATAGCACACAAAACATTTGAAGTTCTGGCCAACAAGAAATGTATCCTAAGTGGCTGGTTTCCACTTTGCTCAAACTACAACCCATTAAAATGCAGACAGATTTAAGATAGGATTCAGGTCTGTGTTCAGGCAGTTCTGTGGAGTAACCCAAATAAATATCCAACAAATTGGTTTGGATGCCTGTGTAAACAAAAGGTCTATAAACAACTGCAATAAACCCCAGCAAAAGAGACTGCATTTTGCTTGGCAGAATGTTTTCTTTATGCACTTAGATTAACAAACCATGATCTCATCATTAGTCAACAAGATACTAGAGAGACCATCAAAGCAAACTACGGGAGAGTTGAGATTGATTCATGCCAAACAAATGTTTGTAGCTAACAGCTGTATTACCACTGATTCTAATTTACTCAGCAGGATTCTCCTTTCATTTCTAAAGTGAGATAAATGTCCCAATGCATGATGTAGACAGAATGTCTTCCTACTGCACAGGCAATGGGTTGTGTGAGCTCTCCTGGATCACACAATCTCTTGCTGGTTTTAGGCTTCATGAAGAATTGCAACCTGGCATTTTCTACTTTAGTAATAAGAATCCTAAAGGTGATCTGACCTGTTCTGAGAAGTCTGTGAGCTTATAGTGCTACATACATGCCCTGTGTAAGGATTTAGGGAGGCTACATTAACATTCATTCCTGCTCCTGCAGAATCTTTTGGATCCTATCTTGGACAGTTTGTGACTCCTGAATGTGAAGAAGTTGTTTCCCTTTTCCTTCCTCTGTGTTTTTGGTAGCATTTAGGAAGCTGTCCCTGGGGAACTGTTGTGCCTCTTTGCCTATGAAAGTTGCACATCAAAAGGAATTCCTAAACCCAATACAAATAGGATGGTGTATCAGTTCTCCAACATTAGCAGGAGTTTAGCCACAGACTTCCATGGGGGCCAGTATTTAACCTATGGAACAAATGAGCCATTTATAGCTTAAGATTCTCTCCACGAATTTGTTTCTGGGTTTGCCTTTTCACTTGAGCTGCACACTATTCAGCATGATCTTTTCAGGGCTGCTTGTCACATAGGGCATCGCAGTCAAATAAAGCTGCTCTTCTTTGTGCCAGTATTTCAAATTCACTTGTCCTTGCAGGAGACACACCCTGAATGTGCCAGGAGGTTCTAAAATGCTTGTCAGAAAGATTTTGCATATAATCTGGAATTCATAATAAATAAGGCAGACTGAGTGAGCAGCAGCATGGGTTTGAGGGTTTTGTCAAAACAATGACATCCAGTGTCTCAATAGCTGGAGAGAAAACTGTACTTCCAGAAAACATTGAAAATTTCTGTATGGCCACACCATCTCCCCAAAACTTAACCAATCTCTTGTAACGTAAACCACTTACTGTTCTTCAGATATTCTCTCAATATACCAAGGAAGGTATAGAGGGTATTATTTAAAATGCCTAACTAACTGATGATATATATCTCCTTTGTCAAATTTTGCATTGTCCATGGAATCTTTTAATCCATACATTTCCCTGTGCAGTTCTTCCCTTCACTGTCTTGTCCATGGCAGTATCAAGAACCTGCTGTTCAGCAAGACTGCAGTTCCCCTATATTCAGGTGTTCCCTGATGATTTACTATTTATCTGTGAGCAAAGGAAGGTTCAGAGCAAAGGATAATCCAAACATTCCAAATGACAGAGATGAAGAGGAAGTATCACAAACCTTGGAGGTTTGCTTTTGACTCATGAGACTTTGAGTCCTCTAACAGTAACAGGCAAACAAACCCACCTTTACAAATACAGATTTCTGTCTGAAAACAGAAAATTAAGAGAATGTGAAAGGCAACAAATCTTTTCTAATTTCTGCACAAAGTATTTTAAATGCGACTGCTTAAGCTTCCTCTTGAAAGAGACTTTAAACTTCCATATAGAGAAGGCATAAATAAACAACAATCAAATGTTTTAGAGCGTGATACATTCTCACTACCCAGTGTCACACCACTGACAGTCCAGAAACAGACCCTTCCAGGACAATCCTTCAAATAGCTTTGTTGCACAAGAGCCTCAAACTACTTTTAAAATCTTTGTTGTTGTTGGTCTGCATAACAAACTGTTTTCTTTGAGATGGACCAAATTACGTCTGCCTCACCCTCCATGCAGCTTACAAGGTTATGGTACTTCACAAGCTATCCAGGGATACTCCTGATATCAATCTTGAAGCCTATTCAAAACAAGGATAGGGAGTCAGGCCTTTCTCTGCCAACATTCCTGCTGAATAATCACACAGCTCCATTATCTGTGGGGGAGTCCTCTCTTCCAGCGTTCCCTCTCCAGGCTGTGCTGCCTATTGGGAGCTCAGGGATAGAGAGAGCTGAGAGACACGGCGGGAAGCGTGTCCTGAAAGCCCATGCAGATTGCAACACTATCACTTATCCCTTTCATGCTGTCTTTTCTCCATAAAGAGAGGGTCAGTCACAAAAGACCGCCTTTGTCAGTAAATAACCACGGTGCTGGTGCCTTCCCTAAGACTTTTCTCAACTTGCAAGTGCACACGGCACAACAGGAGCACAGTGAACAAAAATGCTGAGCAGCATGAGCCCCACCATCCTGATGTCTACGCCCATCTCTAACAGGAAAGACACAGTGAAGCCTTCTATTAAGTTTTTACTTGGAAACTTGACAACAGCTTCCCTGTATTAAAAATACCTCAGACTTCACTTTTCCAAATTAACACCGCTGTCTCAAAGCCCTTTGGACTTGAATATTTGCCATATACACTACACTCAGACTTGCATGCTTGTCAATCACTTGTTTGCATGGAATCCTTTCAAAATCTTTACTTACTTGTACCAAAGTGTTTTGACATTAAAGTAGAATGGAAGGCAGAGAGATGAGGGCTGGACACATTGCTCTGGCTTCCTTGGTCTGTCCTGCTTTTTTGTGAATTTTTGAGGGGAAATAGCTGGTTGTTGTTCTTTGAGAGAGGGAGGCTCAAGGCAGTGAGGGTGTGAATGGCATTGGCTGGCACGGGCTATAAACACAGAACTCTGGTTTCCAGTGTACATTTTCAGCACAGTTTGAGAGGCTGGAATTTCCAGATGATGTGCTCCTTGTATGTGGTGGGGGTGGAAGGCAGAAAGGATCCTTTTTTTTCAGGTTCACTTCTGGCTGTCAGTCAAACATAGCAATAAAATCAGCTCCAATTAAGGGGATATGCAAGGAATTTCATGATAATGTCAACACTCCATTCCATCAATACAGGGGTAAAGAAAAAAAACTTTTTCTTTTCTTTTTTTTTTTTTTAAAGAAAAACCCTCAGTCACACTCAACTGTGGTATCACCAGATAAACAGTTAATCACAAAGGTACATGAAGTGGTTCACAATTCCTTCATTATCCTGTGGGGTTTTTTCTTTGTTTTTTTTTTCTTTGGGGGCCCTGGTTTCTGTTTCATTTGCTTTCTGATTACTCCAGTGCTGACTTAACTTTCTCTAGCAGACTGCCTTCAGTTCTCTAAGAGGTTCAGCTTCTCATCCATTAACCCCTTGCTGCAGGGAAATCTCACTCACATAACCTTAGAAATAGAAAACAGATAGCGAGACCAGAGTAATACTACACGAAGAAAAAAGCCCAGCTCTGGACTCACTCCCATCTCCCACTTCACCTCTAACCTTCTGTGTGACATTAAAATATGTCTCAGTTAAAATAAAGCACTTACCAAAGTTCTTAGGCTTCTCAATACTCAATAGGTATTTTTAATTCTGTTTTTTACCATGTAGGAGCCTAAATCTACTTGTGATTACTTCCTAAGCTGCAAAATGGTCACAGTTAAACTGCAACCATACAAAAGCTGATCTGTTTTGGATTTGTTGATCCAGGGAGAGGAGAATTTCCAGGGAGCACAGCTGCCCCTCCAATTCTACTGTTGTGGAAGCACGTCAAATCTATAGCTGTCAGATTGTTACTCCATTTAATCTACTCTCATGTTCATTGGTGAGATCTGCAATCTGTGGCTGCTCCAGCTGACCCCACAATCTACAAAGACATTTTGGAGGTGATTTTGACCTCCCCAGCCCATATTAAGATTATCTGTGGTGCAGCCATGGGTCAGGTCTGGTATGGTGCTTTTGTAACTTCTTGCCCACTTGGTATTCTGCTCTGTGCTGTTAATCCTGTAGAGGAGGATGATGATTTCATCAGAACTTGATGTATTAAGCCTTGTGAATATGTCAGTGGTTTGGATTGAAGTAATTGTAGTTACATCCATTACAAATTTCGGCCCTCCTAAAATGCCCTAAAAGAAAGCCCCAAGCCATTTTAGCATAGCTGCATAAGGGTGAATGGTACACAAACTTAGTGCTGTGCCTTATCCCCTCTGAATTTTTAAGAAAAAAAAAAAAAAGAAGGAAAGCTGTCCACTACTGATGAGAATATGTTTGGAACTAAGAACCTGCTGGATTATTTAAAGCTCTGCTCTACTGATAGCCAACCCTGGCTGTTAAAATGAACTGTATGACTACATTCCCTGTAAAATGTGTCTCCATTTCCTTTCAGGTTGGGAAGCTGATCCAAGAAGCAGCTGGAAGGAGTAATTTGAAGAGAGTTACACTGGAGCTGGGTGGGAAAAGCCCAAACATTATTTTCGCAGATGCTGATTGTAAGTCAGCACTTCCATATTTTTGCTAAAAACATGATTGCATTATTTCTTTTTTCTTTTTTTTTTCCCTTTCTTTTTTTCTTTTTTTTTAACTAATTTGAGGGCACATCTTTCATATAAAGTGAAATGAAGCCATACAGCTGTATCTAATGGCACTTTTCAATCTTACAGAAGCAACCTAAGGTGTGCTACCTCTTATAAAATACAACTTTTGTACCCATAGATTTATAGTCAACAAGAGAGCAGAAAAAAGATTATAACCAAGCATATAGACAGGGTGTTTTCACAGTTAGTCCCACACACATTTGCCATCCTATGCTCTACAGCGAGGTGATTTTGTGCTTTAAATCTGGAAATTCTGTGATTTTTTTGGTTCAAAGCAATTATAAAAAGGGAGGACTTTTATGTACACTTGACTTGCTAATCTAGTCAGTGCAGTATTACTTTGTTAAGTAGCTGTAAAGGGAGATTATTCCATTTTTAAATTTTCCCAGCTAAAGAACTGTGTATTGAAATATCCTCACTGCCACTGTCAGCAGGGAGCTGAAAATTTTGGCAGATGTATGATGTTATGCAGCTGAGATTTCTGGCACCTGAGAAGGTACAGGACAGCTGTTTAGGATAGGATATAAACACAAACTGGAAGTTCCTGCTTAAATGATCAGCAACGAAATAGTTACAATGTTGATATCTAAATTGTCAGCAGGAGGTTTTGAAGTTAACACCCCCTTAAGATGAATGAGATGGTTCACACCATCTCTCTGAGCTCTTGTTTCAGGCTGGGTGTAGGCACACGGTAATCAATGCCCTTTCTGAGAACTTTGCAACCCAAATAAACAGACACATAAGGATTTAATCTTCTCATTTAAAATGGGGAAGTGAATAGAATGATTTTGAATAGCATGATTTACAAGAGATGGTTACAATCCTGTATCCATTTTCAAAACTTACCAATATCTGAAAAACTAGGGAAAGCTTGACAGCTTCCAGCAGATTTCTACAGAGATGCTTTACTAAGTCGAGGATTGAAACTTCAGCCACAGTCATCCTGGTAAGCTAAAAAAGCTCTTGTCAGCTGGAGCCAGACACAGATATTCCAGCCTTCTAGCCCAGTTACTCGTCTCCACCTCCCACCAGATATCACCACACCTCAAACGTCCCTCACCTGCTAACTCAGACTTGAACACCTAAACATTTCTAGTAGAGTGACATGTGCCGGGGCAGGTTTATGACCTTCCACTAAGGAAGGTCTGTCTCTGTCTCTCTCTGTCTTCCTACAATTACAATCTCCAGTACTTGACCTAAGATTTAAACTTCAAAGCCCTGATTATTTAAAAACAGCAACTGGCTCACTGTTCCAAAGGAGTTGTTTGTTCTGCTTGAGGAACAGTGTGTGCCAAAAGTTAGCAGAAAGCATGATAAAGCTGTTGAAGGTTTAGTGCACCAAAAAAACAGAGAAGAATGGTTAGAGCTCCTCATGGTGAAAACTGTTAACAATAGAGGAAGAAACATTAGTTAAACACAGCTATCCACTAGTGCTTTCAATTTCCATGGAGCTGCCAGGGAAAATTTGAATGTGGTCCAGGGAACACCCCATATAATTTTTCTAAAACCATACTGAGGGCATAAAAAGACATTTCTGTTAGACAGAGTTGTCTAGAATGTGCTGAAAGTAAAGCACTGTTGCTTTGTTTAGTCCATAAAAGGTTATATTTTAAGCAATTTTCCAAAGGGATACAACTGGTAACAGAGGTATTACAGTGCTGTAGGACATCACTGTTTAGGGATTAATTCATTATTCTTGTCTAGTCAGTTATTCCACCCAAAGTAAGAATGTGGCCTTGAGTGTCTAAATATGATCCTCTCTCCTGCTTGGACAGAATGTGTGAGATGTATCTCCAAGGAAGTTAGAGCAGAAATCGAGGGTTGATTGCTCTATAACAGGCCTATAATTTTAAAGTCTTACCCAGTCATCTGCATGGGCCAAGTGGAAATTTCTATGTTGCAGAAAAAGAATCTGGCTTTTTGAGAAGGATGGGTCTTGCCATTGTCAAATTCTCACATGTATTTGGTTTTCTATAATTCTCACACATGGAAGTATTAAACACAGTGCCACCTTGGGATCACAGACAAATTTTCCTTTCCTCCAGTGACTCAGTCAGATGTATTTATGCGGGGCACATCCTGCTTCTGAGATTCCCTTAAGGGGTTTTACTTGGTAAACAACATGTTGCTGGATATAAGACACTGGTGAAGTTGTATACCTTACTCCTGTTGACTGCTAAAGCACTGTCTTAATTTTTCCAGTGGGAATCATCCTAATTTCTGACCTGACACAACTATGGGATGTCTTGATTTAGTTTTATTTAACCAAATCCTACTACTGAAGTTTCAGGAATGTGGCACTGTGTAATACACACAGCACTGGTGCAAAGGCACATTTGCCCACAGTGGTCCAGTACAACATGTGCTGTCTTGGTTTTCAGTGGACTATGCTGTGGAACAAGCTCACCAAGGAGTGTTCTTCAATCAAGGTCAATGCTGCACTGCAGGCTCACGGATTTATGTGGAAGAATCAATCTATGAAGAGTTTGTTAGAAGAAGTGTAGAACGTGCAAAGAGGAGAGTTGTGGGGAGTCCTTTTGACCCAACTACAGAGCAAGGTCCACAGGTAAAGGAGTAGGGCTTTGGCTCTACAGCCCAGGAGGTGCCTGGAAGTATTTAAACTCCACTGAGGAGAGGTGAGTGAGTGCACACTCACTCAAGGTCCCAGATAGCTAACATGATACATACTTTCAAGATTTAAATTCAAAAGGAGTAAATAAGCTGTGCAGCTCTGAGGTGTATTCTTGTTAAATAAAAGGTATTCTTGTCAAATGAAAAAATCTCAGTTTAAATATCAATGTTTGCCTCCCAGTTTTAGGAGCAAGATTTGGCCCTTTAGCCCCCCAAATATAGCTGTAAACTATGAGAAGCTCTTAAAAGACTCTGTGAGCACTTAACTGTCAATAACTGTCTACAACCATAACTGTGCTTGGAGATCCAGGAATTCTAGCAGAAGATGGGCACAATCAGAAATAAGTCTTTAGAAAATGTTCCTGCCACTAATAACCAGCTGAGCTTATAACATTTTCAGGAAGTTAATCTGAGACAAAAACTAATGATCTGCCTTTTTTTTTTTTTGTGGTTGTAAACTAGGTTGTTTAGCAAGAGCATGAGTTAAGCCACAAACATAAGGTGACACATCTTAAGAAGTCTGAGCCTGAGGTTACAGTCGACACCTGCTTGTAGATCTTTGGCATCTGCAGCTCAAAGAGCAGTGAATGGAAGCAGGACCCGACTCTCTGGAACATGACTTGTCTAAAAACACCTATTTGCACTTGTCAAGTACATGGTCTGCACATCTAACAGCTTTTTCTCTCTTTCAGATTGATAAAAAACAATACAACAAGATCTTGGAACTGATTCAAAGTGGCATCACTGAAGGAGCAAAACTTGAATGTGGGGGAAAGGGGCTGGGAAGAAAGGGATTCTTCATTGAACCTACAGTGTTTTCCAATGTAACAGATGACATGCGGATTGCCAAGGAGGAGGTATTCACACGTGTGGGCAAGATCCTTTCAACATGTCCTAAATATTACTTTTTCCCCCTTTGTTTAATTCCAAAGACAAAAGCTTCAGAGTGAAAATTGTGACCATATTAAAAAAATAAAATCTTTTCAGAACTCCTTATGCACACAGCAGGTGACATCAGCTAGGTAAGGAAGCGCAATTTCTGTCACTGACTGTAAGGTCTCAGATATCAAAGAGGAGATATGGGTAGAATGGACAAATTCCCCTGAGGCACCTGCTTTGGGAAATTAATGCAGTTTTACAGACAGATATTATCACTATTTATCACTAAATTTTGCTGTGGGAAATTTTAAAGAATATAATAGGAGAGAGAAGATAATTAAGAAAGCAGAATAAAGCAAGAATAAAATGTCTCTGAGAGGGGTAGTTTATTAACTATTAATCTTTCTTGCAGATTTTTGGGCCTGTTCAAGAAATACTGAGATTTAAAACCATGGATGAAGTTATAGAGAGAGCCAACAATTCTGATTTTGGGCTGGTGGCTGCTGTCTTTACCAATGACATTAACAAGGCCCTGACAGTCTCTTCAGCAATGCAGGCTGGGACAGTCTGGTAAGCAGAAGTTATCCTACTCCCGCTCTTGAAGATAAAGAGTTTGAGTCGCTATCACCATTTCACTTCAGTTTTGACCCTTTGTTAAGAACATGTGTGCAGCCCATCCTAGTGGTGGATCACTGGCCAAGCCATGGATCAGCAGTGGGAGGTGCTGTGGCTGCCCACTGCTGGGGAATGCTGCTGGAGCTGGAAAGCATCTTGTTTCCCAGGAGCATGGCAGCCACTGCTGAGCAGCTGTACTGAAAACAAACAGGATAAACGATCCTTTCTGGGGAGGGCAAGAATCCTGGGAGGTTTTACTAAAGGCACAAAAGATTATATACTTTCTACAACATTAAGAAACTGAGGGGACACTTCCTCTCCAGTCTTTAGGAATAGGGAATGCCAACTCTAGAGTTTAGTAGCTTGCAATTTATTATGTCAAGCCCGAGTAAACTAAAGATTTGCAAGAAATTAGGGAGAAAAAGGACAAGCTCAAATCTAACAGCTCTTTGTTATAAACTGGCACTGAGGTTTAGCAGCAGATTAACAGTCCATTACTGAAGATGTGTCCAAGGTATGGTGCTCTCCTCTGGCCCTCACAGGTCAAATCCAGTTCTCTTTAGAAGAAGACTGTTGTTTCTGTAGCATAAATCCCTCATTTCTTTTCAACATGAAACAAGTTTGTTATTACTGAGAGGTGTAGTGTCCTTAGCTCCACAAGTTTCAGCCTCTCTCTGACTTATCCAGAGGTCTTTCTGGCAGTGCAGCTGGATTTAATGCCTCTTCCTGTTGCAGGATAAATTGCTACAATGCCTTAAATGCCCAAAGTCCTTTTGGAGGATTCAAAATGTCTGGCAACGGGAGAGAGATGTAAGTATTACACTCCTGTTTTCTAAATTGTTTTCAACTCTGCAACTTAAGAAATATTAGTGAATGTTTCCATGCAAATTAAGATCCATAAATATTCCAACCTGAGAATGAGGGCATAATATAAAGTAACCTTTAATCATCATTGCCAGCTCTAAACGCAATTGATTTGCATGGTAAGATCACCTTTTTTTTTTCCCTCAACTTGTAACCTCTGTTTACTGGAAGGTTTTCTTAGCCATATTAAGCATCACTTTTCAGAAAGACTCTCTCTTTGGTGATGCTGAGTGCTTGTTGACTGGTTTGGTGTACCTGTCAGAGTTGATTTGCCATATATTATGCCTCTCTTGGTAGTTTTTCCTTTTCTTTCTTCAGTTTTCACTGTATTTATTAATATAGGTGCATTTGAATTTCATTAAAAAGTTATCAGCTTGCAGATTTTTAAACAACGAAATCAGGCAAAGAGAAGGAAACAAATGTGTTACATCCCTTTGAAAAAAAAAACCCAAATCACTTGCCATTATAAAGCTTTCTGTCTTTCTTATTCTACTTAGCACTAAATACCACATATTTTGAATGGAGCTCCACACTCAAATATTTTCCCATGTACCTAATTTAAAGTCTTACCAGTTTCTCATTCTCATTACAATCACAAGGAAGTTTAGCAATTGCATCAGCCCCAGATTGGTTACATACCAAGGATTCAATTAATTTCTGTGCAGGAGGTATGTGTACCAGATATGTCTCACCTAAGTTTTCAAAATAGCTTATGGCTAATGGCAAACTCAGCAGTAAAACCAGAGTAAGGTCAAACTCTTTAAAACTTTAAATATGTTGAAGTATACAACTTGATCTATAAAATAAGCTTTATGTAATCTGAAGTATTTTCCCTCGTTAGGGAGTACTTTGAATAACACATTCATACTATTCACATTCATGAGTTATGAGGTGATCTCACACTGGCATAAATATGTCAGGTCATCTAACTCTTATCATTGTGAAAATATTCTAAAACTACTAAGCTTGATAGAGCACATGAGTAACTTGACACCCAGGGGTGACCCCATTGACTCCAGGGAGGTTCAACTGCACAAACAAAATATTCACATATCAATGTTGCAGAGTTCTTGAAAGGGGGGCGACCCAGGCAGCACCCCAGCTCTCATGGAA
This sequence comes from Cinclus cinclus, assembly GCF_963662255.1. Taxonomy (NCBI): domain Eukaryota; kingdom Metazoa; phylum Chordata; class Aves; order Passeriformes; family Cinclidae; genus Cinclus; species Cinclus cinclus. Next base: position 8,027,334 of record NC_085058.1, read on the forward strand.
AAATATGTGGTAATTGCACACCTGATTCCCACTACAGCTTCGAAAGTATTCATCATAAACAATAAATGTTTGGAATGGCAATAATCTCCATCTCACAAAGACACCTGAAAAACTACCTATGAGTAATTATTCTAGTCCTTTCAGAACCTCTTTGATCAGATATCACCTTCTAATTCACCTCCTCCACCCTGCATTAAGACATGCATACTTTTGATTAAAATACCAGTTTCCTACATTCTTGGTTTTGAGGCATACATTTTACAGCATAAGTAATGTTGAGTTGGGCAGTTAAAGAAAAAAGTGTCTATACATAAGTGTGTCATTGCTAAGGTGACACTATGGTGCAGCCAGATCATAACTTGGCCACTGTGCTGCCAGTGCCAGCACTGCATTATCTGGGACTTGTTTTGGTCCTGCATTTAAATTCATAGGTTTTCATCACACACAGGCAAAAAATTAACAAGAAATTGAGAACTGTTACACTCATTTTACACTCCCACAAAATGTAGCAGAGTATGTGCATTCCGGTAGAGAACAAGAACTCATGTACACAATAGAGGTGATTTCTGATTGCATTAATACTACTTCCAATATTCTTGTATCCTTGAAGAGGTCTGAAAGACATGGGTTTGAGGTTTTCTTCATTCATGTTTCTTTAAAGCTTCTTATCACTGCCTGGGAGATGTAAAATTTAACTCCTGTAACTAAAAATTGGGTGGTTCACCCCAGATAGCCACATGTGGTCATTTTATATTAGAGCTCCCCAAAATTCTGGCCTCTGTCCAAATGTCTGCAAGGGAAGGAAGTGCCATTCTACTTCAGAACTCTCCTTTAATGTCATAGGAATTGTTATTGTATGGATAGCTCTGAGATACAGCAATGCACACCTGCATTCTGAAAAACAAGTGCAAGCAGGAGAATGGCTTGGAGTTGTAATTCCCTTATCTTTTTTCTCTCCTGGACTGAGGGAGGGAAGAGAATATGTAATATTTATTCTTGAAAAGCATTTTGTTCCCTTTCCCTCACACCTACACAACCAAGGGATAGCACTGTGCAGATTTGACCCACGGGCTCCTTCCTTTTCACAGACACAACCTTTGTTCTCACTCTGATACCAAATTGCAATCCCAGAAGACCCAGAGTGGCCATGGAATAGGATGGTTTTGCTCCCTGCATTAGGCTGTGGGGACAATCAAGCCCTTTAACTGAGCACACACTGACTCTTCTGCTCTGAATGTCTGGCATAACTCACCTTCCTATTCAGCAAGTGTAGCTTTTTAACTTTTGAAAAATATTTGCCTTAGAATTCATCACAATTGTCCTTTTCCAAACTATTGACCAGAAAACAAGTGTGTAAAGCCCTGAAGCCACGAGCTGAAGAAACAGACAATAAATATCTCTAATTTTGTTTGGCAAACCAAAATGAGAGATCAAGTGGCATTTGGAATGTACATAAAGTCACTCACTGCTGTCAGCTGGGTTATCTTATTGGCTTGCAAAAATGTGTTCAGTGGGTGTCTGGAGCTACACAGCAGCCCTGCTGAATCCAGAAACTTCACACAGACACTTACTAGCATTAGTTATAGGGCTCCAGGCAGCTCCTGTGACAGCTTCTACTGAGCCCTAAGGGAATGCTTCTGATAAATAGCTAAAGTTTTTGGTCTTTCTTTGGTGACAAATCCACCACTTTCTACTGAAAGCTGGGGGTGATGTGGTCCAGATCAATGGGAACCTTTCACATGTAAAAAAGCCTTCACTAATATTTTCTTGCAGGTACTTAGACTCTGGCAAATCTTAAAACTTCCTACTGAACCATCAGTCTGCTGTATCCCTTAAATCCTGACCACTGTATCACAAATAAGGCTTACCAAGCCAACAGGAACATCAGTTTTCAAAACTGCAGATGATGTACACATGGGCTGGTTAATACTGATGTTTCTGCTCAAATGAATTAACTTTCCAAGGAAGGTTACAGGAGTTTCACCCCAATGTTATATTTTGCGCAAAATCTGCAGTGTAGAAACAAATACAAAATGGGTTATGCAACACTGGGGGCCTGCAGAGGGGTTTAATTGCCTTAAACAGTGGCCTCTCACTCCATTCTGAAACACTTATTAGAAGGAGGTTCTGAGGAATTCCTCTGAAATATTCTTTATGGTTCAGTTGGCATTAAGTCCTGCAAGGAGAATCCAGAGGGGAGGCAGTGTCAGATAGTCAACATGCTAACATCATATCCATGCCAGCATGTTCTACATTTAAATATAAGTAATAGAGCAATACTGTGTGTGTCTTAGTGGTGAGGATAAAAATTCACCAAGAAACAAATGTCTGTAAGATCTCTTGCAAAATAATCCTCACTGAGTTAATATGAAAAAAGGTATTCTACTTCCAGATTTGGACTGTACCTGCTTTGAGGTGGGGACAGTGTTTGCTTTACATCCACAGCATCTGGAAGACATAACTTCACTAACAACATAAAGAGACTTCTCCATTACTCAGAATAGGCACAGGAAAATGGAAATACCTGTACTTCAGAGAAGACAAGCACAAATCCTAAGAAGACATGCAACATCCACTCTAAACCTCAGCAGAGGGGCTAAAGAGATGACCCAGGCTGCAGCTGACTAAAACAAAATGTTAATAGCCCTCATAAACACCCACTTTTAAAGTGCAATCTATCCAAAGCAGAATGTGTTCCACTCAGAGCCATGTGTCAGATGACTGGGATCTAGTAGGTGCCTGGGCTCTAGCAGTGTGGAGGTTCTTATGTAAGGTCCTGTGCCAGAACAAAATGAGGAATTCTACAGGGAATCATAGAAGGGAATCTGAGCAAGCTGAACCCTCTTCCACGTGCAAAGGTACCACTAGATGTTTTGCTAGAACAAGAGAAAAGATCATCTTTATCCACAGTTTGAATAGCTCATTTTTCATTGTGCTCAGTGTGGACCTTCCCTTTCTTGAGTGCAATATAAACAGTAATTTCACTGGCCAGGGGGGGAGGCCTTGGTGTTTGGACATTTTCAAAGTCTAGAAAGGACAGAGGACATTAATTCACTCCCAAAAGCTCCATCAACAGACAGTGAGTATTTCTGTGTTTAATGTTCTGTATCTCCTTATCAAATTCTGAAGCGATCCATTGTTCTGACCTAAACTGAACTGCAACTTTGGGTTATATCTTAACTTTAACAAGAAATAACTTTGCAGATTTTTGCTCGATAAACAATATCTGGTATAAGCTGATGCTGCAATTTGTTCTTTAGGGGTGAATGTGGATTGAGAGAATATTCTGAAGTTAAAACTGTGACAATAAAGATCCCTCAGAAGAACTCCTAAAATGACAAAGGACCGTGTTGTGCAGAAGAGCACATGATGCCACCTTCTCTATTCCTTATGGAGACCAGCACTCAGGAATAAAAAGTGTTACACAATATATATTTAAGAAATTAAGTTGCAACATATATACTGGGCACATAACTGAGTACGTAATACAAACCAACTCTGCATGTTTTCATAAAACTCTCTTGAGAATCGTTACATCTTTATAAAACAAATCATAACACGATAAAATTGCTACTGGGCATCATTTAATAATGGTTCCAGCTATGAAACTGTTAAATGCAAATGCATGCACGCACACATTTATCTCTTCCTTAAATAAACAAAATAAGTCTTACTGCTTTCAGGTTGCCTTCTCAAACAGACCTGCCTTGTACTGACATTGTAGTTTCAATCAGGGCTCTACAAGAACAGATTATACTGAAAACACTAGCAATGAACAACACAAACAAGTGTCATTAACATTCTTAAAAAATAAAAGACTGAATGGTAATGGCCCCAAACCTGGTGTGGTGGCACCTTTCCAATTAGCACGCCCACAGAAAGAGGTCAGACTAGGGAGGGAATCAATCTGCTGCATGGCCAATGAAAGCCAAATACTTTTCAGTGAAATTTGGCTTTCATGGCTCACAGCAATTTAGATTTCAAAGCTTATTTTCATAATTACTTTATGCCTTGCTATAAGCAAAAAGTCCTTCTTTTACAGGAACTTGAAGGGATTTACCTGCCTGCCAAAAGAGCAAGGCCAGACAAGGGTGGGTGGGTGTTAACAAGAACAGGAACAGACTCCAAGGTTTCACAGAATATTTTAGCTTTCACTGCTTGTCTAGTTTTGTTGTTGTTGTTGCTACTGTTGCTTTCACCCTTTTTTCTTTTTTTCAACAATTATATGCACGCACAGGCTCCATTTATTTGTCTGCTATTAAACTGCCTGTGATTACACTGGGAATCACTAAGTACTTGTTACAGCTTTTACTAAATGATGTCTTGCCATCCTCACCATGCTTATGCACCTCAGGTGATGTTACTGGCTGGTACTGACCTTTCAATTATTTGGGTGTTTTTGATCCAGGACAAAAATATGACCAAGTTCTTTCAGAACTGAGGTGTTTACAGCCTGTCACATTATTACCTGCTGCCTACAGAATCTCTTCAAATCCATCACTGATAAAGTAAACATTATCTCTTTATTTTTTCAGCTGCAGAGCTCATCAATTCCCCAGATTTTTTTAAGAGGTTTCATTTTATCTTTTAATTTAGAATTAAGAAAATCTATTTTAGAAGTACAGTAAATCATCCACACAGTGTAGCTACATAATCTGGGGTGTAAGGACAGAATTACAGCCTTAGGTGTAAGTTTTCCTAGCTGCAGAGTCTATGCTAAGAGCTGTTGAAAACTCCAGCCCTGATCAGAAACTAACTTCTACATGTTCTTAACTTCCTTTAGTCTCTGAGGAATTCCTCTGAGATTTGAAGTTGCATGTGTCCTTCAACATATTGCTGGATCAGGACAAGAGTCTCCAGCACTTTGTAGTGTGGTGGCCCTCAATATTTTGTAACTCATGTCAAACTCTGTACATGTTTTTAAGCAATACATCTACATGTCGTTATTCAGAACTGATAGTACATTCACAGACATGGAGATAAATCAAAGTATTCCTGAGTTGTTAAATTCAAATGCTATATACTTCTACTACAGTGTATGTCAGAGTGAAGAAAAACAAAATACAACAATTAAGAGATTAGTTATCTTTTAAACTGCAATATAAAATGTGAAAAAGGAGATTCACTTCTTTTCTCCTATTTACTTAAAAAAGAAATTTCCTGTGCTTACAGCATTTACACCATGTACTCTTTTGTATTCCTTTTGTGTATTTTGTATGTCTGTGCTTTATTCCCAATACATTCAGGTAAATAATATAGAGTTACCATTTTTTTCAACCCTGTCACTGCAGCTCCATTTGATGTACATGGGTTTGTGAAATCCTTTTTTAGATGTACCATCTGCATGGATCCAACAAAACATTTTTCCAGTCCCTGCAGCTTTTTGTTACAGTTTTTAATCATGTATATAGTTATATGTTATTAAAAAAGTAAAAGGATATTTTCTATGAAGTTTTTTCCATTAAAAAGGTTTAGAGAAAGACTTTAGACTGTGAGACTCCTTTATTGTTGACAGAGCTATAAAAATATTAAAAAAATATTTTCTTAGCAAAAGATCTGCTCTCACAGTAGCTTTATTTTCGTTTGCAAAATGAATGAAGTAAAAGGCCAATTACATTTTCTGGAATATTATTGCAGCTGTATGAAAACACTTGTGAATTGCAGATCTAGGTCATAGTCAAAGTTCATCCTCACCCTTATGGTCATAAAGTTTAGATATTGGGGCAGGTCTGAAGTAATCAAAATCAGTGGGGCACCCTTGCAAACTGCTGCATCACAGCTTGATTTTTTGGATAATGTTTTAAAAAATCATGATGCCTTTTCTTTCCCTAGTAGATGTTTCACAAAGATTATTAAATTAACACTCAGACCTTTTATGGAGAGATAGTCTACTTAACTTTGATTTGAAAATGCTAAATGGGACAAGGACAGACTGAATTCACATGGCACTGTACAACTCTCCCTCAAGTAATGCCTTTATTCCAGGTTACTTTCATAAGGAACTGTATTCCTTTTTGAAATGGTGCCTATTTAGGTAAAGTAACTACTCAGTTAATACAGCCAAGCTACGTTATTGCATGGCAAGCAGTAGTCATACCTCAGTGTCACAGAATAAAGTCTGAAAGTCTGAAATATCAGGTATATATTAAGCAGAGTATGATTTCTATTTAACTAGTGCCATAGACAACTCTGTCATGGGACTTTGGGTGGACAATTAGCACTTTCCATATTCCCCATCTCTCTGACCCACTTGCCACCTGTCTTGGTACTCCACGCAGTCACACAGGCACAAGCAATGGAGACATTTTCTGAAAGCAAAACAAAGGAAGGAAGGAAGGTTGTTCAGGAGCCCACTGAAAACAAGGAGTGTCTTCTAGTGAAATGAGCAAAGTTTAGTCCATAGTAAATAAGTACTCTGTGGAGCTCCAGACAGTGAAAGTGAATGTATCAAAAAAAGTGTACAGGTGTAGTAAAGGGAAAGTTTGGAACTAATTGTGCATTTCTTCTAGAAAAGAATGTGAAGAAAGGCAAAAAATTTCAATTCTGTGGCCTTCAGACAAAACAGTGGCTATTGATACTACTTGGATAGGATTCACACATTTATTGATGCCCTGTTACAGAGAATGCTCTTTCTCCCCACAGAGGCCAGAATGAAAAGTCTCGCCTTGCATAGGCAGTGGCACTTGTGTGTCACAGTACCCTGTTAGTTCTGTCCTGGAAAAAGAGAAAACCAAAATAACACTGAATTCAGGGTACCAGCTGAGCTAGAGAAGACGTAAAAGACAAGCAATACACTATACTTTTTACTTATGACTCTGCATGCTTACACGTAGAGCTCTGGAGAGCTACATTTACCACCTTACATTTGCATCCATACGTCTCCATTTACTGCATGCTAAGTCCATCAACACAGGAAGTTATTTTTCTCATAACAACTTCATACCACAATGACTGATATTCACAGTGCTATATCTATCAGGAAGCAGGAAAAGCCTCTGTGGTTATTAGATGCCATCAGCATTCCCAACCCATTCAGACAGATCTCTCTCAGCACATTAGACTACAGCTGCATAAAATGCATCTTCCTCCCTTGTGGAGGAATTAAACACACAGTCTATAATTCTTTCTGTATCTTCACTCTATATTCTGCGTCCACTGACAGTGCACAGGTATCAGGGAACTGTGTGTGGCTCAGACAGAAAGCTCAGGAACTCCTGAAGCAAGTGAAGGACTTAAGCAGGAAATCGGGCCATTCATAAGGATAGATTAGTCCAAAGTGAGAATAGTGGTATAATCTCACATTACTAAAGTGTGGCTAGAATATACTGCTACTAAGGCTTGAGGCTTGGGTTCCCACTTCCCTCTTCCACCCAGCACAATGTGGAGTGCTGGGATGCTGGTTTCAATAAGGACTTCCCTAATTTTTCTCAGAGGACTGGAACTGACATGCTGGAATTCAAGGTTAACACAAGTAACAGATGATTACAGCTGGCTGCAGCACAAGTTCAGGTATTTCAGTGGTGCAGAGCAGATTAAGTTTTCTGTGTAGCCACAGCTGCTACACTGGGTAGTACAAAGCACCAAGTGCCTGGTTATGTATGCCTTAGGTCCAGAGGCTGCACATACACACAGGACTGAGAATCTGTCCCAAACACAGTGAGGAGAGGCACAAGGCTGATTTGCCTCTTGGTACATCTGGGGTAAGTCACAGCTGCTGCATAATGTTCCTACCTAAGTCCCTTAGCTTACTATTAGACACGGAGGAAAAGCACATCTGCATGCCTCTGGTTCCTAAGAATGGTTGATTCTGGAACAGTTCTGCCAGCTGAGTTTGCATCCTGAACCCTCACTAAAAGCCAGCTTCATCCTACTAGCACAGGTATTCTAGAGCTCAGTTGCATAAAAAGACTATTTTTTTTCTAATTTCATAAATTTAAATCCACTCAAGCCAGTACAGGATAGAGACTGCATCTAAAATCCACTGCTTCTTTATGGTAAGCATTTGTGCTGTTACTTTTCATGGGTTATTAGGATGAGTTTCATCAAACAACAGAGGCTGGCTTGTACTGTGCACAGTACATGTATTTTTGGCTGTGCCAGCAGTGCCAGGAAGCACTCTAGGGAACACTTTTTTCACCTGATTTCATGTGAAATTTATAAACACATTATGGAGGGCCTTTGCCATCATCTGTAATACCATGAAGCTGCCAATGCCCAAGAAGGCTGGGACATCTGCTGTGACAATCTGCCATAACAATCAACTGAGTCTACATTACTGATATGTTCCCCAGTTCATTGCTGTAACCATTCCTTGTCTTGTCATTTAATCCTAATATCTAACATCAAATCCTGAAACTCCAGGATGCTTTCAAGGTGTTTTTAACCGCCTGGATTCTCTTGATGAGACACAGTACATAAACCTGCATTGTGCAACCATCACAGCAATAGACTAAGAAAAGCTCCAGCTGCAGAGGTTGCCAAGGAGTCTGTGCACACAGCAGGCTGGAGTAACCCAAAAGGGTGCTTGTGAAATGTTTGTGCTGCTGGCAGGCAGCACATTGCCAGGACAGATCACACATCATGCATTTGCACATCAAATGAAGCTGCACTGGTCTGAGAGCATGGGAAAGGCCTGTCTTGAACGGCATGTGTCCTACTTCCTAAACATGTATATTTTACACTTTACGCTTGGTTATTGGCCAGATTGAAAGTACCGCAAGTTCCCCAAAGCTTGTCGCTTTGCCTTTGAAGTAGAACTGTTTGGATAATGTTTCCTTTGGCAATTTATCTATGTAACAAAGCAGGAACTTAACTGCCTTGGCCTCTCAAGGATCCACCACTAGCTTTTGTCAAAGTCTTCGTACTCTTGTGTATATGCACTCTCACAGAATTTGATCATTTTTGTGACCTTGCTTAGCCCCTCTCCTTCTCCCTTATGGTTCTGTGTGGTGAGGCTGGTGCTCACATTAACTCATCTAATTCTGATGGTTTTCCCTGCTCTATGTATGCCTGGCTGAGTTCCCGTTCCCTAGAGCAGCCTGACTAGCAAGATGTTTGTATGCACCTCACTCCTGCTACCAAACAACAACAAAAAAAGTGTTTCTACTGCTTGCCCTTGCAAAAGGGCTCCAGCTCATGGTCAACTGCTTTTCTCTCTCTCCATACTCTCACCATACCACAAGATAGGATATAGAGCAGGATTTCCTGAGAAGTTTCTCCTGTTTTATGCTTTTTGTTGGTCCAAAACCTCTCCCACAGTCTTTGGCACTTGACAGCTAATCTCAAAGCACAGTCAGTGCATGGCAAGAGAGGCCTTCTTTTAGTTTTTGATTTTGAACATTACAAGCACTCAGGTTTCTGGGAAGAATGCTGAACAGAAAGGCACTCTTTGCTCCTACCAAGATACTGCAGATAAGGGATTTTGGCTAAGCACTCCTCACTAAAGGATGCCTAGTGGCATCTGACACTACTAGGTCAGAACTCATAGCTTGTTCATTCACCAGAGAAGATCGTGGATCTTGCTCAGAGCTGGCTGGTAAAATGTCCTATCTGAGGCTGTACAGCTGTGGGGACTAAGTAGACAGACTCTATTCAAATCAAGTATTCCAAGGAGTCCAGAAAAGTCACCAAATACTCCTCAGCCTTATTCCTCCAGCATCATATGCATGCATGTCCTATTTTAAATACAACCTGGCTGGGAAATCAAGGAGAAAAACATATTGTTGCCAAAGAAAATGGCATTGAGAGAGCTACCAGTGTGTTGTTCCTGAGTAGGATGCTGTTCCTGAGCAGTACCAGGAAAGCTCCCATACCCCGATGCTGCATTGCCCCAGGGGTGCCTTACCACAGAGGTACCACTGGTGTGAGGGAGGAGACTGCTGAGAGCACCACCCCCCTTCTATCCTGGCATGAAACTAAACTGGATTGAGACCCTTTCTTGAAAATCTCTCCCATGTTTCTCCACAGTGCACACTGCACACCTTAAGCCACAGGAAGCCATTGCTACACCGCTCCTGGGATCTGCTAAATTGGCCAGGTCTCTCCACCTACTCCCATAATGAAACTGCAGCAAAACCCAGAGCAATTCCTATTCTGTCTTTGCTGCAGCCCATCCTCTCCAGCAGTCTTCCCCTTGCAGCATTTGCCTCCTAAGGACAAACACACTTCTGGGGGAAAATGCCCAGGAAGTACAACTGGTAAAATAGACTTTTACAGGAGTTTCCTTAGGGAACACCTGGCACTCACAAGTCCCATTAGATCTCTTTTGTGGACATTTCTGATGGCACTATTTCAGATCACTCTAGTAGGAAAATTATTGTAGGCTCCAGCTGCCCAGTGCCTTTCAAGAAGACACAGAAAGATGCACATATCTCCTGTGTCTGTAGCAGCTTCAGTCAAGTCTCCGAGACAAATGTTTTAAGTTAATTTCATATTCCATTATAGAGACATAAAAGCAACTATGAAAAAAAAATCACTGGAGAAACTGTTTCCCAGTGTTCAAAATCACCTTGTAGCTCTTTCCTGTGAAAATACCAAGGCAGTTTTCTTCCCTGTAGTGAACTGCACGTGTATTATAGAAGGGCTGGTGCAATGCTGTGCTAAAAGACAGGATTGCTGGTTGCTTTCTATTGTAAAAATACATAGAGCACCCCAAGCTTTCTCAGGGTTTTGGCAAAGGGGCTCTTTTAACTAACTGTGTTCTTAGGTAGAACAGCAAAAAATGACTTGATGATTTGTTTTTACAATGTCCTCTCTGGGAAGACTAATTACCAGCTAACCTTGTAGCATGCAGTTTCAAACATGAAAAGAGTGGGGCCCCATTCCTTTTCAGGAAAAATTCGTATTACAGAATCTCCCTGGGTGAGGGCATTTTGCTGAAAGTTTCTAAAAGCTCTAGGCTTATGGGCTGGCCAAGAAATTTCATGATGCTTTTAGAATTTTGCTGATAGAATGAAAAATTTTAGAATTAAAAATTGAGTGGAAAAATCCCACGCTTTCCTCAGTTTTACTATTTGTCTCTTTGGGGTAGTTATACAGTCACCACACCAAAGCCACTGGAAATGCTGTTTTCAGCTGTTTTGCTGACAAAGCACAGAAGAACAAAGGTAAATTTCATTCATTAGCTGTGGAAGTTGTGTTCAGCAGCAAGAACCATGTTGCGCAGAGCACCGAGTTGAGCCACCAGCAGATTCTGCCTGAGAAAGGAAATCAAACTGATGGGCTTCTTCCAATTTGTCTTTGTTTCACAAAAAGTTTCAGGACAAGCAACTTTTCTTCCTTGTTATTCTTCCTATTGGACTTCTTTCTCCCTTCTCAATTCCTCTTCCTCTTGGAATAAATGGTGCCTCTCTAAAGATTCGGGCTGAGGCAAAGCCCTGAATATGCATGTAGTCTCTGCTAGTAATTTCCAGCTGTGCAATTAAACACTGGGAAAGCCAGGTAGTAGCTTCTCATTAGACTGTGGGCCTGGGTGATTCCAACTGCAGAACCAAGGCAGCAAACATCTCTTGAGTTTTCTACACAAGCTTATCTTAACCATCCTCTCCATTCCAACATGCCTTTTCCCCAATTATAGTTATCAAGCTTTGCAACAAATGATTTTGTAATCTGCTTTTACTGGGCAACTAAGCAGCAGCAAACATAGTGTATGTTCAGAACTCATGGTTCAAATATGGTTTATAATCTTTAAGATAAAAGCAAACTTGCTGGGTTTTTAAATCTTTCCCTGCTTTGAATGTTATTAAAGCTCTGGAAGACATGCTTGATTACTTTAGCTTAAGTTGCAAACCATTGCAACCACAGGCTAATTAGGATCTGAGCAACTGTAAATGCTGCTGAGCAGAGAGAAAAACTGATAAACCAGGACAAAATTTACAGAGGGAATAGGGAGCGGGAAGCTTAAATGGGTTTTCACTTCCTCTTTTCCCCACAGTCCTTAGCACACCTCGTACAGCCTCATGCTCCACTCCCAGTGATGCGCTCGGTCACATCTCCTGCACAGCTCCTCCTCTACAATTCTTCTTTAAGTGGTATTATTTCAGAAATTTAAATGAAAAGGTTCCTCTGCATATAAGACATCTAGTTACATAAACCTCATAAAATATTCAGAATTTTCAGAATCCATGTAAAATCCAAACCCATACATTTGCTTCAGCTGCTTATTTGTGTGAGGGATTTTCAAGAAGTTCAGACCTGGAAAGAAACTTATCCTCTCTTCATGAGACTGTAGATATCATCACTTCCTATAGAATATATTTACAACATGAATAGGCTTTGGACAATCTACAGCCCAAAGTTACAAGAACTGTGGGAGTTCCAGTTACAAGGTAAGCATCCATTTTGAAACTCTTCTAATAAAATCAAGTTGTTTCAGCTGCAGTGGCCTGCAGGGACAACAATATTTACTTTCTTTTGCAACATCTTTGTCAATCCTCATTCATGGCACAAAAAAAGAAAAAGTTGTTAACTGATCACCTGATTATTTGTATGCACTTCATCAAAACCATGGCCTCACTGTCCTCTACAAACATCCTAGATTTGGTATAGGCCTTGAAGGTTTTAAAAGTAAAATGAAAAACCATGAAGAAAAATATTATTATTATTATTATTATTATCATCATCATCATTATCATTATCATTTTACAGACAAGGTGATTGAGAAAAAAAATTGAGTAACTCATCCCAAGATTACAGAGGACAATCTTCTCTAAAGGCTGGGACAAAGCATGGATCTCCTAGCTCCTAGAATAGTGACCTGCTTGATACTGACTTGTTCCTTATATTATTGCAAAGGAAAAATTAATACATGCAAACACATACACAGAGATGATGAGACCCTTGCAGAGGAATTCAGTCTGTCTAAAGATCTGTAAAAGTAGAATTTATGCTCCTGACAAACTGAGCTGAGGAAAGCCCTTGAAATTCTTTGGAACGAATGATCTTTTAAGGCCTTATGTAATGGATTCTGATTTTCCTTGTGACACATAGCCACACCAGCCACTCACTTCTACATATTTAGAGTCAGAGCAGGATCTCTCAACTAACAAATAGAACCATCAGCTTTCACCATGGCTTGGCCATAGACAAGTGAACCTTTCAGCACTTGTATCATTCTCCTGCAGTTCTGGTTGTTTTTTTCCATTTCTCCACATCCAACTGGCAAGCTCCATCTTGGATACACCTGTGATTTATTTATTTGTTTGCTTGATTGTTTATTTTACACGCACACATTTTCAGCCTGCAGGTTTTTTGTTTGGATGTGCATAATTCAATCCCCTGCATTCCCTTTCTCTCCCCATTCCTACAGTAGCTCCACACAACAGGTGAGTTTGCAGAGGACCTAAGCACTGTTCATCCCTGATGAGTTCACTGGGAACTGACTGTGTTCAGAACCTATAAAAACCTAGGATATACAGCTATTTGAGTACCTCTGAGGCATTAATTCAACGACGCAATTAGGGATCAGGTTGTGCTTAACACCAATTAATTGCAGCCTGACTAAAACTCTTGGAAAAGCTGAGTCTAGAGATGGAACCCTACCTGAGATTCCTAACAGAGGGCCAGCCAGCACAGGTAGTGGTTTTCAGGGGAGAGGTGACTCTGTTGGCTGGATCCCTTAAGACAGCAGTGGGAGATCAGACACACAGAGCATATGTCAGCACCTCCAGCACAGACTTATCAATTTAGAGCAAGATTCATCTTGTCCAGGTTCCTAATTTGGGAATCTTATTTTAATCTCACCCTGGTTAATTCAAATCATATGCAATGCTGCATGTTTTAAACTCACAGCTATTGATGACTGAAGGCAAAGCTACATTACTATGCATGTAATGTGCTGGGCCACCCTCAGGGAATTCTGATTAGAGCCTCTTACCAACTTGTTAAAGCCTGAGGACTGAAAAGGTGCCAATAAACAACTCCACTGTAACACAGGTACATTAATGTCTTGAGAATGTAAATAAATAAATAACTAAAAATAAAAAATAAAGTGCATGCTTTTAAGTAAAAAACCCCCATAATTTTAGGAAAACATATACAGAGAAAAAACACATAAACAGAACCTAGTATAAGTTCATTCTGAGCTCTTGACAATCACCATCCTAAATGTTAATGATTCTGTAAACTGATTAGGTAATTCATGTTGATATGCTTTTTCTTAAACTCTTGCCACTTAATTATTTTGGTTCCTTATGCACCTAAGCATTTACATAGTGTTATTTATGCAGCCCTGTATATTATTTTCCTCTAGTCTTTTGCTACTAGTCTCAGCATTCTTTTTTGCTGTCTAATACTGAACAAACAGCATATAGTCACAGTAGCTCCTTCTCTGAGCTCCTGGTATTTTCTTTTTACAGTGCGATTACAATGCAATTCCCTCCTAGAAGGTACTACAAACAATTCAGCTGACTTCACAACTACAATAATATGCTCAAGCCAGTGCAAACAAGTGATGCAATGCAAGCTGTGTTCTTCCCAAGGGTGGAGAGCACTGCCCAGCCAGACTCTCAACTTGTTTCTTCCCAAGGAGAATAACTTGCAAGGCCACTTTTGAACCCTTACGTCCCATGGGGTGGCCGCAGTTCACCCACCAGAGCTAAGAGAAAAGAAAATTAACCTTTCAACTATCCTTGCTCATATACAGTGTACATGAACTAGCAAACAACAATACATAACACTAATTGCAGCTTCACTTGCAAGGATTGAAGGAGTCTCCTAAATAGCCTGAAAGGGCCCACAGCTATTAACAAATTCCTGTGGCTTTATTCAGAAGCTCAAATGAGATGGAAATATCTAAGCCTGGTATAAATTCCAAATGCACAAGCTTCAATTATATTCTTAATGTTTCTGTAACAGTTGTATGGAAATAATGATTTCCATACAAATCTGTAATTCAGAAAATGTTTTAACTAAAAGAAAATCAACACAATCTAAATAGAATGCATCTTCATACTGCTTGCTGTTTAAAGCACTGTGGAAATAGATAACACTAAAATATATTATTTAGTGTAACAAAAGAATTTATGGGATTAGTACTATAACAATTTTTTAGTTATTAATCAGGCTTCTTTATATGACCATGGTGTGATCACTCAAAACCTACATTTGTTGTTCTGATGAATATAAATAGCATTTTTATTATGATTTTATTCTTTAAGCTGCCAAAATATGTATCTCTGAACTGGCCTGTACTGGCATTTGGACTTCTGGCAGTTTTTCAAATATATAACTAGACACAAGCAGAAAAACATATAAAAGGGGACATTAATTCAGATGGATTAAGAAATACTTGGACTTTGGTAAAATGTTCAACATCTCTGAACTCTGACCAAGGCTTAATACCCAAGTACACCTGTTGTCCTGTACATTACCCTGCTTCATTCTCATTCTGTATGTTTTTCATAGTTCAGTGCACCAGACAATTTTTTCTTGTCATGACAGTCTCAATTCAGCTGACTCTGGTTAGAAATCTCTTCTTGTGACAGCCCAACCCATTCTCCACTCCAAAGAATGGTGATAAGCAACCAGACTTCTTAAAGGCCAGACCAACATTTTTTCAATATCTTCAGACACTACTAGCCCATAACATAGAATAGAACACTATATCAGCCCTTTGCAAATCAATCAATATTCTTACCTAGCAAGCTAAAGAGCCTCAAAAAAAATCACCATCTTCTGCCTTAAATGTGTATAAATATATCTAAGAAATAAAAAAATTCTAAACCAGAACCCATCACTGCACAAGGGAATGGACATGAGAACACACACAACAGATTCTTTTTACTCTGTACTACGAGGAGTTCTCAGACTGTGCACAGGGGGAAAGTCTGCAGGGAGACTCTCATACCACCTACCAAACACTGCTGCTGAGACATTTTCTAGCTTCTTTCCAACAGATAAACAGATTCTGGAGTGTTACAAAGGGCCATGCTTGGGCCAGTTTGGACTAGACTGGACTGAAACTGTGCATCTACTACACACAATAAATTAAAAGTTTTCTTGTATGGGGTATTATGACTTATCTAAAATGTAGTCTTCATGCCCATAGCATTCCATAGCATCTAAAAGAATCATGAACCAAAGGTTTGACCTTCCAGTAGGTAACATCTGTTATCCCAGTGATGTGTTCCTCAACAAATACGTACATAACACTACAGATAACATGGGATATCAGTAAAGAAAATCAAATCAAAACAAAAACATGGGAGAGAGAAAAGACAAGAAAAGACATCACATTTTTCTGAGCAGGACAGAACAAATGTTTGACTGAGAAGCTTCAGGTCCGGCTGGGAGAAGGCCAAGACTAATTTAACCTTTGGTCAAATGGTTGGGAGTTAGCTAGTTTCCTTTTTCCTCTTACATCACTCCCAGAGATTTCGACAAAAATAATATGGCCCCGATTACATGACATTACAGGCTCTCATAATGCACTGGGGAGGATAGTGTTGAAACCCCTCAGAGACAAATTAATCCCAGCAAAGCAACAGCTGTAAGATTGCTATAAAGGGGGAAAACAACTACAATGTTTGCATTATGTACTTATGATTTTAATGTAACTTATTAAGGGGATTAGATTATTGGACATTTTA
Source organism: Cinclus cinclus (assembly GCF_963662255.1). NCBI lineage: Eukaryota > Metazoa > Chordata > Aves > Passeriformes > Cinclidae > Cinclus > Cinclus cinclus. The sequence goes on from NC_085058.1 coordinate 8,043,920, forward strand.
ATAGGTCTAACAGCTTTGTATCATCATGAAAATATCAGCTGTCAGGTTGCACATAATTGCCATTAAGGCATTTAACCACTGAGTACATTCCTTTAAAAAGCTAAAGCAGACCCAGGTAAAAGATGATCTCTCGTGCTTTCAGGAAATGTACGCAGTCAGACCACGTATTTTTAAACATGCTGCAATGATCACCACTGCTGTCACCGCGTGCCTCCTAGAGTCCCTGTGAGCACTCGGGTGTCAGGCACCTGCTCAGCCTGCCCGCCCTGGACACTGCTGCAGCCACGGCATTTCCAAATCAAGCATTCCCCAGGTGAAGCAAACACGACCCTCCTGTCCTGCTCTCCAGTTTATGCACACCCCCTGTTGTAATGCACATTCAAACCCCCCTTTTCTTGTACTCTTAAACGTGTTATCAAACATGTGCTGTTCTCACCCGCTATAAAACCACTCTAGTTGTAGCCCACACACTTATTTTGGAAGCAGACAAATTGACCTAAAGGCAGATTCCAGTTTAGGCTCCCTCTCTAAAGTCAACCCACACACCCCTCCCGGATTTTGGGGGCTGCCACTCACGTGCTGCTAGACAAAGCCACCTGCACGCAGCCTGGCAGAATCTCTGTCACAGCAGCCAGCCCTGAGGCCACGTGTGCTCCAGACCAACTAACCAGCCTGGAGAGCTGCAAAGTGGTTGTTTCAGTTGGGCCAGACTGCAGAGGGTGTGCTGGCCCTCTCTACGTTCCTCCCCACCCACACCTTCTGCCCCCACAGCACTGCTCACTGCTCACACGTGAGCCCCACGCACCACAGCATTCCAGGCAGGGATGATGCTCCAGCATAGGCAGGACACAGGACAGGACACAGAACAGGTCACAGGCAGGTTCACCTGGACCAGGTCTGGACACAGCACATGAAGAGAAGCGCTGCAAAGCCAAGCAGCCTGGAAGATGTCCCCAGCCACGAGGCTGGGCTGCTGCCAGGCACTGCCCCTTGTCCCCAGACCCACAGGGGTATGCGTGGGATGGCTCCGTGGGCTCACCACTCACACCCTCACCCTCAGTCACACCACGAGCCCTTACCCATCCTTGTGCAGCACAAACCCCTGCCATCCTCTCACAGCCTGTGTGGCAGCTCTGCCCAAGCAGATGAACCATGCCCTTGTGGGAAAGACTACAACGAAATCCATGGCTTTTTGAGATAAAGCAGCCAAAACGACCTCCCTCAGTTTATAGCAGCCGGTGGAAAGCTGTGCAGTAAGCAAGAAGTGCAGAGACCTCTGCATGTGTTATGAGGAGAGAGGAAGATGATTTTTTTCCAAACTGAGAAAATATGCTCATATGGAACAGTATTTTTAGGTGGTCTGTGTTGCTACTTTGAGAACAGGTTTTATCTTCCCTTACTTAGTTTGGATTGTGCATCTGCCTTCCAGTTCGGAGGAGTAAAGAGAGTTGGTCATGGTAGCTGTGAAATATGACACTACATGCATTTTTAAGAACTGGTTTTATATATGGTAAGGGTAATTTCATCTAACTAAATTGTGACTGCAGTTTGTTAGTGCTTTGTTTAATAAACTGTAGCTAATAATGCATGAGTATAACAACTAGTTCATAGTATCACAAATACTGCTGTGAAACAGCGCATACTGCAACTTAATCTCATTAATAAGCATAAAGCAGTTTTCATAAAAATTTGCATCACTTTTGAATAACACCATTTTGTATTTAAAATTGAGGGGTTTTATCAGGTGAGACAAGATAAGACTAAATATGCTGTTATGTTTACCCATATACTTAATGAAAACATATGGATCCATGGATTTTAGGAATATACTACTGGACCTGCACCTTGATGTATGCTGTATCACTGTTATTGTATGTAATCCACAGGAGTTTAAATATGTAAAAATCCACAAGGGCTTAAAAACATACTCTCTTGCAGAAATTTGAACATAATAAAATAAAATGTGGAAACTTGAGAAGAAGTAATTAATAAAAGCAGTGAAAGCTTACACACTGTGTTAAAAGCTCAACACTACCCCCAAAATTAAAAGCTGTGAAAGCATATGCCTCTGGTGTGCAGGCTGCACTTCAGGCTGGGGCTGGGCTGCTGCCCATCTGGGGGCTGCTAAGGTGGGCCAGAGACCAGAGTTTTCCCTGGTAGCTCAGGCAGGTTCCAAAAACCTGCAGCTGAGACACTGTTACTTGTTCCTGTATAATTCCCATTCACACCGTTCACAAAGTCACAGCACTGTGAAATCAGAAAGATGGAGGGGCTTCCATGCCACAGGCACCACCAGGTGTGTAGTGAACACGCAGTTGCCTGCTGTGCCTTGCTGAGAACAGGCTCCAGCAGTCACATCTGCCCAGGGACCATTGCTGTGGCCTGGCTGCCAGGGCCTTTCTGTATTTCATGAGGGCAGAAAGGGCCTGTGGGGTGAGCTGTTTACAGGAGGTCTTACAGATAAGAAATTACCTGTGTTCTCATGGAGGGCAGAGCTGACACTTCTTAGGAGATGCAAAGTATGTCTCAAAGACAAGGGTCTCCACTGCTATGCAAAGTATGCTTTGATGTTATTCCTCCGAATGATCTTTCAAGATCTACTGAATCGGAAAGGCATCTCTGCATAAGGTGGAAGAAACAATCAGATCTGTTAAGTAACAAAACATAACACAGCATTTTCCTTGAAATGTAATTGTTCTGCATACATGCAAAAGATATACAAGTCTGCTGGGAAATAAACAATGTCTTTCAAGGATCATTCCAGACCTGGAAATCAAGAATGTTCTTACTTCATGAATGCCTTATTAACTGTATACACTTTCATGCATTTTCTACAGAAAGTTCACACTCTAAAGTGTATGGCCTGTGTCAGAAAAAAGAAGGGGGAGAGAGTGGGGCAAAAAATATAAATACGAGCAATGTACGTCTTGCAGAGTTATTTTTCAGTCCTACTTTATTTGAGAACTGTAATCTCAAGCAGGGACTAAGTGCACTAAGTAAACGAGAAAAGCCTATTGAAGTGTAGCCCACAGTGCAATGATTACAGCTTTTTTGACCTGCAACTGATTCTATGATCTCGCCATTGTGAAAGGCCTGATCCTGTCTATCCTCCACCATCTAAACAAGAAAGTGTCATTTGATTTGATAAGTGTCATTGTCAGCTTTGCTCTAGGATGGCAAGTAAAGAGGCTGGATGTCTAGGTAAAGGAATAAAATAAAGAAACCTAGGATGGTAGCAAGAAGGCTACCAAACTAACCTGTGGCATAACAGTCTACATGAATGTCAACCCATATTAATATTAATAATTAATAAAATTCACTCTTTTCAAACAGGACACTAGAATGTGCAACACTGTTCACCCATGAGCATGCAAAAGTAATTCCTTGAAGAAAAACAGGAATCAGTAAACCATGGCACTTATGGCCAAGAAAAGTCAGCACATGGATGAATACCTTATAGGAGCCTAGTGTGTGGCTGAGAGCTGAGGGTTACAAAAGCTGAAAAGAGGTATCCATGGAAAGCAGCAGCTTCCAGCTTCCACTGAGTTCAACCACACAAGGAATACCACCCATCAGCCAGCCCATCTGGAAATCAGCAGGAAATGTAAAGTGCTGCTTTGGCAGAAGAAAGTTGCTGCCATTAGCCCTGATCTGCTTGCATCCTTCACCTCTAAATGCAAAATGCTCAGTGTGGACAACAAAATAACAAACTGGCCACTCACAGAATACTGTTCACCCAAGTAGTATAATACATTGTTAAGCCAGTTTCATGACCTAATTTTGTAATATTATAAAGTTGCTTGATAAAAATTTTTGGGCCATACATTTCTAGTACTTACATGATGAAAATCTTAGGGCTTTTTAGAGGATAGTCTAGTAAGGCAAACTAATCAACGAAGTATATTTAGAAGAGCAATGAGATTAAAGTTTGTGGGACTGTTATATTTCAGCCTTATTAATGATTACAATATTGGGAAAAAAATAATTTTCCAGTACTGAGTAGTCACAATCTGTTGGGTGAAAGAAGGTGGAGGTGAGGTTACTCTCCTGAGTCTCTGCATTAAAAACTTTTGTATGATCCAGCTTTTAATAGAACATTATAACATATTAGAAATAGCAGATTTAAAAACTAATATGCAGTCTCACTGCATATAAATGCAGACACATGAATATATGCATATTTCTGAAAGATACATTTTTTCTTAACTTCTGAATATGAGAGCCATGCTGGTAGGCAGACTTCTCAAATATCTTCCATTTCATGGTACACTTTTATGGTGGGAAGTTATTGACATCAGAAAGGAAGAATAATGAAACTGAGGTCACAGAGTTATTTACACTGGCGGGTGGATCCCACAGCATTCCTGTATGATTCGATTGTTTTGATGACCCTCTTTTTGGGATTCTGTCACACATTACATCTGATGTTTGGATCTTGGTTACTTGAAAGGGACACTGAGAGGTCTGTTAGGTTTCTGTTACTACTGAGTTAACACAAGGTTAAAAAGTCTGTCCCTGTTCAAGCCAATGGCACAATTCCCAATGACCTGGGGAAGTTTCCAAACTCCCTGTCCCAAACTGCTAACAAGGCAAACAGAAGGAGCCATAGAGATACCAAGCTGAGCAAGGGGAAGAATACCTGGGGAGCATCCAGAGAAATATGATGCAATTATTGAGGAGAGAAAGGTGAAAAAATAATCAGCAGTATGTAAGTGCCTTTAAAAGGCAAGCTTTACTTTAAATTTTGCTGCCAAAAGGGAAATGTGGGCTTTATTGCCTTAAAGGCTTTTGTTTAGAGTTAGGAATTGACAAACTACTGCTACATAAAGCAATAAATAAAAAATAGAGCACAAAAAGCCATATTCAGATCATAAGCAGAAATCTCATAAAGAAAAGGAGAAATCTCCCCAGACCCGAGATGAACCTTCCTTTTGTTTTCAGACCATTAATGTAAAGCTGTTAACCTTCAGAGATACTGTACCATTGATTGTCTGCCCAGCAGGAATTAAAAACCCAGGCCACAGTGATTGAAAAAACCAGAGTAGTGACACATTAGCAACAAGGACGTGTACGTATGGCTGTGAATAACACAACTCTGATCCTGGTGCAGGAGCCTAGGGCTTCATTACATTTAATTACTTCCGGCTTTAAATCAAGGCCTGCTTCAAAATGAGGGTGGTTGCTATTAAACTAAATTACTTTCCCCTCAAGCTTGTATGGAAAAGTACAGTACCAAAGGAAGACAGCTTCTATTAAAAGCAGTATGGTAAAGGTGCTGCTGCCGGCCTGGAGATGGTTTGCAACTGGGAGCAGCTTATAAATGAAGCTTTATATGGTACCTGTCTTCAATATTTTATAAGGGAGAAATGATTGTATTTGGCTCAGTTCTTTTCTGCCTGATTCTTTTTGCAGCTCCTTGTGCTGCTCTGAACTGCTACAGGACAACTGTTCCTAATGCAGAAGTCACACATCAGCACACCCATCCTTCTTCCTGTGGGTTTCCCCTCTCCAGGGTGGATATAGGGAGTGCCAGTACAACACTCAGCAACACGAGACTTCCCAGAAACAGAGCGCTCTGAGAAGCAGGCAGGTTTGGATGACTGTGTTTGAGCATGTATTTCAAACATAAACACATTAAGTGATAGAAGAAACCTTCTCCCACAAAGGTCACAACACTAACATCCTGGACCTACCCAGATGACAGGCCCAATTAATACTGGTTAAAAAACCAGTACAAAGCAAAACACCAGCAACAGCCCGTGAAAATAATCTGCTGTCGATATACCAGATTTCTAGCAGACAAGCTGAAATTAAAATGAGGGATGGGTTACTCAAATCAAACCAAATACAAAGTTAATGAGAATTTACCCAAATCTTCTGACAGATTTTTTTAATCCCTGTTGTGTTTTGGCTCTCACTCATATTCAGCATCTGCTCTCTATCCTTGATCACTATCCGAATACTTGTTCCATGCACTTAATTTAATTCTCTTTCAATTTACAGCCTGCCTGGTTCATTTGTTCATTCTTTGATTTGCCCTCACATTTTCTCAGCTTTTCATCTCTTTCTGCTTTTTTTTCTCCATCTCCTGGCTTTATTGTCTCTCTCTCTCTCTCTCTCTCTCTCATTTTTGTTGCCTTAGCCTATACAGCCCTAAATTTCTCTTCCCTATTTCCCTGTTGCCTTCCTGTCACCATTTGTTTTCTATCACCCTTCTTTTCTGCTGGTTGATGTTGGAAATATTTCAGGAATTTGTAATTCTCAGTGCCATGAGAACCGTTATCTTTGCATTTTCACTGGTGAAAGTACTCTCAGCATGGTGAAGATGATGAGGATGATGACGGAACGGGCCTGGGATGGACTCTTCCCTGAGCCCACTTTGCCTCCAAAGTGGTACGCTCCAGTGTGGAATGTGTGAGAGGAAGCTGGGTCCGTGGGGAGTGCACAGGCTGGGGGCAGGGAATGAGTATTGAGAAACCTCAAATTCCACACAACAGAAATGAGCACAGGAGAAACTGAAATACAAGAGAGAAGCAAGATGAAGGACCAGCTGGAGAAGGGTGGCTGGGGGGAAGTGCAGGAAGAAAAATACACCCACCACCACCACACCCTAGCCTTCAAGTTTTTCTTTCATGCAGGTGCAGATGAGCAGCATACCAGCCCTTGTGAATATTCACTTGCTCTGAGTAGTAATACTAAGAAAGTCTCAGACTGTAATCTACCCATTATTTTTTTCCCTGAGCAGGGTCAGGGGTCACCTTTAAAATAACAACTGCAAACAAAAGGCAATTACATGGAATAAAAAATCATCAGTGACTGAAAAAGCTAGTCAGTGCATGGAGTGTGGTGACTTGTCATTGGAATATGACAATATGCCAATTCAAAGTCACCACAGAAAGAAAAATAAATAAACGGATAAGTGATTGTATTCTAATACTTAGAGATGTCTCAGGAAAGGACCATCAAAGGTTAACCAACCTGCTTTGTTATTGTTTCTGCTGCGCCTGCTATTGTTATTTGTATTCTGGTATCACCAAGAGGCCTCAACCAAGATCAAGGCCATTGCATTAGATACAAGATAAATATGCACAGGAAGAGAAAGTTCCTGTTTTAAAAACCTAAAGCTTAATGGATGAGATGAGCAAGTTGAGGAAAAACTGAGATAATGAGAAGTGAAATGACTCAAACTGAGTCACAGCAGGTCAGTTTGACAGTCCTATCCTATCTTTTAGAGTAGCAAGAAGCTGAATAGGAAGAAATTTGGAATATTGTATATACTATTATGATTACCGTTTAGAAAGGTAAGAATTCCATAGGCTCTTCCTTCCTTAGTGATGAAAGTCTCCTCTGTATGTGGAGATAAAAGTTAGTGTTTGCTGTTTGCTCAGTTGGTCCTTCACACGCTGACCATAATGTCTCACCATGATAAGCACACATGGTACTTCCTACCATTTATAGATCATGTGCATGGTGATGAGATGAAGATATGTTCAGCTAATATAAAATATCTTTGTCTTGTCCAGCTCTCTTCCTTCTTCCCTTCAGTTTCAGTGCTGGCTTTAAGTTAAGAGTTAAGCTCTCACAGTTTCAAGAGCTGCCAGAATTGTCATGCTGTTACAGAACAGGTGACCTCCAATCAGTAGCAGGACTTAAGAGCTCCTTGAACTCTGTGGTTGTCTCTGCTTCAAGTTCACATTCTCCAAATACTACTGCGAAGAGTTTCCTAAAACATTCCCCTCTGCATTTCAGCTTCAGCTGAAATCCAAATATTAAAGCTAGTAGCTGGTAAAGTGAAGCCACATCTCCACAATACCTTTTGCCAAATAGGAGCAGCACAGCATAACGTTCAAAACCACGGTTTCAAAATCTTCAGAAACATTTTGCTAAAACCTGCTAATGTAAGATAGTGCAGAGATGTCCCTAAATGTCAATTGCAGACATACCAGGATGGGGCTCTTGAAAGAAGTACTGCCGATCACTCATCACCATCCATGTTTTTCAGAACTTCAGACTTTAAAAAAAACATAGAGTAAACCCAGGACTAGTCCTGTGAAAACAGCTACTCCCAAGACTTGAGGATGGATACAGAGTGGTAGTGAATGCTGCAAGACACTCATATGATAATGAACCATAAAGTTTTCTCACACTGGGTGAACAGGATACACTGGTACCATGTTTGAGAGATGCCTGGGCACTAAACTCACAAGTGTTGAAAAGTCTTCCAGCATGGGTCATTACTATCAAAGAAAAATTCTCTTCTGAATAATCGAGTAAGCAAGCTAATATCTGTAGGGATACCTTCCCCTACCAAAAATACTTTTCCCTCTCAAGATCAGGGACGAGAACCCCTGAGCTGACCAGCTGCCAGTGCCAGTCACAGTGTCTTCCAAGCACCACGCAAACTCCGAGCAGAAGACCTGTGACTACGGCAGAGAACACATTAGTCCTTGTCCTTATGATTTCCCCTGAAATCCTATTAATTAGGATTAGCAATGACTGGCAGTTTTCCTACAGCATTGATTTGACTCTCTGTACCAACGTAGCATATTTTTCAAAAGCTGTTGAATGGTTTAAGATGGCCAACTGGAAATGAAACCATAAATTACAAAACTCTGGCATGGAGGATGAGGAGAGTTTTCCAAAATCCTGAGAGAAACAAGTGAGGGGAGGTACTTCCATCAAGTGTGCCTCTCTCAGAATGACCTATTCCTGAGGACCTATTTCAAAACTGTTTGTGTTCAGCGTATAAAAATCCAAAACCAAGACTACTCAGCAGTGATCAGATGAGAAACAAATCAGGGCAACACAGAGTACATTAAACATTGCAGCCTGTTTAAAGCACTTAGAGGTGGTCCTTTATTCTCAGTAGTCCTCAGGCAGGTCAGCAAAAAATCCCTTAAAGAGAATGATCAAATTAAATGTACTTAATAAGGAGGTTCTGTTCCAAATACTTTAACTTCATTTGTGATCATTAAGCACTAGTGGTCTCAGAACACAAAAGATAGAGTGGAAAGTCAGAAAAGGATTCAGATATGAATCAAAGTATGTCAGATCATAAAAATACTTCATCATTATTTTCTAAGCTTTTGAAAAAAATGTTGAAAATATCAAACTGGAACTGCTACCTCATATGGTGTTCAAAATGTGGCATAGCTAAGCAGATATAGCCACACCAGACAAGTAAAAGCTTACAGAAAATTATCTATGGTTTCTTGTGGCTCACAAACTGAATAGGAGTCAACTATGTCATGCTGTTGCAACAAAATGTAAACAGAAGAGGACAGAAACAGAAGCACAAGCAGGAAGACAGAATACAGTTGTAAATTGAAGATGGTGAAGTTAAAATAATGAGGCTGACCAGGGACTCTGACAGCATGTTTGCTGAAAGATTCAATGAGCTGGAGGTATGCAACCTCATGAAAACACTCTAGAAAGTGACTGAAGTTTGGCAGGTTTGGAACAGTAACAACCTCTGAACATGTACAAGGCTATACAAAAAGGACTGGACAAGTCTGACTTCCATGTATTTAAACTGTGGCAGTGCAAGTTCAGATTAAGCATTAGGGAAAGCATTTTTAATGCTAAATATTATACTGGATTAGATAATCAGAAAAACTGTGGTGTCTTCATCACTGAACCCCTTTAAGAATAGTTAAACACTTATTTGGAATGACTGACAGACTGTGTCACTTCTTGGGGCAAGAAGATGTTTGCTCAGCATAATGGTTTTTTGCATTTGTTATTGCAATTGTTACCTGGAATAGGAGTCACTTCTCTGGACAGGGAAACATCACCAGACTTCTGGTAATGTTCATAATCAAATGCTCCAGTTGTCAAGACATTTATGTTAGTGAATAGGTTCAGGAGAGCAAAAAAAGGGAAGTTATCAACAAATGCCCCAGTTGTCAGACATTTATGTTAGAGAATAGGTTTGACAGAACAAAAAAGGAAAGTTAGCAACATGTCTTGAATAGTAATCTGGAGTCTAAAAAATAGAAAATCAATTCAACTGTGAAAGACAGAATGCATTTGGAAGTGTCCTCAAATCACTTCTCATATTGAGAAATCACAGCCATAATTTATTGTGCAACTGACAGTTTTCAAATACTGAGGCCACTTTCACGTTACCTCAGGTACTATCTCTTTTCATGCTGTCTGATGCAAAATTATGCTCGATTTTTCCTGTGGAGAACAGAGGGTAAGGGGTCTCCCTACAAGGTTTTTGGGCAAAACCAAGAAAAAGTGGTTGACATTTTAAACTAATGGTCTTGATCACCTCTTGTGTTAGGTTCAAAATATTATCTTCCTTGTTCAACATGTCAATCTGTTTGACTTTTGTAACTAATACAGTCAGACCTGTGCATATTGCATTTCAGAAAAGTTTTTGGGGTTTTTTTGAAACATCTGTTTGGAAGTGTTAAGGTTCTGCTGAAAAACCTCACACAGATGTGGGCAGCATGCCATATTCTGAACAACAATAGAATTTCCAAGCATCCTCCCAGGACATGCTTAAATAAAATTCCCAAAGAAGAATGAAATAAAAGCTTTTTAACCCAAAATTTCTTCTGCTAAGCTGCACATGGTGCCATATCTGTCCACTAGCAAGGAAGACCAAGTCAGTTACCATTTTCTGGCAGTGCCATGTATTGCACTCTTGTGCTCAGTCCCATTTACAGGATCCCACAGTATGTTTTCCACTATCCCATGTCTACTGTAGCCTAGCAACATTAGGCATAGGAGAAGAAAATGGGGGAGAAAGCACCACAGAACTCAGAACAATTAAGGTTTTCTTACTTCTTCCCTTTTTGCCATTACTGTACCATGCATGTGCTAAATTTCTGCCAGGATTCTCCACCCAAACTTAGTGCTCTCAATTCACCCATGCTTTTCAACACTTCTCTTGGGATTCTCATCCCATTGTTTCTTTCAAATTTCATTTTCTTTTCTCTTTAACTCTCTTGCTTTCTTTACTTTCCTCTATTTTTCACAGTCCCTCTCACCCCTGCAGGAAAGAAAGAAAAAAAAAAGGAATGAAATGAACTGTATTTTAACAGTCAGAATAACAGTGAAACAATGCTCTTGAGATCCCATCTGTTGCCAACACATCTCCCAAGACAGCAAATGATGGGCATTCCTTGCTAAATAAAGAGAATTTCCCACACCCATTAAAGATCTACACAGCAAAGACTGTTGCCTAAGTATTTACTTTTTATGGCATACAAGAAAACTACCTGGAATTGTAAATACCAATGACATATTGTTCACATCTCTACCAAACATGTGGTCAGTGGCCATATGGATAACTTCTGAGTGTGAAATGTCCTTTCTCTTTTTTACAGTGCTGCAATATCTTTGTGCCAGAAGCTGGGTTTTTTTAAAGTTTAATTGCATAATTCTACCTCCAGTGCATGAAGTTAAATTCTATTTACAAACAAAACTCACATCCCTTCCTACCCCAAGAATCTACCGAAGCAAACTGACTCAGTTCCTATATCCTACCTAATAAAGAGCTTTTTTTTTTAATTCTAATTAATTCAAACTTTCTCTGATTAGGATTTCACAAATCTTGATCCAACACAGAAACATTTATGCACACCATTTATATAATCCATCTAATTCACAAGTAATAGCAATTATTTAATTATGATTGCCCTGGATTTATAAAGTAGACTTATCAAAAACAAAAACACTGGCAAAACACTTCTCAAAGCTAGACAGTTTACTAAGTCCTTAAATGGGAACATACTGAAGCTACAGAAGAGCATGTTTAAAGTGTCATTTCTCATTAAATTGATAATGAACTTCTTCATTAAAAAAGGAAAATGACAGACTCTTTAAGAGATATTGTGTGAGTTCTTAAGAATTTTCTTGGGAGTTGCCTTGACATCTCTACTGTTTCAGCTTTAGGTCTGCACTCTAAAGAAATGCAATTTCCATATGGTTAAACAAATGTTTCTCACTAGCATATCTCCAAACCCAAGTTATTTTGTATCTCCTTTTTCATTAGAGTTGTATCCCAGATGGTGCTTCACAACAATAGGTGTTATTGTGAAAATACCAAGGCTTCAGAAATGCAAAACAACTAGAGAAAATCTGAGGCAAGGATGGGAAAAAATGTTGCAAATTAATATCACTTTATTTACATTAGCTCTGAAAGACTTTTTTAAAATGGGTGGAAATCCATGATCCAGAAAAATGAAGTAAGGAAAAGGCAAATATGGAAGACTGTAAGAGCAGATAATGAGCTTCTATTAGTTGAAGAGATTAAAGGAGACAAAGATGATCCCAAGCAATTCTAAAATCAAGCAATCCTATTTTTGAAGCAGCCTGTGAGTTGAGTGGGGAACCATTTGAGTTGTTTGAGGACATGGATGGTTTGGTTATGGTCTCTTGCATAGGATAGAATGTAGACAGCACTGCTCTGTATAAACTAGAACCTGGAAGGGGGGTAAGTACTGAATGCTGCAAGGAAAGAAACTACTTTAGGAAAGGTGGAGAGACAAAACCAGCCAGGAAGAGGATTATGGCTAAAGCAAATCCAAAGCCAGACGTACATTTGGTGCTTCAGAAGTATGACTGATGTGGTAAGGAGGAATTATTCAGTGATCAAGCAGAAGGCTGAATTTCAAGGTAGCAGAGTCAAAAGATCTGAGCAGAGAAGGGAGGCAGATGAAATTAAGTAATGTTAAGGAAGTTGCCCTGCTTTTGTAGAGATATTTAGATGAAGAAATTAGCCAAAATACATTTAGTGAAGGCTCTGAACAGATTTACAGTTGAACCTGGTAAGAATGAAAACAATGACAAAGTAAGACACAGTTCATAGGCAAGGATAGCATCTATTATTACATACAAATGATGTAGACCTTATTGATGTAATTGAAAAAGTCTTTCAAATAGAGAATTACCTCTTCTCATTCCATACAAATACAACACAAACCATGTTTTGCAATAACTAAAGTTAAGATACCCAAGAAAATAGTGGAAAAGACAGGGGCCCAGACTACATAAAGGTACATACCTTCGCAAAATGTACTGCCATTACATACAGTATAGAAGAGAAGACAGTTGTCTGGTTAATGTACACAAAACCTTGGAATGAGGAGGACAGCTGAAACAGTTCAGAGGGGTGAACACATTTGAAAGCAGAATATATGCACTACCATTATCCTCCCTACAACAAAATCCTTTGTTGAAAACTATGGATGATAAAAAGAAGATTTGTGCCAAACTACAATGTATTTCTCCAGCTGAGTACAAGCATCTCTGAAAGCTCAAGGTTTGATCCTTATACCCAGAAAACACTATTTCAAAAAATGTTCTCACTCTTCAGTGATACAACATCACAGATAGAATATTGCTGAATTGATCATCTGCTGTGATAAACTATTTTGGAAATACAGTCTTTCAAGAAGTAACATAAAACCTAGCTTCTGCCTACACATAATATGCTGGATTTAGTAATCCATTACTCAGCAAGTGCACAAACTGCTTGTGTCTCCTCTATGTGTTAAAATAACCATAGCCAGAAGTAAAAAGTCTGAGTTTCCTCATACAAGGAGGAAACAGGGAAAACGTGTCAGGAGGAAATGGTCACACCTGTTTAGCAATGCCTGACTGATAAAATGGTGTGAACACTTTTGTAAACGACCTGAAATGCCTCAAGGATTACACACTGTGGTTACATTTATGTTTCCTTGTCTATTCTGGCAAAGTAACAGTCTCTCACATTTCTAAAATGCTGCCATAAAGATGCAGGAAGCACATGCATCAGGTACAGCTTCATATTCTTTCCCAGTTGGAATTTGTTAAAACATTTTGCATTTTCCCTTCTCTATTCCATGTCCCCTTTCACTTATTCATCTTGAGATCTGTTTCCTTATCTGGCCACGGCTGTGGAATGGATTTATACCATGCTGCACATGCAAACATTCACTCTCATATTCAAATCAAGGACAGTGGCATTTTCCTACAGTTTGTTGGGTGGGAAGAGTAGGAATATGTTCTATAAACAATCCTGAAGGATTATAAATAGTATCTGCTCCTGTCTGTGTGACAGATCTCAAGTCAGCAAGAACCAGTTAGCCTTATGCTTTCCATCTCTACTCTCTCTAAGAGATAAAGAAATCCACAACCAATTTGCTACTTGAAAAGAGGAAAGGATGTAAGGAGCACAGTTCTCTCCCAGATGATGAGGGCTGAATTCACAGCCTTTACTCTTCAGCATCATTAATACTACCTCAATTATGTTTGATTATGATGAAGATATAATTAGTATAAAGAACCATTATGTTTTATTGATGTTAATTGTATGTTGATTATAAATGGGACAGGATGTATTTACATGAGCTTCACTATTCGAGGAAGGTTGTGAAATCAGAGTCCAATCCTGCACCAAGAATAAAACCTGCACCTTCTATAATTGTAATAGTATCCAGATGTTCCTCTGTAACATGAATGCAGGTGGTGAAAGCAGTAAACTGGTATGGAGCAGATGTGCTCTTAGCACAGGTGGGACTTGCTCCCAGTGCTACAGTGAATTTTGCACTCACTGACGTAACAAAGGAAGAGTCCAGAAGATAGAAGTGTAATGTAAAAAATGAATTAAAAATGTAAAAAAAAAGTTTCCATCTTGGTGGTGCACCTTGATTGGTGAAATTTCAGAATATCTCACAAGCAGAGAAAACAGGGATTTTTTTTTAAAATTGAAACAACAAAAATCAAAAGTGGCCAGCAATGGAGCATGTTTAGATGCAGAAACCCAGGAGGGTGTGGTGCTTCACACTTTGTGGGATGTGCATAATGTGCATCAGTTGCAGAGATTGCTTCTGCCTCATACCACCACATACATAATCACTGTTGCCATGTGTTTTGGCTACATGTTATTCACCGGACACTTGAGAATTAGATTCTTCTTTACTGTTCTGTTTTGGTAGATATGGGAAGACTGATTTAACTTTGTCAGCAAGCTGGGCTAACCAGCCTTATTTCGATTAACTTTTCAGACTGCATGTAAATAAATCTAACAAGTCTTCACTGTCATATAGAACAGATTTTCTGAAATTTTACATAAAGGCTGAATGCTATTTGCACTTCTCTGTCATTATGTAACATCTGCTCCCAAAATACATGCACCATTTAGACCCTCTCAGTGCTAGGTGTCAAACCAATCTGTACCAGTCTAAACAAAGATAATCTGTGCCCCAAAAGTATGTACATTGAGAGACAGTCCACTGGATATGAAGTGACAAAATGCACTTGGAAACTGAGAACATAGTATCACCTGGACAGGATTGCAATGATCATGTTCTCTGTAGACATATAAGCAAGGGAAAACACTAGAGAGGGTGTAGAAGGGACGGAATGAGATTATTGTGGATGTTTTGTTATGTTTTGCTTGCCAAGTATAGAAGGCAGCACTGGAGTATATCCAACAGGTTATGCTATTAAGCATCTAGATACCAGAGAAAGAATACTCTGGATGCAGAAAGGCTAGGCTGCAACAGACTGTGAAAATGAAATCTGAGATGGATGGATGTTCTGGACTACCTGAAGGATAGGAAAGAAGTCCCACAGCAGCACTCTGAGTGGATCTAACAGTGCAAGACTATGGGTGACAGAAACAGAGGGAAAAAACCACCACATAGTAAATTAGGACATTATGCCAATTCAGTGTCCTTGGCCTGCAAAAACACTTTCAATAAACCGCAATTGCTTGGTCACCAATGCACAGATTTATGTTGGGTTAGTTTTCATTATCTCCATGCCATAATTTATGCTCCATGCTCAGGGACACCACACAAAATAGGTGGTTTATAGACAAATAATAAAGAGCCTGGTTCCTATCCCAGGGAGTTTGCAGTCTAGACAAAAACATCTCTGCTATTCCTAATCATATCAAGCTGAATCTGGCCATTCACATTTGGAGCCCAGATGAGAATAAGATTTCTAAGGCATGCCCCATGACTACTTTCCCTCTGTGAGTTGAGTAATCAGGTTATAAACCATACCATGATGGACTGGGCAATTAAACATTCTCTAGCTCATCTGAAGAGATTGCTATGGCAACAATTTCTATACCAGCTCTATTGTTGGTCTCATTTCTTTTACCTTCTTCTTTATTTAGTAACAGTCATTCTTTACCTTATACAAGGTGGTTATGATAGCAGCAGACGTACATACTGTAAGAATGCTGCTATACAAGGAAAATAACATGGCTATGATATGTCTGGATCAAAGAGATAAAAACATAACATACCTAAATTGTGATAATAATTCCCTGTATGAGCAAGAAGCTTTATGATGGTATGCTGAAAACTTTAACAGTGAGACAGCACAATAGCTCCTTAAGCAACCTCCAAACAAGTACTTTAGGGGACAATCACAGACTTCAGTGTGTAATTGTTTTGATATTGATAGGAGCTAATAGCTTGATGGCTGCAAGATATCTTACAGTGGGTGCAGTGCACTGTGGCCACATCTAAGTTAGCTTTAAATTAGCCAATAGTAATACCAATCACTGGACAAAAGTTAGCTGCTTTAAGACTTCCAGACTTGGGCCATACATTATTAAGATTCATCCCATTTAGGGATGGAAGGAAATGAAGGAAATTTCTTGAAGGAAACCATATGGAGCAGAAGCACAGTTATTGTGGAACTACTGCACAGCAACACCACACATCAAGATCAGAAGATCTAATGATGAATATTGAGTGTATTTGAAACACCCTGTTGCACTAACTAGGCTGATGATAAACTTAAATAGAAATAATTCCCTTAACAGTTTGGACAAAGTAAATCTGTAAAGGGGATATATCCTGACATTACACCTTATCCAAGGAACAAGGAGAAAATACTGTTATATTTTGAAGTTTGAAAGATCACCATTTTTACATTTTTCACTGCACCCACCTCTACTGTGTACACACAGCCCATTTAATAGAATTAAAGTTCTTATGTATGTCTATAATACCTCAACTTATTGAGAGGAATAAATATCACAGTCTAAAGGTATTGGACAACTATTCCTATGATTTTGACCTTTCCCTACAACCAGCAGAAGTCAGCTCACAAGAGGAAGATCTATGCCAATGTGTAAATTTGGAAACGAAGTTTTAATCCCATTATGGGACAAAACTGACAGCTGCAAAGGCTTAGGTGTTTTCTTCTCTTTCCGACTTTTGAGTTAAGAGAAAGGTCAGATTAAAAAAAAGTTTGGAGTCTCAGAAAAGTGAGACAATCCAAGAAGGAACAAACAACTAGGAAAAGGCAAAAAGTGATCTGCTTTGAGAACTGTGGGTAGGTAGAACTGTGCAAAACTATTATGATGGAAGGGAGAAGAGAAAATTACTCTTACCTGTTCTAAGCATCAAAAAATTCACCCTACCAAAAGAATCAGTCCCTGAAAAAGGACATATTCTGCATGTATCTTCATATGTAAGTTTACCTGATATAGTGTGGATATGATAAAGCCACTAAAGAAAATGAATACTCAAGATGCAACTCACCTCTGGTAATAGCAGGCACATCTGTGACAGGAGTGAACCAGCAATAGCAATGCACTGATTTGCAAGAACCTAAACATCACTGATGTATTGTAAAAATGAAGGATGGCTGAATCTCAGATGATTCTGTTAGCTACAGCTGATTACAACACTTGAAAAGTCACAGAAATTCTAGCCCAGAAAATTGGTTTCCAGTAGCATGAGTCCTAGGTCCTCTCTGTGCAAAAGACTGCTAATAACTCCGGTCATGCTTTGGTGTTCCCACATAAAAGGTACCAAAGAATGCATATGTGAAAATCTTGGGATAGAAGTTGTCAGTGGCTTAATAAATATATAAATGGCTCCAACATGGGTTTGGTTTGACTTGGAACAACTGTTACAATGCAAAACATGAGACAGTTTGGTTCAAGAACCCTAGGAGTCAGACTTACTTTACATATTATAATCATATCATATATATGAAACAGCCTTTTACTGGAGTTTTGTTTCCATCATGTGATGCAAATGTGACCTCTGTTGCAATGCAAGATATTTACAGCATAAATTAATTTATTTATTACAGCATTTTTTATCCTTGTTACTGCATTGATATTGACTACCTGTTTAAAATAAACACTAAAACCAGAACACATCCATATTGACTCAGTTCTTACTTAGACAGACAAAAAAATATCTAAAGGGTATAAATCTTGCAGGAAATTTATGAGCTCAAGTATTACCCTATTTCACAATTGCATTCCAGAATTATTTTGGTTATGTTTACATTTGCAGCCAAAGTTTAAGGTACTTCTATTGAGAATAGTGCCTTTATGTCACTGCAGCTGTTGTGAGTTTGCTTTTATTTTGGGGGCGATAGGGGTGGTTTTTAATGCTTAGTCAACTTCATGCCAACAATAAGGATAAAAACTTGGGGAAATGTATGGAAGATACTAAGAAAAAGCCTGGTGAAAGTGGAGAATAACTAAAGGGATGCTGTTTGGATGCATGTGCTTCCTCCAATTGTTCCACCCCTGTCTCTTTAGTGTTGCCACCTATCCCTCTCCTTATCATTTATATCTCACATGGGCTTTTTTTCAGTTATGTCTGCTGTTCCTCCCTATAAAAAGTATATTAATAAAAGGGAAATGCCAAATCCCTGCTGTCTTCTGACTGATGTGCATTTTTCAGAATATAAACAGCTGGAGTTTTAAAACTCTGTGTTCAGCATTATATGTAGCTGGGAGATGAGGGAATGAGAGGGAAACCACATTTAATTTACTGTTAAGTTTTTATACATAGTAGAACCTAGGGAAACAATTTAAATGATCTTAATTGTGGCGTGTAAAAACTGATACCCATTGTGCCATGGACATTATTGCTGAATAAAGGTCACAGTGTCAAATAGCACCACATTACCACATTGCTCAATATTCTAAGTATGGCTGACACACTAAGCAATATTTGTCAGTATGTGTTTAAGCAATTTATACCAGGGATATAGTATATGTTTGACAAAAAAAGAATTAGCATCAATTCTGAGGACTCCTTATAGCAACTTCTGAAATAAAAACTTTTTCTCACAAGTTATTTATATCAAATTGAAATGTAATTGAGAATTAACTCTCTCCTGAGAACCCAGATACTGAATAAGTAAAATCATTAATAATCAAATTATTTCCTTACTGCAGTATACATGGGGTTTCAATTTAAGAAAGTGAATGTTTTTATATGGACTCCATTATGCTATTTGATGCATGTACCATTTGATGCAGCTATGACTTTCATAAAAGGAAGGATCATGGTGTTAAAATGAATATAAATGCTAATAACCAATTTAGAGAAATGTTAGAAAGACAGAGCGGGATTTCTGTTCTGTTGGAAATGCTTGTCCCAGCCAATCTTACTAAGAGATTGAACCTTCCCTTGGGGCCTTTTCCTGGTAGTGCCCCCACAATGCTGGCTGCTGGTCTGCTCATCTTCCTTTCTCTCATACTCTTTGTAGGGCATGGACTGCAGATTATCACTCTCTGCTATCAGGTGTCCTCATGTAAGCAGCACCTTATCCTTCCCCAAGCCTTCAAAACAAAACAAAACAAAACAAAACAAAAAAAAACAAACAAAAAAGAGATGTACAGGGGAAAAGGGGGCAGAGTCTACTTCCCACTTCTACCATCTCCCCATTGCCAGAACATGAGGCCATGATCTCTTGGGCAGAGTCACAATGGGATGTCACTTTGCCGAGCATCACCAGTCCAGGGCCTCACAGAGTACAGCACCAAATACTGCAGAATCAGCACCAAGTAACACTTTTCTTTGGTTCTGCTTCTATCAGGAATCACTACATTACCCTGTGGGTCAGTCTCAGACATTACTTCTGCACTAGAAGCCAAACACAATGTTAACAACTTGCTGCTCAGAGAAATGATTTACAGGAAGGTAGCAGGGGCATAGAACACAAAGCTGCCAAAGTGTCAAACTGTCTCTAAGGTGTCAAGCTGAAATGTTGCACTTCTAGTGTATTTACATTGCCATTGTCAGTGTTTTCAACCAGTATAATGAAGTTTCTGCTTTTTATGAGAGAAAAGAGTATGTTACAATGTCCCTTCCAAATTAATGCTATTATTTGCTTTGAAAGTAAAAACATCGGTGTACTCCATACAATAGTTTACTTTAAAGCATTTCCCATTTCATATCACAATGTTAAGGGGAAAAAAAGTCTATTGAAGAGTACTGCATGGAAGAAGGATCTTTCCCATGTTCTCCAGTTCTCAGAGCACAATAAACTCTTGAACAATGCCTTCCAAAGCTCTTTCTAGTTCTTGATTCCAGTATTTCCTACAACACATAATAATTCTTTTATTATGACAGAGCTGATTATACACAACTAGGTTTCTTCCTAATAAATGTCACCTCTCTTGTTATACAGTCTCATCTTCTAATTTCTCCCTGATGTTTACCACATGCTCCACCACAGATGCCCCCCCTAGCAAAAGAAGTTAAAGTACAAGAAAAATCCCACACAAAACACTACACAAATGATCTCCCATTTCACATACATCTTTTATTAAAACACTAATCCTAACATGGTCCAACTGACTTCTACTTCACAACCCTACTTTTTGAAAGGTCTCAAAGTAGTTCTTTTCCCTTCCTAGGTAATAATTGTGAAGAACAGGTACTGTTTTCTTTTTTATTTTAATTAGAAGCTGCTGATTTCATCCTTTTCCTATAAACTTGAAGTAAATAGAAGTGAGAGTCAGCATATCTAATTCTGCTATAATTAAAATCTTACTCCACTTATTACCCATCTGATATCTTACAACACTAAGAACTAAATGTGGTGGTGTGTTTTTCCATTTCTTGCTTGTTTTGTAGCTAAACACTGATCTTTTCATCAAAATAGGCCATATAGAAGTCTGTTTTAAAGGTAAACCCCAATTCTAGAGAGCACCTTAACCTTAAATAAAACTCAGTTTACATGCATGTTAACGTGCTTCTATTCAACAAGCTCCTTTCTAGAACAGAGGCTAAAATCTGTAGGCCTAACTGAAGCTCTAATACACTTATCCAAAGGACTAATTCATTACTGCTATGTGCAGAACTTGCTTTAGAGTTTTTATATGAAGAACTTCAGCATGCTTAATAGAACCAGAAACAGTACATCCCAGAAATTTCTGTAGAGAGTACATTTGCTGTAATACAAGTGATAAAACTACTACCAACAGCCAAGTTCCCTTCCAGCTTTTCATTTCTGAGTAATTTCTGCAATGAAGACAGAAGTGTAATAGACATGAAGGAATGTGGCAATCCATTTGTTTTACTTCTATGAAATTATTGCTGATTGCAGGTTTGGAGGATGTGTGGGTGAAGTTTGCTGATTTATTTCAGTTTGGTCAGGAATGCTTTTTTAAAACACCTTTAACCTTTTTCTTCCAAACAGTTAATTTGGGTCACTACTTTTGCATTGAAGCTTTGATTGTTAGAGGAAATACTTCTGCATACTTTTGCTCTGCTGTAAGAGAGGCAATATATTTTGGGCCATATGCCAGCAGATTTTAACCACAAACTTAGGGAAAAGAGACAGATTAGATTGTGGTGGTCTCATAATCAGGGTTTCGCTGTACTCTTTTCTTGCTAAGAGCAAGTATTCACCAGTAAAGTAATACAGATGGCACATCCATAGTAATAGGACAAACTAAATCCCTTCAGGTGCATTCCTCTAGCCTCTGCTAAGTGTCCTATAGTAATTTTATCACAGAACTTCTTTAAAGTGTCCAGCCAAATAATATATTTTAAGATCTTCAGTGAATTCTCAACTATTTTTCAGCATGCAAGAATCTTAATAAAGGAAGGTATCAAACAAAGACCTGGAGGTTTGTTATGATGAGGAAAAGCTCAATTTCTATTCAAACATTTACAGACACTGTTCCTTTTAAAAGCTGATGGTCAAGCTGAAAAAGAGAAAGATCTGTTTGGTCACAGCATCTATCAGCATGCCATTGCATGTTTGCCTCCAGTAGCAAACTTTCTAACTGTTTGGGCAACCCAGACAGATCAAATGCTTCATCAGCTCTCTCGGGAGACTACTCCACCATTTAATAATTCTTCCTCATACTTTCCTGATACTACTGGTTAAAGTCTTCCCCTTCTTAAAGCCCTCCTTTTCTGTGAAACAGTCAGTGATTGTGTGCTTTTACACTGCGCATTCTTTTATTCCACCTTTACTCCTGAGCAGCTGCTGGTGCTGGAGCAGGATCAGCTGACGTGGTGACTCTCACAGTTAGCACCTGGTCCAGATCTGAAGGTGTGTGAATGCCCTGGTCAAGAAAATGTAGTAGACATCTTAGGTAGACATCTTAGGGAGTTGAAAATTCAGGGTGAGCTGTAGACCCCAGAGGTGGGGACTCCAGAGGTTTTAAAATACACAACAGGCAAATCATACACAGAATTTTTGTGATAGAGCATCTGGGAAGGGACATTCCTCTCCTATGTTGACACTGACATAAACATACTGCAAGCCTTGACTGCTTCATATTCCATCTTTACTTGAAAAGTAAATCTTTACATGCAAACATGCAAGTGAAAACACAGACTCCTGTGACAGTTAAGTCAACGTTAAGCTGCAGTTAAATGCAAAGCAAATTATTTTTTGGGCAATGCAATAGCCTACAGATGGAATATGAACCCATAAAACCACTGATGCATCATTACATGAAGGGAATTTTGGCATCCACTGACTTTCATTTTATATCCTAATGACTGACATTTCTAACAAGGATTCTGGCTTTTTTCAGCCAGGGGTTTACAAACATTTCAGGTTTAAAGAGACTTGGGTTTGTAATTTTTAATTGCTTAGAGGAATGTAATGGACAGAAGCAGCAGCAGATAAATGCCTTAATATTGAAATGAAACCTGGGTTCATGTCCATACTTTGCAAATCCACAGTAATGCAATGCTGGACCTAGGCTAAAAATCTCTTAATTAAGACTGAAACTGATATGAAGAACAGGAACCCATGCAAAGTATTTTTTTCCTCAGATCTCATAATCCCTTCAGTGTCTCTGCTGTGTAGAAGCCTTGTTATAAAAGGAATGAGTCTCACTAAGCAGAAAGAACCTCTTTCTCCAGAGGAACCATGATGAGCACCTACAGGCAACAGTAACTTCAACCTTTGTTTAACATGCCCATAAGAAATGCATGCAGGACTGACTGAGGAGGCAGCTTGTGGCAGGGGGATGCAGGAGGGAAATGCAGAGCTAGCAAGACAACTTAAATCAGCTTCCCACCTTAAAAAAAAACCATCAGGTCACAATTGAAGTTTCTATGTGAAAAGTAGCCCCATAAAGCTGCCACATGAAAAAGGATAGTTAGAGAGCTTTGTCCTGCAAATTAAGTAATTTTCTACCCAATACATAATCACAAGGGTTACCTCAGGAGCAGAAGAAAACCAATGGCAGTTTCTTGTCCCAGCTATGAATTTCTGACAGTCTTTCTCTAACAACTCCCATTCACACAGCCTTATCTGATGATACAAATTTATATAATACAGATGGGCATAGATGTAACTCAAGTATAAATAAGCAGTCTCAAAGTAATGAACACAGTAGCAAATTAAGACCATAGTCTCCTCAAGAGCTATGACCATCACTAATGCATTTAGGTTGGCTCTAAGTATATGGAACTCAACTGAGTTCCCACAGGAACCCACAGGTATAGGAAACCCCAGAGATCATCTTCCAACAGGATCAGACAAACTGCTTCACATTTAAATAATTCCATCCTGCCCTTGTTTACCTATCCTGGAAGTCACCCTTGCATAGATTCTCTTCAGGAGAGGACACATGATGGAGAGACATCTCACTAAGGATTAAAGCAGTGTTGTTGGTCATCTTTGAAGAGGTAGGAGATAAATATGAATAGCTGCAGATTAGCAAGCCTTTCTTTATACTGACCAAGAGATTTGACACTATAAGAGGCAACAGAACGGTATGGACAGATAAAAACTACAGACAGGACAACAAGCTGACTCTTGTAAATCGAAATCAAACCAAGAACTTCTCACAAGGCACTAGAAAATCCTCCTCAGGACTCTTAGCTGTCATATAAAAAGACAAAGAATCCTTCCTTTTAAAAGGGAGAAAGCAAAAAGGACCTATTAAATGGGAAGTTTGCACCACAAGCTGCAGCAGAAGTTGTTCCCAGACAGCTGGGACCAGTAGCATTCACCCTGTTCCCAAATGATGCAGAGAAGGGCAAGAATGTTCAGAATTCCACAAAATGAAAAATAACTATGAAAAGCTGCAAAAATTATTTGTGACATGACATTGAATTAAGAAAAAAAAAAAAACAACAGGAGAAATTCAGTGTGGTTAAGTGCAAGGCAATGCAGAAAAATTAAACCCAACCTTAATTACACATTTTAATCCATAGCATCCATAATAGTTATTGCCTCTCAGTCACAGTTTTTCAAAACATTTTCATATCAAATTAATGCTCAATAAGAATTAAAAGAAATTCTTTGGTTATCAGGAAAAAATTAAGAGTAAAAAAAGGATTAATCATACCTCAGAAAGTATTACATGTGCAGCCTAAATTGCCAACCTTGAGAATTATTATTAGTTACATAGATTAGGGTAAAAATGTGCATTAACTTATTCTTATGAATATAACAGAGTATGACAGAGAAAGACATAATTGGTCTGTAATAATAGAAACTATCCATGCTGGCAAAATAGCAGCTCTGACTGTTCTACCACTTTCTCCTTTTAGGCACAATACTGTAACTTGTGGCAAACACAGTCGCTTCAAAGTTTAGAGTAAGACTTTTATCCCAATGAGAGCTACTGCACAAACTTCTAAGTTTATTAAGCCACCGAGAACTAGAAGTATTATGGGGAAAAAAAAAAGGTAGAACAACTGGATTCATTCTACTGAGTTCCAAAACAGGGTATTCCTATAATAATTTCAATGCAAAAATGAAGAATAATTTCTCTAGCCATTCTTGTCTGCTTATTTTACTGAACTGCAGTAGAGATATTTGAAAGTGGCAATGGGGATGTGCTTTTCTGCAGTCATCACTATTTTGTATGTCCTACCTCTTAAGCAAAGATATAAACATATTTTCAGTTTCTTGTTCCTTTCATCCCTTCCACAGATAATTTTTCCTTTGAAAAAGTGAAAAAGCTTTGCTGTGGACAAATGGTGCCTTTCCAGACTTCCTCAGAACATCAGTCTAAGTGAGTGTATTTTGCTATCAGTGTTTAGCATATTGATTAACTTGTTTTTAGATAAAAGCTGTGAAGGAGAAGATGCTTCTTTCTTCTGTTCCTCAGCAGGGATCTCAGCAGTTTTTCATCACCTCCAGACTACATGCTGAATAGAGGTGTGGGGCCAAGTTGTCTGCAAACACTAACAGCTGTGCTTGGTGTAGCCAGCAACCCAAGCACATGTCATCTCAGCACTGCCCTCCAGGTATGCTATTTACTTTAAGTGGGGTAAACATCAGAAAAAAGAAGCTTGTGGGAGAAGTTTGATAAAACACAACAAAACACTTACTGTATTTGTTCATTGCTCTTCAGCTGTCCTGTGAACTTTATACAAGTAATATTCCACCTAGACTAGCCACCAAAAAAACATACAAAACCTTCAAGGAGAAATGACATTTGACTTGTCATTCTTTGGTATGTGTGTAGGTTTTCAAGAGCCTTTTTTAGAGAAATGCATAAATTTTACTCCTACCCTATTCTAAAGGATCTTCAGAAAGAAATGGGAAATTCAGGATTCAGAATTATTCAAAATATCAGTCATGACTAGCATTTTCTAGTTTCAGTCCTCATTTTGGTGATAGACATGGCCCTGCTTTCCAGTCTTTACCACAGTTAACTGCTCTTCAGCATCAAGTACTTACAATATGTTTCAAGCATTTTAAACATAAAACCTGATAAAATTATTTTTTTATCTGTGGAAAGATTCTCTACCCTGTTATCACATAAATCTTTGAATCAGTTGCAGAGTCACTTATTAGCTATGTGTGAGGTCAAAGAACACACAGGTATTCACAGCCCCTGCTGGACTTCAAGACCACTCTGGATTCCTCCCCATCCTGTCCCAGCCATGCCAAGTCTGCCTTACAACAGCAGTGTGGGACCGCAGGCTGCAGAAACTTGCCAAGGGCAGCTCACATCAAACCAGTGTGGCACATCAGCAGGGAAACCATGAGAAGACAGCCAGCAGCACAGTGCTAGCTGGACCATTGCACAAGCTTTCTCAGACTGGGCTGCAATTTTCATAGAGCTTCAGTTCATGCTAATTGCTATGACAGATTGTATCTTCTTGGGGGAAGATTGCAATGACAGGGGAAGATATACAAAAGAATGAATTACAGAAACTGCTGCTGATCACTGCATTGTAAAAGCTCTCCTGCTGGCACTACAGCTACTATTGCTCACAGCTGGGAGCAAAATGTTTCAGAACCCATCTCTCCAGCCCAGACACACTGAGATATAGCACTGCACATTCTAATTGCATTATAAGAAATAATACAAGAAACATAACAAAGTCAATCTTAGTTGCCTCCCCCGACTGAAAGTTGGTGTTCATTCCATAACAGGATGCAAAACCACAAGCACAAGGAATCCTCTTTAAAGCTATGGTGCAGCTGGAGCAGCACTTTTGGTGAAACTCAGGTTCTGTGAGAACAATGCCATGAAGTATGGGATGCCGATCAATATGGCTTAACACTTCCATTTCTTCTCATGAAATAAGTTACTTTTTAAATGACTCTTGAATAATGAAGAATACTTTCAACTTCATCGTTGACAACTTCTCTTCAGCATCATGCTGCTTTTAAGTTAACATCTTTAGAAGAAATGCTGGCATAGTCGTCCTTGGCAGGCACATGAAAGAGCATCACCAGAGACCCAGAAGTTCACTAGCGAAACACATGGTTCAGACACTGACCATTTGCTTGCAAGCATATGTAACATTTGTTTAAATTCCCATGCTATCGAGATGATTAACAAATAGCTTATTCACCCTGGGTTTTTTCCCATGTCCTAATAGCTCAGGTAGTAAATAATCCTTTTTTTTTTTTTTTTTTAATCCCCTAAATGTAAAGAAATCTCTTGAATCCCAGTAACCGGAGACTACTAATTTTCAAGACATCAAAAGGTATAGGCCCAGCCATTTTGGAAACTAGCTCACATATTTCTTCAGCTTTTTACATCAGGTGTCATAATGAAAATTTTTAAAAATTGACTCCATGTTGACAGTCTTGAGTGTAGTCAAGCAACATAGGAACAAACAAAGAAGATGTCATCCAGCCAACAAGAGTAAAAGTTAAATCCAAATGTACTTTGTTCTTCTAGTTTCCTCATATCCATTTTATCCATGTTAACCATTGGAAAACACTCAAGTACAATTTTTGCTCTTTGCCATTTCATATTCATAAGTATTTTTGCAGTGTAGAAATGCAATCTACTAGAGATTCTTCCTCATTTGTCCATCAAAATACTAGCTCCATCATGTAGCACAAGAAATCTATTACCATTACAATTTTAACAAAAAAAGAAACCCTTGAAAACTGCAGCTGGCATCTACAATCCAACCCGCTACTGGCAAAACATTAGTGTTTACCTACCCTTTATTTCAATTTTGCCTGTATCCCAACACCTGCATGTATTCTATCCATATATACCACATGCTTTTTATGAAATTTTAGTTTTACTTTTGCATTTTCTGTATTATCCAACCCAGATCATTCTGTCCCCAAAAATACCTCAATGCTATTAATGAGGCTGTATGAGAATATTTGTACTACAAGGAGGTTTCACAGCTATCAGTACCTGTGGAAAGTGTGCTGTCTTTGGATCTGCCAGCAATCTGCTAAACCACAATTACCTTCAATCAAAAATATCAAGAGAGGGAAAAGGCCTTCAAATCAAATTGTTGTTTTCCTTTGTAATTTACAAAGGCTTGCAAGTGGAGCATATGAATTAACTTCAGGCATTTCAAATATACTGAGAAGTAACATCAATAAAACTCCAGTAGGAGGAGTTCATGTTTTGATCAAAACCTGTCTTCAGGTCAAGTTTTCAACCACAATCACAAAATCAAATCAAATTCTTAGGAAATGTGCATTATACATTTTCTAAAAAGTAGGACCCTGCAAGATACTTCAAAATAATCACTCAAGATCTGAAGCACAGAAAGCTGTAATAATTTCTGGAAGACCTGACTGTGAGTTATCCCATCTGATGTGGAATGGTAGGAGAACACAGAATAACTTGGCACTCATTTCTACTCCCATGGAGCTTGAAAAGGTTTTAAAGGGCATATCTAAAGATCAGTTGAAAAACCAATTGAAAAAAACCCATAAAAAATACTTCAAATGGATTTTGAATTCTTCAAATGGATTTTGAATTTTTCAAAATTATTCTGGTGTCAAAGAAAAAAGTTTATTTCTTTTTAATAATTAATCTAAAATTTGTATTAAAAATTATTCTGACATTTGGGTTTTTTACTCCTATTTCTTTCCACTTCTCACTTTGGAAGAGAAAAGCAGAAAAGACAAAATGTTGAAAATGCTTCTTCCTGCTGGAAATGCAGTTCTAATGCAAAGAAAATACCAACATGGAATTCACTGAAAAAGAGAGAGAGGTGTGTATGCAGACACCTGTCCTAACAGTTTTAGTTTAAATGTCCAGTTATCTGAGGATGGAAAAATCTCTAGCCAAAACACTTGTACTTTATATTGGCTATGCAAATACTTATCCCATGTGATGATTGTATCTATTTGTCTGTTGACTGACTCATAGCCTTGTACTTAACTAGTACAAAGTGAAGGTCTGTCTGGGTTTCTTTGATTTCATTAGCATGCAATTAGAGGATGGGTATGGTACTTTGTGAAGGCAACAGCTTATGCAATTTACATCCTGAAACATGAAACTATGTAGTACCCACATGCAATCTTAATATTGCTTGAGGAATTCTTATTCCCAAAGTAATTTACACTGATACCTCACTTCCTGTTAGAATTAGGAAGTAGATAAAGGCAATTGTAGCTCTGTATAATTTATGATCGTGAGCATTGCTATGTCACTGCCAAAAGAAATCGTATGTTGAGTAATACTTATTACACTCCCTTCATAAAAC
This sequence comes from Cinclus cinclus, assembly GCF_963662255.1. NCBI lineage: Eukaryota > Metazoa > Chordata > Aves > Passeriformes > Cinclidae > Cinclus > Cinclus cinclus. The sequence continues at coordinate 8,073,052 of NC_085058.1, forward strand.
TGCTCCTCATATCACTTCAAGCATTTGAATTGTCCCAGCAGCACTACTTGATCTATCATGAAGTTTTTTGTCTAGGAGTAACTCTGCATTTTATTTATGTGCCACAAGAAAACAGTTTCCTTAGGCTTATTTTTCTCATCAGTAATTTGGACCTTATCTTTCAAAATCTTCCTCAGATACATACAAAACAGAACAGATTCTGTCCAGAGAGACACTTGTCAACAGGGAATACCTGTGAGTAAAAGACATCAACTCTTTTATTAAAGTCACCCAACTGAACACTTGATAGCTCAAGCAGCATCCATATTTCATGTTAGAAAAAAAAAAAAATCAGAAGGACAAAGGCACCTCTTTCACAACACTGACAGATTCTATCATTAGACAGGTCTGGCTGTGAAGAAGAAACTGCAGAACCCAGCTCATGTCTTGTTGTCTAAGCCATTTGTTTTGTTAACTACCTGTCAATGTTGCAAAGTGATAATCTGGCTGAGGTACATAGATTCACAGCTTTCTTGAATAAACACTGTACTTCCCCACCCTGAACTTCAAAAGATAGAGTTCAAAAGAGAAAGCCAAGTTCATTTTCATATGCTGAAACAGGCAGAAACTAACAACTCTTAGTTAAACAGAATGGGTCTTATTCCTTATTTGTCAGTTTACCCGTCAATATATTTGAGCAACTAAAAATATGAACTGATGTTCATAATACTAAATCTGAAACTTCACATAAGACAGATGTTATGACTTTAAGTGGGATGTGGTGTGAAACACATTTCACCACCATGATTTATATTTTCCAAAGCGTTACTCAAAAAGGAAAGGTATATCTACATACCAAAAAAGCTAAATTATTACAAAGGAGAACACGATTGATAAACCCAGTGTTTTCCTGGGCCTGTAATAGATATTCTCACTTTATGCACTACTGTAGCACAAAAACTAAGTCAAACAGCAGACTTCCCCTCCTTACTAAGTCCTGAGAAAGCAATAGCATAAGATCCTTGCATCTCCAAACCTGAGCCCAGAGGTAATGATCATTGTATCAAACCTTCCAGCAGCCTAACAGCGCACCCCTGGGAAATAGAATCATTTATAAATGCTTGCCTTTCTAAGCTGGCACAACTTCTCTGATATGTTTACCCAAGAACTAACTCAAATTACTCCCAAAGCACCTTTCTGAGTTACTTTATACTAGATGTACTATCTGCTGGAATACTGCAGCCAGCAAGAAATACCTTACAACTCCATCAAAGTAGATATTATTTCAAATGTTTCAGTTAACTCTGGTGAACAAGGCAACACTCTTGGAATGACGTGATACCCTTTATCAGATGGAATGATACAGCTAGGAAGGATAGGAAGGACAGACAAGATTTCAAGCGTGAAGGTCAATCTACTGATGCGGTACCTGACTGCCTCAATGATATTCTTCCTCAGAGTGCTAGTGGAATTAAGCATCCCTTTTAGCTACAGAAAAGATAGCTCAAAAAAACTTTCTATTTTATCAAAAAGGAGTGTCAAAAGCAAAAATTTGAAACAAAATTAATTTTTAACTTCTTGGTAAGGTGTGTGTCATTTAGGTTCCTTGTGTATCAAATGGGATGCAGTTCTGGTATTTCCCTATGCTTTCTATGTGATTAACCGCTCTCTTCTCACTTCTCCATTCATTTTTTTTCCCACATATCTTCACTGACCTGTGTGGCAACTTCTTAGCATGCATAATATTCCTCATGTAGCCACTTAAGGAAGCAGAACTATAGGCAGTAACATTGCTTTCTGCTCCCAGCCAGGCAAAGCAACCGTAGAAACAATGCTATTCTTTGCTCAAATGGCCTTGAAAGACATTTTGTATCTGATCTCACAGACATGATGAACAGGATGAGAGTTCAAGCGTGCAAAAAGTCAACACAAGTGCTATAACTCCAGTGCCAAGAGATACAGAAGTCAGCAGTCTTGTTCTGGCTGCAGCTGATTCAAGTGAAGAGGTTACTGGTATCAGCTGCTTCACAGCTTATCCAAGATCACCACACCACTATTTGCTTCCTAATCTAGTCCAATTAAATGACTAGATTAGATTAAACTCTTTAACAATATATGAATTTATTTTTTTTCTCAGACAGCCTACAGAGTGCACAATTATTATGGCAGATCTCTAGAGAGTGGGAAAAGAAACAGAAGAAAGCCCCTGGGCAGTAACCTGCTCAGCCTGCAAAGCTGCAACCCAAAGACAGTGTGTGACTTTATTGTATCTTCACATTATGGTTCCCTTGACAGAACTGAGCATTGTTTCCTTTATCCATAGAAACAATGGCATGCACAACTCCCCACGAGAAAGTTATTTGCAGAAGTTACTTGACAGTATTGTATTTATCTGACAGAGTTAGCGCTAGCAATTAATTCGTGGAAACAACAGAAAAGCACAATGGCTGCATGCAATGTACATAATGAAGAAAGTGGATGTGACACACGAGGTCCAGTTGCTGTAGGTACCAAAGGACACCAGAGGGATTGTAATGGAGATTCTCCAGAGAGAACTGAGCTGGCATGAGTCTGACAACAGCTGGCAATTCCTTAAGAGAAGAACCTTGTGCAAGTCCACAAAGCTGGTAGGTCCTCAGAAAAGATGCACTTCTTGTAATCAGAAGGTTCACCACAATAGATATTTGCTTAATGCCACCAATATCTGATTTCTGGACTAGAGGGAATATGTTGAGAGAGAAGGAAGACTACTCGTAGATAAAACAGCCTCTTTTTCAAAGAAGTGTGGGAATAAAGAAACTGCAAAGCCTAAACAAATAAAGCTGAGGAAGAATCCAGGGGGCAGTTTTCAGTGCAACAGTTCAAGTACTGAAGATCCTGTATCATTAGTATTGTATGTGATATCATCCATCCACATGCCAAAGGGATGACGGCATCTGGTCTAGAAAACGGCAGTGCTGTCATTCTGCCAAAGTATTTGTCTCTGCAATTATAACTAGGGAGAGTTATAACTGCAGAAACTAAAGAGACCTTAGATTAAGTCCTGTAGAGTAAATACTGTGAAGTATAACTTTAAAGCCCAAAAGACTACTGCTGCCTGGGAAGGCTGACCTGGAACAGAGACTAGACAGACCAAAAGGGATAAATAGGTATCTATTGAAAGGATGTGCTTTGGGCAGTGCAAGAGCCCAAACAGGGCTACACCCAAATCAAATCCAGGATGGATCCCAGCCACGAGCCTCCATACCTCTACAAGCCCTGGTTCATCTACACACTGGGATCAACCATCCAACCACAGCCCCAGGCTACTAAGTATCAGCCCCCCAGCCTCCCCCCTTTCCCTCACTGTTCTTTATGCTTCTTGAGTGCCAGTTGTCTTTGATTCTCCAGCTAGGAAGGGACTGCCCTGTCCAACCACCCTGTAAAGAGAACCTACCAACACCCAACATAGTTTCAGAGCCACACACCAAGCAGCAGAGACTCTGGAAAAACCTAAAAGCTAAAACTCAAGGCATCACTATCTGCTGAGCAGTGCAGGACATGTCTGACAGAGAGGGCTCGTACACCACAAGAACCTTTATTGGATCATCCTGGCCAGTACCACCTGTAGCAGTCCAGAATAAAAGATGCTCTGGAGGAAAGCTTTCTCTCTGCTCCAGTCTGCTTCCAGCTAATTAAAGAATCCATCATGACTACTTTTTTTCTTTATTTCTCTTTTTTTTTTTTTTTGCTGTCCTCATTAGTTATTTCCCTTGAAAAGTAACAAACACTTTTTCTCCCCTTTTAAATTAAGAACAAATAAAACTGCATACACAAGTTAGAAATAAATTCTGACTTATTCTGTGACTGTAACCATACAAACTCTCAGTGGGATATTTAGTTACACAATAGCCTCAATCAACAAAAAATAACTTCGAGGCATTACATCATCTGATCAGACCCAAAGGCCACAGCATTGTTACCTAACAGCTTCAGACAGCTGATTAACCACTTTTTGTAGGGTGTCAATTACACCACACCCTGCTTGTTCAGAACTATGCTGTTGACAGTACAACACAGAAAGAGAAAAGCAAACTGGCCCCCACATACACACCCCATGTACACACACTAATGCTGCTGCTAGAATGATGTTTGTCATGAACTCAGCTACAAGTACTTAGAAACCTTCAGTAAATAAATAAATAAATAAATAAAATAAACAGGCACAGCCACATAATGGCACATTTGAGTTTGTTACAAGATGGTAGAGTGAAATTTTAAATTTCTTTATGTTATGTCATGTTTTCAGGGAAAGAGGGTTTTAGAAGGAGCAATGAAGACCACTAAGAAGGCAGCCAGTCACCCTTGACAATGCCAGTCTGAGATTCACAATCCCACTGTGGAAAAGGGTCTTTTCTTAAAAAAAAAAAAAAAACAACAAACTTTTTCTATTTAATTTCCTTCACATTCTTTCTGCTCATTTTTATGATACATTTCATCATTATGTACATTACGGATGCTAAGGAAAATAAAGTGATGTTTTCAGTTTGACATGGAATGGATAATGCACAGTTTCTTTATAACCTCTCCTTTCCATGTGCCTGCTGGAAATAGTTTTTCATTGTTCGTAAATCCAAGGTGTGTTTACACTGGAATACGGGAAAAGCTAAAGTAGAATGCTGGTGTGTAAGCCATAGTGGCTTTTTTTTTTTGCTTTTGCTGTGAAGTGATAAATGATTCTTGGTCCCCCATGGGTTAGAGGGCACCAAACTTCAAATAACTACAACATCCGATAACAAAGTTTTTCTCCATCATTTGCAATCAAAACACCAAGAACACAGCCCTCTGGACCTCTCATCCTTCATGTTCAATTGTAAATCCTGATTAAATAGCTTGCAGGTGTCAGGATTAGAGTATATTCATTGGGAGCCTAAACACAGCACCAGCTGGGTTCCTCATTTGCCAGTTGTAGTTGCTTCTTTGTTTTGAAACTGTTGACAGTACAACTAAAAATATTCCTCTGGGTAGAGACGGCGTTAAATAACAAGCAGGATGAGTAAGAGAACAGCTGTAGATATTTTTCTGTGTTTAACATACCTGCCTTGTTGATTTATAGTAAGCCCTCCATATAATGTACATTCTGTGTAATCCAAAACATTTAACCTTTCGAGCTGGGGCTGTGATAAAGCTATCAAACACAGGAAAGGCTCTTGACAAGTCCTGTATTACCAACCTTTTACTCAAAGGAAAAGTGAAATATAGTTTCACCTCCCTTTTAGTATACAACAACAAACATTATTATGCTTTATCGGTTGCTACCAACTAAACTGTATGCCAGACATCCACATAACCATCAGCGTGGAAATGGAAGAAAAAAACATGTAACTTATGCAAGTTCTGAAAATCTTCCTCTGGTGAGGGTCCAGTTGGTTTGAGCATGGCTTTCTTGAAGGGACGCTCAGGTCTTCATTTAAAAGCAGAACCAAAGTGAGTGAGTGCTTCAAGAACAGAGAGGCCATTTTCACCATTAGTCCTTTGCACAAAAGCAAGCAGCAACTGCCAGCATTCAATACCATCAGTTCAAAAAAATCCCTCTTATTATGATTTTGTAGTGCACGGGTACTCCACCACCAATGCTGTTTTAAGATCTAACACTGGGGTTGCAGCTCATTTCTATCATTAAAGGATTTGTATTGTTTTTGCTATTTTGTCCAAAGCTGTGTTCTCTTTGGAATTAAGTTATGGCTACTTAAAAATCCCTGAAGTTTTCAAATACTTATTCACTTTGACTTCCTGTCCCAAACTCTTGAGTAAAACATTACTAGGTTTTAATCCCACAGGCCACTTCTTTTCAATGGGCAGTGAACCAAGTCATACAGCACAGATGCAAAGAGAGACACATGTGTAAGAAAGACATTAATACTTTCCTTATAAAAGAAGAGGGAAAAATCTGAAAAATTTAATAGTCTTTTTATTACAAGGTACTGAAGCAAAAAAAAAAAAAAAAAAAAAAAAAATTGAGGGTTCCAGATAATCAGTCCAAGATAAGCCTAAGCAAAATATTGACTACTTTACACATCTGCATTTATGGGGGGGAGGATCATGAGTAGACATGGGCCAAATGGTCCCAAAGCAATTTGCACAGTAGTGAGGCACTCACCTCACTCATGACTAATTGTACTCACTTTTCCCAACATCAGGTCTCAGGAGAAATTCAAAGCACACTATAGCATTTAATACTGAGATTTTAACAAGTTAGCTTGAAATGCTGCTAGAGTTTTAAAGGCAAGTTCTTCCCAGTAAATAATATAATGAGAAAGCATCAGCACTTAAGAGGATGCCACAGGGTTAATGCCAGGTTTTAAAAGACTTCAGAATGGATTTTACCTAGTTCACATGTCAGGAGGCACAGCACGGAATCAATTTACAGCAGGAGCCAAAGATCACAAATTTTAGGGGAGCCTGGGGACTGATTCCCCCAATCGGTGCCGTGGGGTGCACAGATGAAAGAGCAAACTTGTTTTTTTTCTTTAATGGTGACAGCGTATTCTGAAATTACGCACAGCAGGCAGGAGAGACCTGCATAGATTTCAAAAGATACTGCAGGTTTGTGTGCTGAAGCACACATTTAAGGTCCTAGTTAATGTGCTAGCCTTTCACCTCTGGAGGCCTGGGCTCAGATTTATCTGAGGTAAAATGAAGGAGAATTTGGGACTTCTATCTTCTTAACCCTTATTGGCCTTTCATCCACACCACACAAGTGCAAACCAGTTACTAAACTTTGGATCAAACGCTACTTACTTGTATTACTCGTAAGTCAACCTCAAGCAATTCCCCTAAACAATAATAACAGCACAGTTCAGGGTTTCCACCAATTTAAACTGGAGTGAAAAGCCAAATTCTGGTCCCATTTATATGAATGAAAGCTTACACCTCTACCAGTATTCAGGGAACCCATGCAGAGAGATTAATCATAAGACATGAGAGAACAAGACCTACCAAGACTGGATAGCAGACTTTTTTCAGCTCCAGAATATTTGCTCAGAGTCTGCTTGAAAGATGTTCCATTCTCTATATTTGGGTTTTACTAATGCTGTTCTAGATACTCTCTATTAAGAAAAAAACCCTCACTACAGATTTAAAATCTTCATTGTCTCCAGTTTGGCAGAAAGAGCTATAAATAATTGTTTTTAAAATATATCAAAATAGTTTTGCTTAAGCTGATTGGGGGGAAAGGGAAAATCTGAATTTCCTCTGCAACCCTTATGTTTTTCAGTGCCTCTATAAGTTTAAGCAATATATGTAGCATTAAGTCTAAAAATACCTCAACAATATTCTTTCCACCTCCGCTGTAGAAATGTTTGGTAGGAAAACATGATAATCACAATTTCCGTTATGCATCAGGGATGTTCCTCTTTACCATAAAGGACATTAAAATAAATTCTGCTGATAATGAACTTATGAGGCCCTCAGCAGGTTGAGAGAACATTTTTAGAATCACTTTTATAACCACCAAGCCAAAAAACTTGCTGTATATACTCACTGGATTCTCCCTTCCCCCTTCAGTCTTTCCAAGTTCATTCAGTAATCATGGGTCTGAAGAAGCCTAGCACACACAGTTGTTTCAGTACTGCTGCCTAGAAAGTCTGACACAAACATTCAAGTCTCAGGTTTGGCAGTTGTTTGCATTGCACGTGTTGAATGCTGTTTTGTCTGTGCTTAGGTGACAAACTGGTTTCAGAAACAAGTTTAACATGCCAATACCAAAAGCAGTGAAAAGGGACACTTCTGTAAGGAAAATGTCATACACACATTATCAGAGCTCACAGAAAAAAAAGTCAAAACAGAATAATTAGCCAATGGAAAGGAGTCAGTTATACCCAATCACATGTGCTAGCAGGAAAAGTGTGATACAATCCCATACAAGGGAACGTAACTGCAAAATATGACACATTACAATCTGACACAGTAGACAAGCCTGTAATATAAAGAAATGTGTGGAAAAAAATGTACTAAAGGGATGAACACAAAATGACAGATTCTACCTTTGTGCAGGGAGAGGCAGTCATAAAGATTTATTTTGCTAAAATTATTTCTAGCTCAGGCTCATTTTCATCATTACAGAAAAATAGAGAAAAGTCCTTATTAGCTCCTCTGACATCTTCAATTTTTTTTTTTTCTAAACAGAACAGGTGAGTGAAACAAGGAAAACAGTGCAAACTTTCAGAGCTACAGCTTCGAAGGTGACAACCTGAGCCACACTGCATGGCAAATGATGTGGTCAGAACATATGGAAAACAGGTGATGATCACATACCTTGAATGTGATCCCCAGTGATCAGGTCCAATATATGCTCATTCATTCCCACAAAGCTCAAGTGATGTATGCGAGGTGCTACTCTGTAAGCAGAGTGAACTAACCTGAAGTTTTTCTTCTGCACAGTTTCATGCATATATATAAAGAAATATATTTCCCTGAATGGCAATATCCTTTTGTTCTAATCCAATAACTGAGGATAGAAATTATGCGAAAATTATGAGTAAATCCCAAAGGTGCTTTAACTTTTCTTTTTGACATAGTGTATTACATAAACTTGCACTGAAAGACAAATAATCTGATCAGTTCTAGTTGAACTGCATGTATACAATACATATATGCAATTTGTGTGTGTATGTGTGAAGGGATATAAATTTTAAAATCTTGTATGTCTTATAAGCAGTTTGTCAAACATATTATTTACTGATTAGAAGTTTAGATTTCATAATAAAAATACTGACAATGTAATGAAAGACATTTCAGGCAGGTTAAGTAACTTGGACAGTCTTGTGTCCAGAGTTGTCTGGATTTTGTTTGTTAAAAATAACTTGGAACACATCTTGATCTATCTGTAGAGATTAGAACAATGGTGTTCCAAGATAAATTATGGAACAGCTTTCAACTCAATTTATTTAAAAGGGAACTTCCTTTGTTTCTAGCAAAGATTAGCCTGAAGCACATTCACCAAGAACAAAAAGGCATTAACTTCAAACACTTGAATTGGGCTTTTGAGATTCCTAATCGACCTGCTGCTCCCTTTCTACTGTTCATTTGGAAGATACATTCATTTCTTTCATGAATGGCACTCACACTGCCTGTGACAGTATGAGAGCTCTACCACGAGGTGCTCAATCTGCATAAGACACCAAGCAAGGTGCATTCCTGCATTCCATGGCCCACACTTTGCACCTCACTTCAATATCCAAACCCAACAGAGCTGCCTGCTGGAGCTTAACAACTGTAGCAGGAAACAGCATCAATTTAAAAATGCATCATAAAGTGGCCTGTATAGATACTGCCTGCAACTGTTAGGTTACCATTGATTTCTCATGCCAGCTTAAGCAAGGAAACTGGAAAACTGAGTTAATCGTTCACAGCAACTAGCACTCAACAGAGATCAAAATGACTACTCAACAGGTATCTGTTGAAAAAGCCACCAGAAATGCCAATTTATACATTTTAGAAAACATTTGGCATGCCACAAACTATTGTTTAATACCAAGAAAATACCACTTGGCATAAAAAGGGGAACATTTCAGCATACATTTTCTTAGAGCACATGATTTCCATAAACTTCAATTCATTAAGTAAATAAATTTGAGATTAAGGCATATAGATTGAAATTAATACAAGTATCTTGGTGACATAGTTTAGAGTTTTGTCTTAAATTGGCAAATTATGTCCAACCAATACAGGTAATTATTTTCTGAAGGAGTTACTGATGTATGTTCTACAAATTTTGCTTCAGTACTTTCAAATGTTTCCTAAAAGAAAACTACAACTGCAGTTTTCTGCAGACTACTGCAAAGTTGTTCTAGTCATAAAAACAACCTTTCTATACAATCTCAAATATTTAAATTAGCAAGAGCTAATTATGGAATGATGCTTCACAGAACTTTGTCTGATCTATTATTATGCATTTTCATCAAATATGATTGCTAATTTTACTGTAAGTAATAAAAAAGCTCTTTCATGTAGTATAATTTTAAATGACCATATTTTTCAGCAAATGAAATGACATATTGTCAATGAAATTTAAGCAACCTCAGGAGTGCCATAGAATTTTGACTAAATAATGATCAGATGAAAAATTAGTTGGTTAAGTCTTACCAAGGATGTCCACATATTAGAGTTAAGTCTGCACTGAAATGCTACATAAACATATACTTCTTTAGAGTTTGGTATTTTGGGGGTTTTTTTGTTTTTTTTCTGCAAAGTGAGTGTTTTTCATTTAGAGATTATATCATGAACAGATGTAGGATAATGTTAATAGTCCCTTCTGGAAACATTAATCAAAAGGTTTTACTTATTATTTGGTGTCAGCATTTAAAAGCTAAAGCATTTCCAGAACTGTCACCATTGAAATATTCCTTTTGCTTAAAGCTAAATTACAAACAGTAATTTATTTTACAGTCCCAGCATCTTTTTAAAAACATACATAAGAGGGAAAATGGCAGGTAATGCCTTGTTCTCATGGCAACAGTGTAGACTGACAGTAGTAAGTCTGTTTCTACTTTAGGAAGATGACTGAAAATGCAACTCTACCAACTTTTTTAATGTTTGAGCAATTTTAAGTCTCCACAAAAGAGATTTTGGTTGTCAGCATGACACTAACATGATGTTTTCAGAAGTGAACTTTCCATTCCCAGCTCACTGAGCAAATATTGACCAGAACCAAAATGACAGCAGGCTAAGGCCTTTTTACCAAAGAGATCTTAACCTCTCTTCCTTACATATTCTCACACTTAGAATATTGTGCAGGTGAAGCAAACTGCTACTACTTCAAAGTACTTGTCAATGTATCTGCAGAAATGTTCCACTAACTATATCCCAAACACTTAAGAAAGTAATCAAAACAAGTCCATATCCTTCTATATTCCTAGGAAAGTACCTTACTGGTTACTTCAATGTCCTGGAACCCAAGAAACCTGCAGCATCTTCCAGTTCAAGATTTGCTATGTATCCACCTTGGAGAGGTTCAGCAAAGAGCATACATGCACTTTCATATTTGGGCTATTGGTGGGGGTGAAGAAGTATAAATGCAAGTCTGTCCTTAGAGCATCAGTGACATCTAATCAAAAAACATCAGCAGGGTCTCAACATCCCCAAAATCATCATCCATTCACATCTGACCAAGGTAAAAGTTAATTGCATCACATGAGATTTACCTGAGGCTTTAAAGTAAGCAGCTAAAAGACTATTCTGACTAAAGGACTATTGCTATAACATCCTTCATCACCTCTTCCCTTTTGGAATAGATGAACATCAAACAAACTCCTGAAGATGCTCATCTCTCTCCACTAGCTCTAAAATTGAACCAGCTTCAACTAAGGACCAAATTTTTAAAGTGTCCTAAGGGTATGAAATGAATCCTAAAGACCATTCAGCTATTCTCACATCTTTAGTTCTGAAATTTTAATCTTAGTACTCCTCTATCTAACTGCCCTAACTGATGCATTAGAACTTGTCTGGTATCTCTAGAGACCAACATCAAAGGGCTAAAGTAAAGATGGAAGTGCTTTGGCTTCTATGTTTACTAAAAGAGACCCTATCTTGCAGCCAGTACTGAAAAGTGGCTTAAACCTGCTCCCTGGCAAACTGATTCTCTAGTTTTCACAGTGTAAGTTTCAAAAATGTCCACGTGAAAATGCCAGCACGTGCACTAAGGATTATTTTGACACATGGTATCCATCATTTGGATTTACTCATTTTCCAAAATAAACTGTTTTGTCAGTTTTCCTGTGCATGTGAATTCTTGAGTAAAGGCAATGTGTAATGTTACAAGACACATTAATGTGCTGACCTGACACAAAACCAAAATTTGCAGTAAAGCTAAGGTGGTAGGAAGCACTGCATTTTAATTTGGCTACAAGACTAACACATAAAGATTTGAAAAGACAAGCTGAATGACCCTAGCTTGCAGCCTAATTCTGCTTCCTCACGTGAATGATCTGTTTGAGGATGTAGCATCAATGAAAGTTACTTGCATGAAAAAGTGTTTCTATAAGTAGATTCTTTCCAAAAAAAAATTATCAGCATATCACATGCACTAAACAGGCTTCTGCAAGTAACAGTAGCTACAATAAGTAACAGTAACTACAATAAGTGTAACTACAATAACTACTGATTATTTCCATAGGCATTATGTTCCTTTAGTTTGTTGTGTGTTTTTGTAGTACACAGTCACTGAACCAAGTTTTGTGTATTCCCTCTTATTCCTATAATCACAGTTTAACTGTTACTTTTACAGAACATCACTTACTACTTCCCATCCTCATGGTACTTACACATGCTCAGTTTATTAACAGACCAAATTCTTCCTTACTAGACAAGATTTTTTTTTTTTTACATTTTCTATTTTGAGTTAAATACTATGCTGGATTTGACTGTTTTTAGAAACTAAAAATCCAACCTTTGTATATAACAACCCAACTTCTATGGGATTCTGTGAAACCTGGCCAGTAGAAGCCAAGTTACCAACACAAGTCACCTAAAGCTGCAGCTCCACTACCAGGCTGCAGAACAATGTAGCTACAATTCCACATTTCTCTTGAGTTTCCCTTCTGGAAAAAGGAGACTGCACACTTCTTCAAGTGAATTTATATAGGAACAGTTTGGAAGCATCCTGGTTTGACCAAACCATGGCTCATATTCTCACACAAAGGCTTTTCAGCACTCATGCATGTGGTGCCTTAAATTGGCCTGTATTTGAAAGAGCTTGCAGAACAGTCACTGTGAGTGAGCAGCCTTGAAATAAGAATCTTACAGTCCTTGTGGCACAGACAGGAGCTGCATTCATCCTCTTCTAGGAACCACTGTGACTGCATGATCTCAGCTGTGCAGAGCCAGCACTACTAATATTGTCACTAATTCCATGCCTTATTGCAACTTCCAACTCCAATTATTTTGGAAGGTTTAAAGGAATACTTCTCCTCCCTGACTTACTTCTTGTGACAGCCCTGTATAAAAATCCACATATTCAAAAATACAGACATCATAAAATAATATACTTTTCATCCCCCTGAAGTACTGCTCCTACTTTAAGGAATACCCACTAAGAGCACTAATGCAAGGGGGAATATCTGTTTATCTTCTGTAAGTATCTGCAGAGAAAAATACTGAAATAATCCCTAAACCGTATAACCAGCCTTTAGAACAGAAAGAAGTTAATTCTGGAAGGGCACAGAACTTCCCACCCACATAACCCCAGAGTGTGCCCGTCAAGCACCTCTGACTTTGTTCCTATTGTGTTACACGAGGCAGGGATGGGGGTTAGTGTTCGCAGTCTGCAGTTTCTGTCAGAATCCCCAAAGTAATTTTCAACGAAAAGGTTAAATGCTGGTACTTGTCAAATGTGAAGACATACAGTGCTATAACAATACAAAATAGCTTCCTTACAATTAAATTAATTTCATCAGGTATTTAAATAGGGGTTGCAAATATTATGCCTTTGGGTAACTTGAAGAAATACCTAAATGAAGTGCAATCATTTTCTGTCATGACTGTGTCTCAATACCAGAATACAAGCCTGACTTCCAAATCCTTTGAAGTGAATGATTCAAATACATGTAGGTCCAACAAATATTTGTATATTTTTTGTTTCCATTAATAAACTGTTTTGTTAAATTAGCCATGTTGTTAAGAAAATTACATTTTTCGTTTCACTGCTAGTCTGTTATTTCCCTCTAAATATTTAAACTTGTGATAAATGAAGAAACAGTAATGCTTCCAGATAATCACAAAAAAAAAAAAAAACTGGCTAAAAAGAGGCAATACTAAATAAATTACTCCCTCCTAGCTTAACCTCACACTAATCAAACTGTTAAATAGTGCAACTATATCTCTTTTATAGGTCTGTAGAAATAGAAGACACCTGACACACGGAAAACAGAGAAAGTAACAGATGACTTCTGGGAACTGAAGGCTCTCTCTTAGTCACCACAAACTCAAGACAAGACATCCATAAGTTTCAAGACATATATGACTGAGCCTCTACTATTTATATCTAATTTAATTGAGGAGTGAGAACTATGAAAAATATGAAAGTATATTTAGACAGAATTTCAAAGCAGTTTGGACCTCTGGCTGTGGCTCTTACCTGGATTCAGAGGATGAACTAACAGGATTTCCCTAAATTTCCTTAGTTTGAATACTATTGCATGCACTTGTACCTGGTTCCTTTTTCTCAGGTGTAAAGGGACAATAATGATGCTTACCCTAATTTGAAATGTTAGACATCCGTTGAAAACAATTCTCAGCTACTTTTAATTTAATTAATTCTCAAATCTGTTAAGTAAAATAATATTTTCAGATGCTGCTCCTGATACACTAGGAGGCCAGTGTAAAGATTCTGTGCCTGGATCATTGTCTTAAGTGTTGCGCAATTTAAAAAAATGTATGCGATTAAAGCTTTGACTCAGCTAAATCTTACAAATTAATTCTTACAAATATTACAAATTATATAAATAATGGGATTATCTTCGTGATTGCAATTATGCCTATACAAGTGTTTAAAGGCAGAAGTTCAGCTTGGCTGCAAGAAACACACTATAGACACCAAAAATATGCAAGAATAAATCTTGCATAAATATTCTTTGCAGAATGATCTGCAGATGTAGGTGATACCCCCACCCCTCAGCCTTGTAAACTGTCCTTTCATCAGCTGGTGAGTTTATTTTTGCTATATGTGATATGAGTAGCAAAACTTAGGCAATGAAAACTTCTTAATCAAGTGAAGATCTTTTGAAGAAAAAAAGAGGACCTGCTCCACTTTTCAGAATGCAAGGTCAGGAGTTATATACACACATTTAGAGTCCAGTTTCATTTAGGTAAGTCTATAACTAAGAAAAGGAAACATTTCCTCATATAACTTGTGAGTGAGAGTTACTGTTATAAATGTTTTGGCAGTAAGAGAAAGAGAACTAGATAAGTATATTAACCATTAATAATCTGTGTCCTTATGCAGATTATAGCTCTGTATCAGATCACACAGGCCACATGAGTAAATCAGAAAGAACTTAATTCCAGCTGCTGCACTGCCGGAATTCCAGCACTACTCTTACCCCAGAACAAAGCATTGCAGAAATGCGTCTGTAAGCACTTGCCTACCATCAGAGCATCAAGGTTTTAAACCAGTAGATATATGGGCAGCCCTATATTCTATATTTCAGTACACAGAACATAGAATCAGAAATATCAGTTGTCCCTCTAGCCTCACCTTGTAAGACAGGGGTGCAGTAAAGACTAACAATAGCTTGGAGTGACACATATACATTGCTATGGTGTAAGAGAGGTGGAAAGGTAGCAGAGATTTTTTTTAAGTTTTAGTTCACCTCAGCTTTATCAACTCAGCAAAGAGCATTATCTTACATTGATCGCAGAACAAAGAGGCAAGACTGAAGAGTCCTACCTCTGCACAACACTTCCCTTGGGACATAGCCTTCTCAGAATCTCAGACCTCTTTCTTTGCACTCCTGGGAAACGGCCTGGGGAACGTGGGGATATGTTGTCTTGACTTCAAAGTGCTATCAGCATTTATTAGTGGTGGAAATGAGAAATGAGTTGTTCCTACGCACTAAAGAATGAATAGAAAAATACGGAGAAAGGAAAACCTACATTTTTGTTCCATATTTGTTATCTATTCCTTTATTTCCTCTTTAATTTTTCTCTATAGAGGCAGACTATGTTTTGTTTTCCATTTTTTAGGCTTGGCTAGAGAAATATAATCGCTTTACCTGTAGCTTTGAAGACAAACAAGTCATGGGAGTAGGAAGGAATGAAGCACATGTCAGCAGAGGAGATGACACCTGAAACCTGAAGGAGAAAGGACAGAGAAGCTGCCCGCATAGGTTCACCAGTGCAAGGCACAGCTGTAGACCAAACAGTGCTCTGTCTTTAAAATAATGAAACGAAACAAGTCACAAGTACAGGCAGCCTTTTCCATTCTGCCCAATATTACTTTTTCCTTTTCTTAAGCAAAACCAAAAATCACAGCTAGGTTTGCTTCTCCCTTCCATGGAGTATCCTGCATCCCCCATTACACTCACTACACAGCCACAGTGCCTCTGCTTCCTTCCAGCCTCAAATTCCTTCCAGGATGACAACCCTGTGTCAGCCACGGGCACATCCTTCTGCACTTGCCCAGGGAGGGCACTCTCTACCATTGCTGCAACCAGTTTGGCAGCCAGAGGTGGATTACAATGTCAGTCAAATGGAAAGGTACCTGCATTCCTCACAGACTACCACGCCACCTGTAGTGACATGTACCTCTCATATGTCTGTCACACCATGGTCTCCACTTCTCTACCGATAGCTGCATCATGAAGTTCCTCTTATGGCAGAGCCTGAGGAGTGACAAAGGCAGTTAACTCACATACATTACAGAGTGTGCGTTCTCTTTGATTTGTACCTAATTTTTTACCCAACTGTTCTTACACATGTGAAGAATGCCAGCAGTTGCCAAACTGAAGATAAAGTTATGTTTCCTTATACTGTTTTGTAAGACCATTCGAAAATAAGAGAGAACACCACTTACGTCCCGAGAAAAAGCCAGGGAAAGAAGAAAATAAATTTGAGAAAATGAGGAAAAGTGGAAAAATATTAACTGTTAAAATCTCTAGGCATTGGGAGTTTGGTACTTATGAGAAAGAGAGGCAGAGGGGGAGAGTGAAAGAGAAGCTGAAACTTAGAAAACAATTACCAGTTTAGCAACAATATTTGACAAGACCAAAAACAAGACAGGGGTAAAAACCCAAATCACTGCAAAAAGGGAAGGACTCAGTAGGGTTGTCTTTTGAGCTTAGTCAGGTAATTCAGAATGCTATGGATCAGATTTAGAGCTTTTGAATTAAAATAGTTTTATTGGTGTTAAGAGCAGAGTCAGCTTCTAGGCTCAGAAGGAAATTTTCAATCAGGAAATTTGTAATTGCAACCTTCAGTACCAGTCACAAGGAGGAGCTGGGATTGTTTTCAGTTTTTTAAAATTGCACAGGAAGTCAGTAGAAGGAAGGGCTGACTACTCCACATGGATGAAACCAGTGGGACGCATCAGCCCTAACATAGCCACGGCCATGCTTTGGTCTAAACCACCAACACAGAAGCCACAGCTAATCATGAGGTCATGTTCAAAACTGCTACATTCTTTATCAACTTTTCATGTCATAGGATTATTGCACTAGGAAAGTAATTTTATGAGCTAGCCTGCAATTGCTTTATCAAGCCATGAAAAATAATCCAGTTATTGCCATGTTTCATACAGATGACTGCAGCTTTCTCAATAAGATGCAATCAACTTGTGTTAATTTAAAAATAAGTTTTAAATTTATAGCCAGTTTTATCAAACTCTCCCTCTATTTTCACATGTATAGATTCCACTCACCTGTTTTGTCAGGTTCAGATAATTTAGTTCTATATCCAGTAAAACTTAATTCATTCTGAGAAGCCAAAGCAACTATATCTTTAGCTCTCTGGTTTTATTCTGTCAGCATCTATGCTACTTACTTTAAATCCTTCTATTGCACTGTCCATTCCTAGAGAACTGAAATTCAGTGATTTTACCATTACCTTTAAGCACTAAAGAAAAGATGCTATTAAGCCCAAAAGAGGATGAGATACAGCCTTAGGGAAATCAGCAATATCAGATTTTAACTCAACATGAGAAATTATAGAGGTTCTGGTCTTTGCACCTTGACAAATAAATAGTAGAAATAGAGGATGTAGAGAGAGAGCAGCTAATAGTTTGCAGCAGTTGGTTTACAAGTAGAGACCAAAAAGTCTAGGATTTATCAATCTGGACAGAAGACCAAGGGGAATGCAATCAGGATTCCCAAAATTATGGAAGAACTGTGAAAAATGAACATAGAAACTCCATTCACAAAACCTCTGCAATTTTCAGGCCATTGGGAGGCACTAAATGAACATTTAACATAAAACAGATAAAGTACTTAGTGGCCAATACAATTCCTGACCTTGCCACTACAGGAGATGGTAAGGTCAGAGTGTAGGTTCAGAAAGGGATTATACAAATTCACGGACAATAGGTCTGTAAGTAGATAACATCCGACAATTACCGACAGGCCACACACACCGATATCCAAATATAACAACTGCAGGTGTGGGGGAGTATAAGGAGAACACACCACAGCAAATATCTTGGCTCCTGTGCACTCACTATAGGGTGCCTCCTGTGGCAAGGACTGGAGCCACAGAGCTCCTGTGATCCAGTAAGGCATTTCTCCTTACTTAGATGACCTTAAGAAATAGTCATTTGATGTGTCTATTCACTAAGGAAATGTTAAATTACCTATATGCCAAAAACTTCAAGACAGCTGCACACAGGGCAGATTATTTGTGAAACATGCAGTCAGATTAAGATGGTAGAGGAGAGATGTGCAAAAATGTCAGAATGTATTAACCTGCATTCCATATAGAGTAGAAGCACATGAATTTAAAAATCCCAGTATTAATGCATTCCATTTGGAAGATCTGATCAACAGTGTTATTCATTTATCTGGACTAAAGTGCATTGGTGCATGCAAAGAGAGTTTTTCACAATTTAAGAGTTTTCCCAGCTGCAGAAGTCTTAGAAAATAAGTGTTTCATGTGGAAAAGCATTATTGTATCAAAGCAAGATGCAAACTTTGAGATTGAGGGTTCTATGATATTTTATTTTGATTCATAAACATTGAAAAAACCAACACCATCTTTCTGGTGAACAATGAGCCTAGCAAGTTCCCTGTACAAAAGCCCTTCCTTCAAGAGAGGTTCTCCTAAAACCACAAGGAGCATAACATCTAAAGTACTGCATGTTGAACTTTTCAAGATATATTACAAACACAGCTGCACAAACGTTAGTGCATGAAAAATAATTTTACCCAATTAGCATACAAATAATCATTTTAAAGCCCCTTTGGTGTAATTTTTTGTTTCAGCCAGAACTTAAATTTCAGTTGCAACTACTCAGATATCTTTTTTTTTGCAATCCACTTTTCAAAGTTTGAATCTACTTTCATTGAAAAAGATGTTTCTAAAATGAAACATCTGGCTAAAAGAGGAGAAGTTTTGGCATTCCTGGGCTTTAAAAACCTTACATATAGAAACCTATTGTGACACAGACATCAAGATAAAAAAGAAGTAAGGAGAGAACTGTCATGGGCTTAATCCTGCCAGGGGGACAATTGTTTTTCTTCTGAAATAGAAGTATTACAGCAGCTTTTAGAAGATTTCAAAGGTAAAGTTTGATCAGAGAACATAAAAAACCAATTGACATCTACATGAATTTCCATGCAGCATATTTATTTTCATACACTGCTGCATTCTATTGTTATGAATGGGAAATACTTAGGAAAGATTCTTCTTTGAATGCTATGTCATTCTGATTAGACCATGAATATGTTGACAAGTTTATCAACAAGATTTTGTCTGTGTATAAGTTAAGAGAGTTTCTTTCATGCACAGAATAATATTCTGCTTTCATGATATCTTCTGTCCTTGGGTACTCAGAGATGGAAGCAGAGAAGAGCCTTTAACAAAGGTATTTTTAAGCAAGTTATAAACGCAAGTTAAACTGAGAATGTGAAATATTTTCTCTGCTGGAAAGTAAAAATCTCTGGACCATCTAAATGCTTTAAATGGAATAAGTATGCCATTTGTACTATTAACTGGTGGGAAAATGAGTGTTCTAGAAAGATAAATTATGACCATGAAATTTGAAATACATGATGGCACTGCAAAGCAGCTTCTAGCTCAGGATGCTGATTTGTAAGTCTTTCAGCAGGATAATGACATATCACCTTTAATGCAGCTTTAATGCCTTCAGTTGCAAAACTACAGGGATTGGTAAATTTTGTGGCTTTCCAGAAAGGGTAGTTTTCCCCAGAGCATGAAGATTTGACCTACTACAGTGAAAATATGTTAAGGCATCACCAATTTAATCACAATCAAAAATAAAATTGGATGCAATTTCTACATACTCCTTACAAAACTGTCATTCAAGCACTAATCAAAGAAGAATAACTCAGGATCAAGCAAAAAATTATGAAGCTTCTCTGTAAGATTTTTGGGTCATGCCATCAGCTTCAGCCACAGGAAAGGGAACTACTCCTCTAATAAACAGATGGTGCTCCATAGTTACACCTGATAATTGTTCTTATTCCATGTCACTGTTCCAGAATCTGGCATTTCTGTTAGTTAGAAACCTAAAGTGCAGGTCATATTTCCTGAAGAACAGTTTGTATCAATTTGTTTGCCTTTAAGCGTTGCCTTTTAAATAGCACTGCTTTTCTGATATTTTCTCCCATGGATATAAATCACAGCTCAAATTACATTTTGCTAGGCTAAATAAACCATTGCCAATTTAGTTTCTTCTTACAGAAAAGCTTATCATTCCCATGATCCCAGTAACTCTTCTGTGAACTTGTTGAATCTTGATTTCCTCTTTTTTCAACAAGTAAAATTGGAATTATACATGGTATTGAGATAAAGCTTCATCATACTTTGGCACATGCCACTCACATGCCACTTCTCAAAATCTCAATCTGTAATTATATTTTGTCTTGAACACTTGTTCTTAAGCCTCAAAAGCACATCATATCATGGCTTTTCTTCCAACGGAGTGGAGGACAGAGTCTATTACACACAGATTGTTTGGTACTTTCTAACTCTAGATAATTTGACTGAAATCTTTCCAAATAGAGATGACAGATGTGAAAAAGCTTCTATGCAGAGGAAAAAAAAAATCATTTTAACTGAAATGAGATAACATGGAAGGAAATATGGTTTAACAGGGAATGACTAGTCATTATCTCTCAGAATAAAAGAATAAAGTGGGAGTACCACGGAAAATGAAACAAACAAACAAAAGAATGTGGAACTCAAAAGTGAAAATGTCTTGGGAAAGGGATTTGATCAGTTTGTGGAAGTGATATGCCACAATAACCCAGCACAAGGTATTCTTGAGAGGCCAATTTCCAAAATGTGAGAGGGTCTATGCCTAACCTTAGAACCTTAGAAGAAGCGGCCACTGTTGGTACTTCATTAAATGAGTTTCTGTTCTGACACTGGGATTTTCTCTGCAAAACATGATTGGGTGGAATACCTAATACAGCATTGAATGATCTCAAATTATATCATCCATGACACTGAACAGAACTCAGGCCCCTTCATCAACACATAGTTAATTAATAGAATACATAGAAACATAGAAATTAACAGAATATATTTACATATTCCATTCATACACACACAGAGTTCCAAAGCTGTACAATGCTATTTTATCATGCCTCTCAATGATTTACTCAGCTCTCTGCTGAAGTGAACATGGTTCCACGTTCCCCTTTACACAGCTCAAAAAGTATTTAACTTTTTTAACTTTAACTTTTATATTTTTGAAATTGTGTCATAACAAAGCATAACTAACTACTCACATATTGAAAATCACAAATGTAATTTTACAGGGAACACTCAAGTGAAACACCCCATGTTCAATACAAATTCCACTTGACAATATACCTGTAAGATCCACACACTCCAGAGAGTTCAGTCTCAGCCAAAAATAAGCTTCCTGCTGAAGCATAAGACAAGGTCACAGCCCTCAGAAGGATCCTGTGGGTGGAAGAGAGATGGGGGCTGAATGATTTTTCTCACAAAATCATGGAGTTGTTTTGGCTTCTTTACTGAGGTCATTTTGTGTCTGCATAGATAATAATAAATAAATACAATGTAATCACTGTGGATTTATGAGGCAACTGAAGTTATTTGGGCTTTTGCAGAAAGCAAGGCTGGGAAAATAAGCTGGCAATTTTTTGATGTGTCACACTCCCAACTAAAACAAGCTTAAATATAATTTTCCTTATTCAGCTATACTTGGGGAGAAAAAAAAATGCACCAACCACAGCTGGCATTTAACCCATAGTCTGTGGGTAGCTATATTATGTGCCCACTTTGCAGGCTTCAGACAGAGTTCTCAAAGGCTGGTTACAACACTGGCAAGGCAAATCCTACACACTTGGCAATCAATTCTCTTCCTGCTTACTTTTCTGTCTTAAATTAATGTTCTAAATCCTACACCACTAGCAACACTCTGCTGATTTTATGTCATACGTATGAACACAATACAATCATGAGAGAGTTTTTCCAGATGAGGCACCACGGAAATAAATCTCACATTTTATTTTGTTTGGTTTTTCCTGAAGGGAAAGGTTCTTGATGTGGCATCTTAACTTGGGTATCTATTGACTGGTGCAGCAAACTGTCCCTACATCCAAGATCCCAGCAGCTTCCTCTACAGATACAAAAAACTTTTTGGAGTTTCTATAGAAAAACTAAAGTTCAAAATGTTAGGAAATAATACCATTATATTTCCTTACATGGACCTTATAAGGTCAATTCACGCTGACACATCATCTTAAGAATACTGTGTTTTACTGAAGTGATTTTCAAATTCTTGTTAAATTAAGAGCTGTTTTTTCCTCAGCAAGGCTTTTCCCACCACAAAAACAGATTGCTGGAAGGTACTAATGCTGTTAATTTAGTCCTAAGTCCCCACTTATTTACAGCTTTGGCTATAAAAGAACATAGGGACCTGTTTTAGGGCCCCTACCAACATGCTGTACAAGAAATATATACCTCAGGCTTCATGCCATTTTATTGTCAGCTTTTTATAATTTCATCTTTACATTTATTTAGGTAGACTTACTTAAGTGAAATATATATAGTATGTTCCTTTTCTAGTTTAAGTCCTCCAAAGGACTCTAGATCTCATCCTTGTACCTAACCCTTGCAAAGATAGAGACACAAGGGAAGGAGACACAAGGAATCCCAGCCATTTCAGTTATGAATGCAGAGCTTTTAAGTGGTCAATAAAATAAATTTTACCTTCCCCCAAATATAGCCAGACTTTTCATATAGAGTGAAAATAAATTTTTTGGCTGACTTAGCAGGAAGAACTCAACAAATGGAGTGAACAGAATAAAAACTTTTGCAACAATATTGGCAGTCTACACAGTCAAAGCTGACAAAAAGATATTCTTAAGAGAGAAAAATTCTTGTATCTTCTGTAGGGATGGTAATACATATCTAAGGATAGCCAGGAACAGAGCCAAAAATTAATCCTTACTTGCTTGCTGAACACAGCATTTCCCTGTTACTAATGTTACAATCAGAGATAGCTGTTCGCTTAACAGACTTTTAAAATATCTGAGTAATAGAATTGAATTTCAATTATCACAACTACCACTTGAGGCCCACATGGGAGTGAGGGTGTGGACCTTAATGTCTAAAGACCAAAACTGACAGGAGTCCTTCCGCCATGTAGTGCCAAAGCCTGTGTGCACTGAAGCAGTTCAGGTGACAGCACAGGCAAAGGAAGCTGACAGAACATACAAATAAAAAGAATGAGCAGCACAAGACCACTGCCAGTCACAGTACTTCTACATTCTGTGGTTCATTTCCATGGCTAAGGTAGCATGTCACTGCCAGGAGCCTAGCCAGATCTAGTGAATCTTAAATTTCCCATGCTTGCTAGGCAGAAGATGCAGAGCACTTAAAAATGCCTATTTGCCCAACTATGAGATTTTGCAAGGGTGTAAGAGTCAGGAACAGTACATTGCACAATAAGGACTACTCCGTGAAGTTCCCTGAAGTTCACAGCAAAACTCCCATTGACTCAAGCAGAGCCAGGACTTCCTATCAATTCCCCAGAGGTCAGCTGAGTTCTCAGTGCTGAGAACTGTGGGCTGTATGCATTGCAGAGAGCAAGCATCACCAACCTTTCAGCTTGCACTCGCTCCTCTTGTGATGGTTTTTGCATGTGGTGGTTTCAGCCTCGTATGCTTTAGAATTTAAGAAACTAACACAGCATTCTGGGCTTGTTCTATTAATTTCATGCAATAACAGCATGGTTACTTTCTATTTTCCAACCAAAAGTGCTGCAGGGGTGGAAACTAGATAAAACTTCAGCATTAATCTGGTTTTCCACCACCCAGATCATTTTAATTACCCCTTTATTGCACATCAGTTACTAAAACTTCCCTGCTTCAAAACAGGCTTCAAACTTTGTCACTTTAGCTTCAGTTACACATTATCCACAGAGTTTAAATTAGTCTTGCCTTTCTAATACACATATAGAATCTGAAGACAAACTTGGATTTGGATGAATTGTTGTCCCCATAGGGGCAGTAGTTGACCATGGAAAGACACTGCAGTTCTTTGACAGTGAGCTCCTGACAGCTCCCACCATCACAACCTCTCCACCTTCAGAGCCCCCACAGCCACCTGACAAAGAGGAGACTAAGACAATTTTCATCAACTGAGAGAGCCTGAGCTATGGGAAATTTTGCAAGTTGGGTTTGCTCAGATTCATGTGATTTTTTTCCTGCTATTTGTCTGTATTCTATGTGTGCTTTTGCAGCTCCTAAATTTCACTTTGAGTTTCAGGTTCAAACAAGAATGTTAAAAGCTCAAACTGAAACACACTTGAAACTATCAGGTTTCACTTGCAAAACTTCAAGTGGGCTTCAACATTTTAAAGGTGCAAATTAAGGAATTCATGTGAAAATTGCAACTGACAGTTTAATAGCTGAATGAAAGTAGGCAAGCTTTAAATGGCCCTGCAAGAAATACTCCACATAGCAGTTCTCCGGGTTTTACTCTTACTGTAACGCAGAAATGGGCCCTTTACATCCACCTAAGATGTTGCAATACTCTAATATGCCAGATGACTTTTTCTTTAAACTGCAACTAAAAATCTCTCCTCCTTACTCTCTCTGGAGCTGAACCAGCCCCAAGACCTTTGGGCAACGAACTTTTATAATAATTCCCCCAAAACCTCTTTCCCTGTTTTAGGAGACTAAGGGGTTCCTTGCTCATGGTTATGCATCATCTGTCATTTTCTACAAGGACTAAAATGCCAAGGATGGCTTTTGGCTGTCAGCTCTGCCCCTCTGAACAGGGTGTTACAGGATGTCTCATTCAGCATTTGCAGTCACATGAGAGGGGAGATTCTTTCGTTCAGAGCAGGGAATAGCCTCCACAGCTGCAAAGCACAGGAGGCCCAGGGAACTTCCTAAGACCAGCAGCTGTGAAGCAAATTTTGGCTGGATTGGTCCATTATTGTTGATGCGCATAAGGCCTCAAAATCAGTGTCAGGAAATCGTGCACACACAGAAAGGTCTTATTTTTTTGTATTAGGTATGCAACTGTGTAATAGTTAAACCTTGCATTGATGTTATGTTCAGCATTGTTAGCATTAATAAAAAACTATACTGGCTCTTCCAGTCAAGTCATATTTAAATGAAAACTCAGCCCTGCCACCACCTCCATTTTCTTCTAATCCAGTCTACCAGTGCAGCAATCATGACTTGAAAAAGTTGCCACAAGCATGATGTTAAACTAAGTCAGCATCTCTTCTTCCACACTGCAGTATGTATGAAGTTAGGAACATTAATTTTTTACTCTGTGACTTAAACACCAATTATTAACAATCCCAAAATACCCAGCAGTATGGCTGTGTGCCCAATCTTTTTGCAGAAGTTGATTTCTTAGAAGTTTCCTAGGAGACCCACATGAAGACAATGAAAACTAACCCAGTGTTCGGCACTACACTTTATTTAGTACTTCTGGCTCTGTCATTATGCACAGCCCTGAAGATGGGGAGATTTCCTGTCCCTCTGCTGCCAAATTGCTTGAGCCTTTGTGTAAACTCTGAGCTAACTCATTATTTTTGTACCTTGATTTCAATCCCTGTAACATAGAGACAACTCTTGCCTAACTTTGCACAGGTGTGTGTTTAGCTCATGACCCTCTGATGTTCTCAGAAGCAAATTCACAACATAATTAACAATACAGTAACCCAGCAAGGGCTAGGAAAATACTTTTGCACAAGATTCTCACAGACACTAGACACAATTTTCCCGTTTTCTTCCAGTTTCAATCTGAGGTGAAGTGGCAAAGACTGCTCCTCCAAATATAACATTCTACAAAGCAGCAGCAGATTCAGCATTCCCTACTTCATGCCCTGCAGAGCAAGCCAATACCTAAGAAAGATAATTGCTCAACAGCTGAACAACAGAGGCAGAAACAGATCCATTCAGCAAGGAGAGCCAAAGGAGTCAGGGAGAGAGCCAAAGCCACCAGCTTCCTCCTGCTGGCTATGCAAGTAAGGAAGAACCCCAGAACAATGGAGAGAGCAGAACAGCATTACACTGGGGTCATTTGGTTTAGTTCCCAAATTGCTGCTAACAGATGCCTTGAGGGAAAATTTGCTGTGCATTGCTGCTGCCTCATCACCCTGGAGCCATGTACCCCATGCTCAGCTTGGCAAACTGCTACTCCTTGTCTGCTTCATCTACCCAGGCTGAGATCCAGACATCAATGGGCCCATGTGGGGGGCCCAAACTCCACTGGCTCCCCTGTGTTTTGGATCCATCCCTAGAACTAGTAATTATTCATTTGGCAGTGCTGGCTTGCTGGAGAGCATCTCCCAGCCCACTCTAGTGGGGTCATGAAAAACAGTGCAGTTAAGAAAAGGTTTGATACAGAATGGATCAACCAACAAGCTGAAAATTCCAACAAGCTGAAAATTATCAAAGCCCACTTGATAAGGCCAGGAACAGAGGATTGTGAGGTGGGAGAGATCACTAAAGGAAACAACACAAAAAGGAACAGATCAGGGGAAAGGACAGAGAGTTTGGGGAACAAATATAAAAGGAATAGTATGACATAGTGGCCCCCAACCTACCGACTGAAGGCAATGCATAGTAAAGTTGCATGTGACACAGGAAATGGGAAGAATCTGAAGATGGTATGGAAAACAAATTACAAAGTTGCTAAAACTGTGATGATTGCAGGTGCTGACAGTAACACTGGATGGAGAGCACAGCTCTTTACCTCCCTTTATTAAAATCACTCTACCTGATTCCCCTCCAAATTTGGTGGGGGGGAGGGGGGGGCTGAGGAGGCTGTAGGGATGTGTGGAAATAAGCATCTCTGGTTAGAGAACTTTGGCTCTGGAGTTGGCCGTTTCTAGCTGGCTACAGCATGTGTAGGCACACCCTGCAGTCAAGATAAAACAGTCACAGCCTATTTTCCTAGAGACAAGCAAATGCCACACAAAATGCCCCCAGCACTGCTTGTGGCTGAATTTGCCTCTAATTCTTAGTGCTGCTCATTTTGGTGCTCTTGCAAATAAAATGGTGACAGACATATGGGAAAGGGGCCAATGCTGCTCTCTGGGCTGATCCTGTCTCAGAGTATGATCTTAACTTCCAAAAGTACAACTCTGCCACATTTGACAAGTACCCAGTATACCAGAAAAAAACTTAAATGATTCCTGCTGGAGATCAGATGAAGGAAAAGACCCCTCCTTGTGAGAATCAGAAGATAATGAAATTTCTTCATTTCTAACCAAATAAACATGGATTGTTTATCTTCTTGTCCCCATTTATGTACATGGTGATTTTGTAATATTTCTGTTTATTTTCTAATATGCAGCAAAATGAATGTTCCTTACACACTGAAATAAACAACCCTTTTCTGTCCCTGCCACTCACACAAAAAATTCCACACACAAGAAACTTCCACATCCTTCCTTTGTGGTTGTAAACTCCTCTGGGGCTGACAGCTCCCAGCAGATCCAACAGAACACTTGCCACTGCTTTCAGTCAGAATATGATTGCACCCTTTTCTTATAGCAGGCAGAGAGTTAATTGACCAGAGTGGAAGATGTATTGTAGGAGACAGGAGTAAATCAAATTATATGAAAACATTCCCACGGTTTTGATTTACTTCACAGAAAGAAGACAAAATATTAGACATCTTATATTTCTTCACATTTGCCTGGAGGGCAAATGTGAGGTAAATGTTCAGAAAATTCTAAAAATGTAGCAATAAGCCCCTTCTAAGTTCTCCATGAAAAAAATGCATTACTGAGAATACAGTATTCTTATTAGATGATAAACAGAAGTCTCCAAACCCATTTCAGAGGGCAATAGTTTTCACTGGTTTAGATGGGATATTACTTTGAATCTGAAATTGTGAATTAATAAAACTGTAAACAGAAGGGCTCTCAAAGCGGTGAGCTGGGAAGTTTGTAGTGCTGCTGACATCTACTGAGAGAAAGCCGAATTGCACATCTTTGCAAAGGGATGAGCCTCCCTTGGCCCTTATTTGTTATTTGCTCTTCTAGTTTTCATATGCATTTCATGCTTGCTTGCATAATTATTAATTATCCTGTATCAATACTTGCTTAACTTAAGGTTAGTGAGTCAACAAATGCAGTGTAGGAAACGCCAGGGAGGAAATAAAAGGGGCCTTCAGGAGATGGCTGTATCCCTTATACAAATGCTGCAGACTAGTTCTTACAGCTGCAAATGTGAAGGCTCAGATTGACACACAGCGTCTGGTGTACCAGGATGCACTAGCTCATACTGACTGCACGTAAAACCCTCAGACTGGGGCAGCTGAAGCCAAAATCTACATGGTGCAAAACACCAGATTTAAGAAACCATGCTCCAAAAGTAATATTGAAAATACAGTACCATTTTTTTTCCTATAGGAAATGAATCATTTAGCTAAACTACGTTAG
Organism: Cinclus cinclus; assembly: GCF_963662255.1. NCBI lineage: Eukaryota > Metazoa > Chordata > Aves > Passeriformes > Cinclidae > Cinclus > Cinclus cinclus. Next base: position 8,101,625 of record NC_085058.1, read on the forward strand.
GAATAAAAATATCACCACTATGAGACTGTACTCAAAAAACAAAGTCAGAAATACTTTCTGATGTGTGTGTCTGTTGTCACAGAGGCATATGGCAGTGACAATATTCAGGCAATTCAAGAAAATTTTTTGCTGGTATCTTGTGCATTATAAATCATATTCTTCCCCCATGCTGAAAAAAGAAGAATTCATAGCCATCCATAGAGCCACAGAACAATAACCATTACTACAGGTCTCACATCTAGGGATTTCCTTCTACAACAGGACAGGTAGTATGTCTACCTCAGTTTGGGTAACAGCAGTTTGGGGGTTGTAGGGGAAGAAACAACATAAAATTCTAATAAAGTGGGAGTGAGTCGGGGTGATGATGATTGAGGCTACGTGTTTCTCCACTTCTGGGGCAATTTTCTCATCACGGACATTGCATTAAACTTACAGGATTATAAATAAAAAATAATTTGGCAAATAAACATTTGTAACACAGGGCAACACTATAAAGCAGCATAATTAATTTTATTTCTACAAGAGAAACCTTCACAGTCAAAATTAAATATCACATTACAAGATTTGATCTAAGTTGTTATGAAATGCCCCTGTGACCTTGACAGGGCCAGGACTTCAGTGTTTGCAAGAGCTTTTCACAGTTGTTTTCTGCAGATTCTGAAAGATATAAGACCTTCGGCACATGTATCTGTTGTATAAAATATCTCCATCAATAATTTTTGGTCAAACATGACTAAATTCCAACTTTTTTAGGTGAGTAGGTCCAATGGATAAAGCTGACACACACTTAGGTTGTGCTCTGAAAATCACACATAGGTTAAAAACTGCAGCACAGGGTTGGAAACCTCTCCTGACTGTTCACTCACTGAAGGATCTATGCCTCAGTTATCACCTTGAATTTTTCTTCATACCTAAAACTTGGCTTCTACGTACATTCTGACATGCCACATGGGAGGACCATACAGCTCACCACTCACCAGCAGGATTCATGCAGTGATCACTACTGTCTGATCCAGAATACATTCCTATTGCTCACACTGGCCTCCCCAGAAAAAATAGGTGCAGCCTTCTCTGTCTTCCTAGAGTAGGAAAAGGAGGGTTATACTGCTTCTCTACCAAAGTAATGCTTTGAAGAGCAACTGCAACCTGATCTTTCTCTTCAGCGTCAGATAGGTTTGAACCCATGTTCTCCCTCTCCCTGAGGTTTGCTAGACTGGGTAACATCTTTCCCTGAGGACATCAGCCTACACCAGTACAGAACAGTTTGTGGGCCCCTGGCTAACGAATTTTTCCAAGACATTCAACAAACAGACTTGAAGGGAACAAGCTTTGCAATAAAAGGATTTAATCCCAGCTGAATTCTACAGACATCCAATCATTTGATGGTGTGATTTCAGAGAAATGACAGTCACTTAACTTCTGAAAAGAAATACCCAGGAACCTTATTTTCTTTCAGACTGCTAATCCAGAGTACCCAGAGGTACTTCCTTTACTGTTTCTCTTTTTGCTTTCTGGTTTGACCTGGACTTTATGCAGACCTTTCAGAGGGGCTTCTCTCATTTTTATTAAAAAGCCCTGGCACTTAACTCATGGCTGTGCCTTTCACTCTGTACTCAGAACTCTAAAAGCTGCACAGCACTCTTACACCTGAGTCTGCGTAAATCACTTAAAGAAATGCCATTTATACACCCATATCAATGCACTTACAATGGGCATTTAGGAGGGTTAAGGACCTAGTGAAGCAAAATCCCACAGCCTGGTACTTGGATGGAGTTCTAACACACTGTTTTGTTTAAAAATACACAGATCAGAAATAAAGATGAAGGAGCAGACATATTTGAACAACTGTTCCTGAACAGAAATAGTTTCCTTATTCTATTATAAATCTATTTCTGATTACCAAAAAGAATGTTGAAACACATGACTTTCTAGAAAAAATTTGGTTCCAAAGATGAGTCTCTGAAAATACTCATTCTGGCTTGCACTCATCGAAAACCAAGGCACTCAATATCAACATTTTGGCAATTCTAATAACAAAGACTGCCAAAAATATGTTGTCTATCAAACATACACGGAAGAAAGATGTTAGAATATTAAGAACAGATGTCACAGATATCTTTGCAAATACTCATGTTCCCCAAGTACTCTGCAAGGCAGTATGTACAAAACCTCATTGAAAGATTAAATTAATGCATCTTGTTCAAACGCTTCCAAGTGTCATATATGTATATAAACTTACATATGCATGTAAACTTATAAAATATGTACCTTTAAAGATGCTAGAAAGGAGGATTGTGTCATAATTTGATAATGGCCTTGTATCTTAAAACTTGAGTTTAACAGTTCCATAATGCAGTAAAGACTACCGTTTTTACAGGATGTTATTTAAACCATTTTGTTGTGTGTATGCAATGTTTTCCAGTTATTGAATATTCATTTATTTACATTTTAATTATTATTCTACTGACAAATAAAGTTTACCAAAGAAATCCTTTTAGAAAAACATCTAAACAACTTAACAAAATGTATCTTTATATAGGAATAACTTGTTGTTTAAAATTAAAAAGCCACTTAGAAAACAAAAATATATTAAGAGTTCATTGGAGCAGGCGCAGAACATGCCTTCTTCTTCTTCTGCTGTATTTATTTTCAGTATTAACAATTCTAAACAGTAAAAATTAAGCAAATTTCCAAACAGAAAATCATGGGAATTGGCTGATTTATTAACTTATACATTTGTAAACATCGAAAGCATCGGATTCTTTATAACTGACAGAATTAAGAAAATATTTTACCTTTAGGGCCGATGTTTCAGATTTCAGGCATAGAAGCTCACCTTACACAACTGAAGCCAAGATTTTAATGTATAATTGTTTCAGGTGACAGAGCATTTAAAACAAACAAATAAACAAAAACCAACAAAACAAAACAAACAAAATTGCCCCCAAACCCCACTGAATATTTTGAAGTTCACAATAAAATATCGGGCAGTGACACCATTGTGTTTCTAATGGGATGACATTTTTCAACTAACAGCCAAGAAACCAGAGCACAGCAGTTTGAACTAATGATTCGGACGCTTTAAATTTTCCTACTGAAATCAGAATCTCAGTAAGAAGTGGATCATGGCTCTCCAAGATTGGCCACCTATTTTATGATAGATGCCAGGGGACAGGCACTCCTGTGAGCCCACAGAGCCAAACCAGACTCGTCTGTAAGTTTAAGCCTGTCTCCATGCTAAACTCAACTGAAGATTTTGTGAGGTAAAATATTTGCTATTTGATGTTAAAATGACTGCGCTGAACTCAGAAATGTCATGTCGTGGATGATCTAAGAGTAACATAACAATGTTAGAGTAAGACAACACGCTCCTAAAATGTAATAGTACCAACAACACTGACATTTTCTGTCGTTTAAATTTTTTAAAGCAGGTCTCGTTTCCAACCGTACGTAGCTGACAAGGTAAGAGCAGCACAGCGCCGCCAATGCAATAACGCTGTCCCGGCCGAGGCCGGGCCGGGCCGGGCTGTGCAGGCCCAGGCCATGGCGGCCTTCCGTGGCCACCGGCAAGCGTGAGGCCTTGTGGAACACGGGCACATTTAACCCTCTCTGTTCCAGAGTACACATTCACAGCCTTTGCCGAAAGAGGCTCTAAAACACGATTTATTTTTTGAAACCACTCCCGCAGAGGCGCTGCCCTCGGGAGGCCGCGCAGAGTTGGGCGCTGCCGGCTCGGCTCGGGTGCGCAAGGGGCGCTGCGCGGGGTTATTGAGTTTTTTCGTATCTGCAGAGCCCCGGGGCCCCATTCCGCCCTCCCTGGCTGTGCTCCAGGCCCAGGCTGTCAGCCAGGGAGAGTACAATGCCTCCAGGCTATGGCAAGATTTTCCTCAGCTCTCACCGAGCTTCTCTCAGCTCAGGGGAAGAGGCCAAGCCATGCCCTCCGGCCTGCAGCGGCCCCGGAGCCGCCGCCGCTCCGGCTGCTGTCACCGCGGGCCGTGCCCCGGTGCTCCTCACAGACACCATCCCCACAGCCCGCTCCGGCTGCTGTCACCGCGGGCCGTGCCCCGGTGCTCCTCACAGACACCATCCCCACAGCCCGCTCCGGCTGCTGTCACCGCGGGCCGTGCCCCGGTGCTCCTCACAGACACCATCCCCACAGCCCGCTCCGGCTGCTGTCACCGCGGGCCGTGCCCCGGTGCTCCTCACAAACACCATCCCCACAGCCCGCTCCGGGCTGCCGAGTGACTTGCGAGGTGCAGCTCCCACTTGTGTGTGTTTCCCCTCTTCTGTAAGGAGGTCTGGTATTTAACTAAAGTACCACGAGAAAAAACTAGGTATTTATTACATTGTTATATCAGCCTGTCTGAACATCGTAAATCCACAGAAAATTGTGTCACGGTTCGAGCCGTTGGTCAGAAGCTACAAACAGGCTATCTATATTCCTCAAGCAATGGGAATGGGAAAAGGATCAGGCAAGGTTGCATATACCTGTATTGTCAAAAAATATATATTTTCATACCCTCTCAATATCCAAACTTTATCATGGTTGGTTACTCTAATGACATGAGGTTACTCTACCTAGCACAACATTGTTCATTAGCAGGACCTCATTAACCCAGGCAGAGCTTGGTGCTAATGAGATTCCATTGCTTCCATTGCCCTGTCAAGCCAGGCAGGGTTCTGGGGTGCTGCTGGTGCCACACTGGTGCCCTATGGCATTAGAGGAGTGCATTAATTATACAAAACACTAGTTACAATTTTCAAACCCTAAAACAAATCCCAAACATGGCCGGTTTTGTGGGGAGAAAAAAAAATTGGTTTCTCTCTACTTTAGGTCTTAAAATTACTATGGTAGCCTTGAAACACTGGCACAATGACAAAAGCAAGTAAGTGCCTTGTATGGCACAGCTCTGCAGTGGGGAACAGGGTCATCACAGAGGGGACATCAGCTCTTTTGACAGAACCACAAATTGGGACTTTCCTGAGGACATGGCTCAATCAGACATCACCTGGGTTTAAGCACCTAGTCCGACCACAAACAAACCATTACTGGGCAGATGGAACAAATAGCAACACTGATTCAGGCTGATCACAAGAATCTCAGTTGTTCCAGCTGTTCTGAAAAACACTCTTCCCCTGGCAAGGCTGTTTGCCAGCTCGAGTATTGTCCTTATACAGCAGTCAAAGAATCAGAAAGGCAGCATAACCATTATTCTGGGAATGCTCCAGCTAAATACAATATAGGAGTAAGTTCTGTATCCACACAGTATCCTGGTTTAACTAGTACTGTTGTGATCCTGTACTATACAGCACCAGCATTAATAATAGTAAAACCATAAACTGGGAAAACATTTCCTGCTGCAGTGGTAGGCTGTAAGTGGGTCTCCAGGTTCTTCATGGGCTAAATATGGCTCTGTGGTCCTTGATCAAACCCCATGTACAATGTATTTAAATGCTATTTGATCCAGGGCAGCCCTGTGACATATAGCACTCCTACAAACATCCTCTGACATTACTGCCACAGATATCCATCTCACTGCACTGTCCAGGCAACAAAGTGTGGATTTCCTATCAAGTTCTGTGATAAAGTGTAATCTGACTCTCATGTCTCCTCCACCAGTAAAGCTATTTACTTAGGCATAAATTTAGCAGGGAACATAAGTATAGACTAGGTTTAAGAATGAGTGTCAGGCTTTCTCCTTCCTTACACATCTGGAAAAGGTGTACTGGGTTTTCATCCTAATCTCTACATCACTGATTCTTAGAGCCTCCAAATATTTTGGAGCTATCATTTCTTACACACTAAAGCACAAAAAAGAGCACACCAAGTCTTCTGGAGCACTTCCCTCCAAAGTTGTGGCAGAGAGTTATGGACCACAAGCACAAGGTAGACACGATGTGACACAGACTGAAATACAAACTGCTGCTCTCTCCAGACCAATAAAACTTTATCTCTCATCTCCCTGTTTTTAAAAGATAGGAAGAATGCAGTTCAGGTGACTCTCCCACAGACCCATTCCACTAGTTAAAACACAGTCTGATCTCTGTGGAAAGGAGAGGGAGTACCTATTCTAGGAAAAAGTGTGTGATACTTCATAAGACAGGCATAATGGATGAAATATGACATGGTACTTTGCCAATTACCTTTATGCTAAAAGCCAAACACGACTGATAACCCTGAGAACTGCTTGCAAGATAGAGAACAGAGCTCTTCTCAACATCTGTCTAATAGACCTGACCTATACTCTTTTCTGCAGGAGGTTTCTGATTACCTAATAACAATACATGCTATTTGCTGGGTTGCTTTTGGTTTTGGCTGTGGAGTTTGGTTGGGGTTTTTTGATTTTTTTTTTGTTTGTTTTAAACAAAGTGCTATTTATAAAGAAAGTAAGTGAGAGCTTTACCATCTAATGACATATTTACTTGATTAATATTCTTTCTACATATTGCTTTCTTTTATTTTTTCTGTTTTCTCTGCATATAAGTATGTGGCACATGAGCACAAAAGTTAGCTTGTAATGTATGTGCTACCTAAAAGCTTGTTATCTTTGGATCTCTACAAACTTAATAATCATTTAGGAAATAAAAAAAACAAAATAGGGGAATGAATTAACATTTGAAATGTACATATGTCAAATGTCTCAACAGCCACAAAGTACAAACCTATAAACTTCATTTCCTCTCTACTGTGTGGTAGTTTGAGTCAAATGAAGGGCCAGTCAAGACAGAGTTTGAGCTCTTTTGCCCTTGGACAATGCACAAAAAGAATGCATGAAGAGAATTTTCATCTGCTACAAATAATCGGAAGCTAATTTTATTACTGGTTTTTATCAGCATTTTTCCTTCTTGGGAAAAAGTAATGTTGGAATGGGGCTGATAAGCAAAGCATTTACCCATACTGCCCCAGCCTTTCAGCAAGACCAGAAAACAAAACTGCAGGAAGAAATCAGAACTGTCAATGTATTTCAGATTCAAGATCTGATGAGCAATTTCCCTTCAATTCCATGAGAGTTAAGGTATCCAAACCACACTCTCTCTCACTTTTTAACCACAAATATAACTGGAAAGAGTGGCTGCCCTGGAACAGAGGGGAATGCTGCAATCATGGCATGGGCAGCACACATAAAGTAACATCCCCAGATCCTGATTATCCATTTGCTCTTCAGTGCAGAGCTGTTCTCTGCAGTCAGTGCTCTGTGAGCACCTGCAATGAGAACTGAACACTTTCCCAGGGGGCTCATTCAACAGATAATTCCTCTGTTACAAGAGCTGCTTAATATTCACAACCTACATTTTCCCCTTAGATTTATCCATTTTGCTTTATTCTCTGTCTTTCTTCAAGTGCACCTCTCTGAGTAATAAAACTCTAAATAATTTGTCTTCCTCCTCTGTATTCCTATAACAATGAATAAATTGCACTGTCTGAACTATAACACTACAAATTTCCAGTGCATAGTTTTAGCAATAAAGAGTTAGGTGTTCTAATAAATACAAGGATAAAACTAAGGAAAATTAATTACTAAGCTATAGATCAATGAGCAAGAGGTGAAACCACCAAAGAGATGCTCTTATTATATCATCAAACTCAAGGCTGATATATAGCTTTCACTGTGCTTTCTTATCCATCACTTTTATAGTATGCAGGAAGGGTTACAAAGCACAAATTGCCTTGTTTTAATTAACAGTGAAGTTTTGGATAGCATGGCTGTCCTGATCTGAGTCTAGGTTATTTTTTGTTTTCAAAATATGAAGGCAGAAATCATAAGTTATTAATCTGAGAGAGCTGTGAGAGAACCAAATACAATACACTTGCCAGCCTACAACTTCTTGACATGCTTGCCTATGATTTGCCCAGAAATGACAAGGTGTGGAGCAGCCCTACTGAGAAGGCCTTGAGGGTCTTGGTAAAGAACAAGCTGCTCGAGGCAGCAGTGTACCTGTTCAGCTTGGAGAAGGGGAGACCTCAAGGAGATTGAACAGCATTCTCCAGTACCTATAGGAGTACAGACAGTATAGATTTTGTCATCAAAAGACAGAGCCAGGCATAAGCTGAAACGAGAGAGGCTTCGTCCCTGGCCTCACAGGAGATCACTCATACTTGGGAACAGGTTATCCTGAGAGGTTGTATGGTCTCCTTCCTTGGAGGTTTCCAAAGCCAGTCTGGATTAAGGCCCTGAGCAATGTCACCTGGCCTCAGAAGTGACTGCTTTGTGCAGGATCCTGGCCAGGAGCTCCCCTGAGGTCCCTTCTAACCTGAATTGCCACACGAGCCCAGCCTGATGCAGGAGCAACTTTGTCAGCCGGCGCAAGAGAGACTTTCTGAATTGTACTCAACTTGTGTCTGCCTCTGAAATGGATGATGACCTGTAGGTCAGGCTAACACAGTAGTCCCCTAAAATTTTCTTAATCCATCGGTACAGCACAACTCAGCCAGTGACTCGATAATGTTGGCAGTCAGTTTATACTTATGCTCCTGCTAGTGACAGCCAGGGTAAGGAACTACAGAAACGTGCTGATGTTGACAGGCTGGGCTGTGGGGAAGCATAAATTAAACTACAAGTGGAAATTGAAGATTACTAAATCCTGAGTGCACTTCAGCCTCGTTTTGTCCAGGGCTCCCAGCAACCAAGGTACAGATAATCTCAAAATTATAACAATAATTTTTAAAAAACAAACATGAATAGAGTAATATTAATATAATGTGGAAATTATTCTTCAACCTCAGAGACATGATTCATTCCTCCTGAAATAAGAAGTTTTGCAATTAGAGCCCACAGTAGAGGCTTCTCTAAAGAATATAGAGAAAAATCAAAAATTGAGCATGCTTCTCCTAGCCATTGACTCCTCACAGTTGTAATACTAGGATGAGATCTGGGCTGCAACCAGTATTCCATTCAGTCTTGTAACTTCATTACCACCTTTTAAAATACTTTGGTAGATATAAATATCTGTTCACTGTTTGTAAAGGATACCATATTCTTAGCACTATCGCAGTACCAAAAGGAAAAAAGATAAAGAAAGCATCTTTTAAATACTGAGAATAACTTTTAAAAATCATTATTTATCATTTTCTTTTCAGCACAATTTAAGTGATTACCATAGCTGGAACAAAGTACAGTACACTGCCAGGAATTCCAGAAAAGGCCCTTCCACCCCAGGAAAAGCTCAGTTGCATTCTACTTTAATGGCTTCTGGCATGCTTGCATTATTGTTTTTGTACAAACAGAAGTAAGTTTGATACAAATAAAAAATGGAACTTTATGTGAATGAAGCAAACATCAAATTCCTTAATCTTCAAAAGAAACTGTATCCCTGAATAATTAACTATGATATATTTATAAAACTAGAATAATTGAAAACAGAATTCTAAGTTGATTCATGTGGACTGAGCTGAAATATTTATTATTGCAAGTCCAGAAGATCTGTCTGGGTTTTGTCACTGGAAATGTCTAAACTCAGTGTCCAGATGTTTATTTAAGTTGCTCCCACATAGTTCCAATGTCAATTACCAGGGGTTATCAGAGAGCATCACTGTGTATCTTCCTTGACTAATATTCTCATTTCTTCTGCATCTTTGATGTTTTCTTTCATTAAAATTCCTGGCTTACAGCCACAGAAATCTGCCATGCAGGCAAAAAAAACTGGTCTGCAGACATGACACATGATGATGCCCAATGTCTGTGCACGGATAATATTTATCATCAGCTATCATTTAGGCAGTACGATAATCAGTACAATGCCAACTTAAAGCATTTCTGAGAAAGACATGTGAAACCACGGATTAGGAACTTCTAATCAATACAAAATCACCTGGGTCAGTAAAGAAAATAGTATTACACATAAGAAAGGTTTTGTGAATTTGTGTGGCTTGGGTTTGTAGTTGTTCTTTTTTTTCCCCCTAAGAAGAAAGCAGGGAGAAAGTCAATGACAAAATAATTTCACACATAATTACAAGTGGAACTGATGGATCTGTAACTCTGGAAACCAGAATTACATCAAGACTTTTACAGCAACTGGGAGACAACACAGACCACTCGTAACAGTGACTTAAACAGAAAAAGCTTATCACACAGTCTCTGAAGGTTTCATACATTCAAATCCAAATAGTCAGATAACCCAGCTCAAGTTTATATATATTATCTGTTACCCAAAATCAGGGGGTTCATTTTTTTGTAGGCAAATTCTGGGAGATTAATTTTTAAATATTTGTAAGAAAACAGAAGAAAATCAATGTTAATTTCATATAAGTGGAACTAGAGCTATAAGATGGCTGAAGAAAAGAGTGCCAGTGCCACTTCATGTTTTCAAGTTAGTACCCAGGTACAGATACCAGGTTCCTCTCTTGGTGAGGAGTTTTATTTCTCATTGATGTATAAGAGCCAGACACCTTGAAATTTCAATGGAAAATTGCTTAAATGACTTGGGAATGTAAATCTCATTGATTGTGTAATTTACTCTCTCTACAGTGTCAGTTTGGGAAGGTGTATCCACCTACCAGGCAAAGCCCTTACAGCTGAGCATTCAGCCTTGCAGAGTCTGTCTCCCTCACCAAGATCTCCTACAAATGGTGCCATTGCACCTCCAGATTCAGTTGTGATTCTGTGGTTCAAGATTTGTCACAGTATTTGGGCCCAGTGCAGCACAGGTCGGGCAGTGCAGATGACAGCTTCAATTCAGAAACGGGTGCTGGAGATCTCGTTCTGTTACAGCCAGAGCAGCACTCCCACCACTGTCTGGCTACTCTCTGAGTAAATTTAATGCGTATGTTACTGTCATTGAGTAACAATTGAGAAAACATTTTTTTCAGGAAAAAAAAAAAGAAAAAATATACAGAAATTTTACAACTGAAATTTCTATTCTGAAGTGTACAAAGAATATCTCCTATCAAGTACTCAGCTTCAGAGATTCAGCAAATCTTGGACTGCAACCACTTGCCACATGATATCACTGTCTTGATCTAATAAGCAAGTACATTAATACCAGCTGTGTGGAGAGAGGGAGGAAATAGGAATATGTTCATTAAGCATTATGGCTCCACTTATATCCCTCATGATTTCAGTGGAGATCTGCCAATTCATGCATGACACAATTATGGTCCCCAATATAAACCTGAAAGAAAAGCAATAAGGGTGTCAGTACAAATTCTTACAAATTTTCCTGTCAAGAAACTGCTCTTAAACTTACTGCTGGAGGACACATTCACTCATATTTAGGTGATTAGAAGTGAAATGCTTAGTTCAGTGATTCTAGCAAGTTGAAAATCAATTTGCTTCCCACACAGATTTCACTGGGCTCATTTGTGTCTCCTCATATCCAGTAACTGGTTCACAACTCTTATTCACAAATTGCCTTGCACACAGACATTAAACAAAACACAGAGCCAATATTCCAGTTCAACAGAGCATTTGCACATAAATGTTCCTAGAGGAATCAAGCTTTGACTTCAATTCAGTATTACAGTGAAGCTTTCATGCTTCAACAAATCAAGGGACAGTTTAGTAAAAGCATAATAACCAAGTGATCAGAACAGTTACTTTAAAAAAGATGACTAAATGCCTCTAAAGCTTTGTATTATTATTAATAATAATAATAACAACAACAAAGACAGTATGGATTTACAAAGGAATCAAATGCAGTTGCACATCCATATCCCATGAAAAGCCAGTGTGACTGGAAAACGTTTGGGCTGCAGCTAACACTTGCCCACCACAGTGGCAGTAGTGACATAGCAATGCAGAGAATGAGAACAAAACACAATTATTAGCTGACTGAAAAACAAACAATACCACAACAAAATAAATGTTTTCACACAGCTGTCTTTTCTACTTCCCTTTCCCTCCCAGAACGTGGGAGTTCACAACCTAAACCCAAACATTAGGAGACCAGGAAATCTCAGTGGTGATCTCCACAAATACCACCCTAAAAGCAGTGAATTTGCAAAAAAAAAAAAACAAACCCGAAAACCACAAATTAAAGGAAAATACAGTCAGTTAGCACCTCCTGGAACAAGACCACAACATGCAACACCTACACCATGAAAAATTTGTCTTACAAAATACTTTGGAGAAATTATGCTTCTTTCTTACCCTGCTCTGAAAAAAAAAAGCAGGGCTGGGAAAGATGAGAAAAGCTGCCTTTTCCTACACTAGAGTCCACAGGGCAGGACACAGCTTCTTCCAACACACTACTCCCTCAGCTTGTCCTCTTTATGCCATTCATTTTCATCTGTAATAGACGACCAGTTACAATTCCCCTGGCCCAAGTACACTCCTTGCAGGCACTAACTCGCTAAAGGCAGAGGATGAGCCAGACACCACCCAAAACGTGCCAGAATTGGGTCCCACTAGAGATAATTTTCACTGGCAAAACCCAGCATGGCACATGACTGAGGTTGCAGGCTCTGGATGCAGGGAGCTGGCTCTGCACAAAGGAACAGCAGCCACAAGCACGCTCCAGTCCGGGCTGCTCGGGTCCGGCCGCCCGGAGGCTGCTAAAGGCTGCCGGCTTGTGGTGTCTGCGAGTTCCACACACAGACCCACAAATACTGCTCATGGAACATGACCGGCTCTTGCCGTGGCTTCCCACTCAGCTTTTGATTCATCAATCAGTAGTGTCTGGGTATTGTTTTCCCTGAGTGCTGATACTGTGTCCCTGTGGCAGGTTCAGAAATTCCACAGCGCAGAGCCACAGTTTCCAAGTTCTCTCAATTTACCAGCCCCAATTGCTCCACACAGGAGCTCACAGCTCACTGTCCCTGACTTTTTGATCATGTGGCCCTTAGTAGTAGCCACAAGCCAGACAGAACACTATCAACAGAACTCTAAAAAACAGGAATAGCAACTGTGTCTTTTCTACCCTTAGTTATTCTCAAAGTCTGCCAAAAATAATTAAAGACTAGCAGCATTTAGGTTTTTCTTCAAATGTTATTTTCTAAATACTTAGCATAAATTTTTAGGTAGCTAAATCCTCTAGATTATGTTATCACCATGGCAGGCAAACCAGATTGCATGTTCTCTCCCTCAGGAAAGGTTAAAGCTGCTGCACAGAGAAATCTGTTACAGGGCTTTTCTTCTGAGCAGTTTGGGAATCAGGTATTCCCAGCAATGCAGAAAGCAAGGGACTACAGCTGGTACTGCACAGATCCCTGTCCCACATGCTACAGCTCTCTGACTCACAAGTAACATTTAAGCTGTGTCTCTGTGCCATCTCTCAGACCTGCAAGACTGGCCAGCTTTAGGTCTCACAGATCGTTTCTCATCCATTTGCATTCCTAGTTTTCTTTTCCTATATAGAAGTAATTTCCTAGCTTCATCACCATGTTTTCTTTGTAAAGCACTGAAGCAAAAGAGTTCCAATTATCTTCTAAATTTTACATGGTCAAAACAAAATATTATTCACATGAACAACTTAAAAACATATTATCCATTCTTTATTTTTACTGTGTTAACAGCCCAATCCAATATAACAGTCTGTTAGCAAAACAGAGAACAAGCTCCTCAGCTCTCAACATACATTTTGAAATTATCTGGAAAACAGTTAAATACACAACAGCAATACCATACTCAATCAGAAACTTTTTTCCATGTGACTAAACCATTTAATGATTCATCCCTTCATTATCCAACAAATCCTTTCACAATCCTCTTGTACTCTAACCTTTCACAGACTTTAAGACTGCATATCCTCCTTAACATAGGACTCTTTTTTAAACCTGACTTTGTTTTCTTATCATTCACAGAACCTTAATTCAAAGTGCATATCTCTGCTTAGAAGCAACAGCCCCCAGGAAAGCTTCTAGGTTTTGCAAACTTCTAAATAACTAAAAATTCATACCTTTACCTTGGTTTTGTATTCACACGAGTTCCCCAAAACTGCACTGAAGAGCCACTAATTGTTTAACAAACACATAATGCACTTCACCTGTTACCACAGTGATTTCCACCCCACCCTATGTCTCCTTAGACTGAAGTTTGCCAGTTCAGGGATCATTTTGGCAAAGCCCCAATGTGTTAAATGCTATCAAAATAAAGATCAAAAAACTGCCTCTGCTTTACAAAGTTTAGAGAGCAAATGTGTTAATAGCACAAGGAAAAGAGTTGATTTAGTCAGCAGAAGTCTAGGTAGAGGTAAATTTCAGTTTCTGTGTATTTCAGTTTCCCTAACTGTATATCTTTGTGTGAATTCCTTTAGCACAGAAAAGCCAGCACAGAGAAAACACACACAGCACCTTACAGAGGTGTGACAGCACAGTCAGTACAGGATAAGGGCGATGATGGTAACCAGGGGAAGAGATGCAAACAGCCAGTCTGGAAGTGGTAATTCATGTTTCATGAAACAGAAAAGGGAAAGCCAATACATTTCTGAGGCTGCCTGTCCTTGAGCAGTACAGACTGCAGTGATGGGAGGGCTGATGACAAAATGCAGCTGGACAAGAAGGTGGCAGCATGCAAAGCACTGGTCTGAGAGATGAGCTGCATCCACAAGAGGAGATCACGCCTCTGGCCTGTGAGTCAGAGTCACATGCTGAACAGAAATAGATACAACTGAGATCCACTGGGTCATCAACAGGGATGCTGAGGGGATGAATGTGAATGACTGAGAACAAGCCAAAGAACGGTGCTGACAAAGGCAAGTGATGGTGAGAAACTGGGAGGATGAGGAAGGAGCATAGACAAGAGAGGAGGGAAAAAAACCCAAGTACAAAAAGAAAGTAGAAAGGTGAGAAGGCCTAGAAATGACAAACACCTGCGGAGTCTGAAACAGGAAAATAAGGAAAAACAGGAAATAAGGAAAGCCTCAGGAGAGCAGTCATGGCAGAACCACAAAGATACTGAGGTCTCTGTGAGGTATTCAAGGGACTGAGGAACATAGGAGGTGCCAGGTGCACAGCTGCTATTTAGATGGAGTTCCAGAAAGCAAGGTAAGATAGCAGTGGCAGGAGGATGCATGACACACAGCAGGAGTCAAACACTGACACACACAGCAGTATGTCATAGGAAAGGGAATGGGTGGTGCAGGGATGCAGAATATGGACTGGGTTTAGTGACAGCAGGTTAGCCTAGTGAGAGAAAGGGAAGAGCAGCTGATGAGAAGACAATGAACAATGAGAACAAGAAGGCTGTTAAGAGGAAAGAGTTCAGGAAAGAGCAAGAGATGACCTAGTCAAAAATAATTATTACCATAATTATCTTAGCAGCAGTTCCACCTGTCCAGCTGCAGTGCTGGGGTATGGTCTGTGCCACAGGGACTGCCCAGGAGGGCTTGTGGAGCACCTGGGAGAGAGTTACTGCCTGTTAGGAAAGTGCTGCCTGCACTCAAGAAGTGGCTGAGACCTTCCTCCCACATTTTCATCCCATGCAGCTTTTTACATGACTTGCAGCTGGAGCAGCCTTGGTTTCCAAAGACATCATTCCTGCAGGAACATGTACACAGCCAGGGACAGCCCTGCACACACAGCTGTGGCAACACCTTGGAAAACAAGTGTTGCCAGGTCATACAAGGAATCTCTGAGGTTTGTTTTTAAGAACTGAACTCAAACTAGGCTCAGAAAATCCTAGTCCACAGTGAATATACCATTGTGAGATACTTGTCAGGTGTGTTCCTTATCTTTCAAAGTTTGTATTATTATTCATGGTCGTGCAAGGAAAGTTGTTTTTTGTCTTCAAATAACAGCCAAAACTTAAAAATACACACAACACTTTCTCCAAGAAAACCAGAGGGTGAATCTCTTAATTTACAGTATGGGACTATGAAAAAATAGTACCAAAGTATGAAAGCAGTGTACAAAAATACAGAAAACATAAAAATCTTTAATAATAATAATATTAAAGTCTTCAGATTAACTTGATCTCTTCCAAAAATCAAACAGCAGAGTAACAAAATAACTTCAAATTCTTAGCTATTTACAACATAAGGGCAGCAAAAGTTATTTTAAGGTGCAGGCACAGGAACAAGTTCTCATGTGATAAGGAGTTACCTTACAGCCTAAAGATCAGGTATTTATTGTAACTCTCTGGACAGGTATCTTCACCATATCATAAAAGCAAGGTAATATTAAATAGGTAAAAGAAGTAGTTCACATTTATACAAGACAAGAACTTTCATACATGTGAGCAGTTCACAGGCACCTCAGCTTACTTTATGGATATGTTTTGTGCCAAAGCCCTTTCAATTACATTTCTGCAGAGAAGAAACATTTTGTAGCTGACCCTCACAGCCTGCAAAACTGTATTAGAGAGCTCACTTTGTTAAAGCTGAGAACTGTGGGGCATTCCACAAGGAATAACTGCCCCAAGTGCTCAAAAACAGTCCCCAAGGAAGACTGATAAGTGATTTTGACATGTATATTTATGATGTCTACACTGAACCCTTCCTGGAGCTGACTAGATGAAGCATTCTCAATATTCAGGTTTGGGTTTTAAGAAATACTACATAAAGATCAGTTACACAGCTCATCCACAGACACCCTTCCATGTATTCAGTCTTCTGCTGAAAAATAATCTTCATCTCTCACTTCTCTGTACTGCATTGAGGCCTTCCCCTCTGGTTCAAACCTGAGCATTTTTATATTCAGTCTCTCTGCAAGCTTCTGTGCTGCCAGCTTGGCTTGCATTTCCTATGTTAGAAAAAAAAGGACACAGGTTAGAAAAAGTGTTTGGTTTTCATTCTCATGAATAAATTAATATACTAAAATATAAACTTGACATCATAATATCAATAATTCCAAAGTGGGCTTAATTAAAAGCTTTAGTAACTAGCAAAGAAATTTCAAGGTTTTTTTCACACTTATGCATAACTATGCTAATATTTGACTCTTTTTATTAAGAGCTGAAATTCTCCATGTGGCAGCCCCCACCTGTGACACAGTAATGTGAGTTTTAACAGAACACTTCTACAACAGTGTCTAATTTAAATATTAGCCTGGCACTACCTGGAAAGTCAAAATCCACTACAACACAGTTTGAAGAACCTCAGAACCTGGATTCTTCAGACAGCATAAATAAAGGCAAATGTAGATACCTGCATATTTTAACAATAACAAATACTGCTAGGCCTTCATTTATTCAAGGGATAAAAACTCTTTAATGAAGAGAGGAGTGAAGAAAGTGCAACAAGGTCAGCATATCAACCCACAGAGATTGTGTTTAATGTAGGACTAATACTTTCAGAGGCCAATACATCATTCAAAGAATCAAATACTAGACAAAGTGCCTTTTCTCAAAGTCTGCCCATCACAATTAACCATCATGAAAAGATTGCTTTATCTTTTTTTCTTGGGAGTGATCCTGATTATATAATTTTCAGACCAAATTGTAAATTCATACCTCATAAGCTTCTTTTTGCTGTATCTGAATTGCTATGGATTCCTCTATGGATAACAGCTTGGCAGGGGAGTGGTGAAGTGGTGGCAGTCGAGCTGCTGTGATGTCATCCAAATGTTTCTTATCTCTGAGTCGTCTCTCTTCTGGAGGAACTGGAGAGCCACATCCCCCAGGTGATCGACTCAATGAGGAACCATGAGATGATCCACTCTGCTCTCCTGATAGTCTGGAAGACATAAAACACCTATGTTGTGACCCAAGTTTGCATCACAAGGTTGAACAACTCCAGTTTCAAAACTTATTTTTAACATGTAAGAGTTGAAAATAAATCTGAAGTATTATGAAAACACAAATAAAAAGTAAACAGCACTCAGAAAAAACAGAACTATTTCTCTGCAGAGAGAATATCACAAGTTACTCCTGACATGAACCAAACTGGTTTGCTGATTTATTAGCAAACTGAAGTAGCAATGCTTTGGGAGTCACACAAGGTACAAACCGTTACTGCTACCAGAACAGACAACGTAAACTGTAATTTCCCTAAAAGGGCAGAAAAAGCAAAAGGCTTCCAGCTATTAAAGTCCTGCATGTTATAGAACTGATCCAAAAGTTTTGCCAATTGCTTAATAGTTTTGCACCTTAAGCTATGAAATTCTATGAAGATTCATGACAATTATTTCAAATAGGTAGAATTAAACCACTGCTCAGTACTAAGATTCCGTGGCATTTAAAGCTAAAGAGCCAACATATGAATCTTGTGTGTCATGAGACTAAATCTCTTTAATCATCACTAGAAAATAAAGCCATCATGCTTGTTCTGTACCATTTCCAATTTTATGCACATCAAGTACCTCACAAAAGGTTTCTCTATGTCATAACACTTACGCATTTGTTTTAAATTTGGGTTTTTTTATGACTGGATTCTTGGCTCTGGCCTCTAGAACTTCAATGTAATGTGGTGTCTTGGGATGCTGGCTTCCAAATATGTTGCCCTTATGTTTTGCCACATCCTGCTCTTTTTCCAGTATTTTTTCACTATTTTCCCCATCTGCAATTGTAACTCTTTGAAAGGCATCAACCAAGGCTTCTTTACTACTATCCAAATCAGCTGTACTTTCTGTACCATCCTTGCTATTGCTCTGGGAGACTTGCTGATCATTGTTCAGGTGATTGCTTGTGGATGACTTAGAAATAGCTTCACAGAAACTACTCTGATCCTTTATAACAGTCTTCACTTCGTTTTTCCTCTGAGTCATTTGATTTTCCAAAGCTGTATTTGTGGCATCTTCTTCAATACATTCTGCCTCATGCCTTTCAGCAGCAATGTCTTCAATACTGTCTTTAATATTAGAGTTTTCATTAAAGACTGTGGAATCTACACTGTTCACTGTGTCCTCAGTTAGGACAGCTTCCTGTTTGCTTGTATTAATCTCCTCCTGTTTTGCCCGAAACTCCAACCTGACAGCAGATAACAGCTCAGCTGTCCTGGCTACTTCTTCCTCTTGGAAAATGGCAAGCTTCAGCTTTTCAGCAAAATCAGAGATCTTCTTACCCTTATCTGGAAGCTTAGCAATGAACTTCCTAAAACAAACAAGCAAAAACTATTACAAACAATCCTATTTCAACCTGAGATACAGAAGCTTTATTAGAATAGCTAACGGGACAGGTTTCACATTGCAACATCAGCTTCTGATTTACATACTCAACTTCTGAAACACAGCAAGATGCAAAGCACTTGCAGCACAGCACTAACTACATGTTGTCAGTGAAACATATGAGCCATGAAATGGTTTGGGTGGGAAGGGACCTTAGAGATCGTCTCGTTCCACCCCCTCCACGGGCAGGGACACTTTCCAAGTGAGGTTGCTCAGAGCCCCACCCGACCCTGAACACTTCCAGGGATGCAGCAGCCACAGCTTCTGTTCCAGTGCCTCACCACCCTCACAGGGAAAAAATTTCTTCCTTCTGTATCTAACCCAAATCTACTCTTTCACTTTGAACCTGTTCCCTCCCTTGTCCATCACTACATACTCTTGCAAATAGTTTTGCCCCATCGTTCCTGTAAGTTCCCCTCAGGTTCTGGAAGGCCGCAGTTAGGTTACCCCAAAGCCTTCCCTTTTTCAGGCTGAACCATCCCAATTCTCTCAGCCTTTCCTCATAGGACAGGTGTCCATCCCTGTGCCCGCAGGCAGCAGAGCCACACGGGCACGTACAGCCCGAGCGCTGCCCCGCATCCCAGAGCGGGGGTACCCGCGGGAGTACCCGCGCCCTCTCCGGGCCCCGCAGGCGCTGAACGGGAGCGAGCGGTTCGTCCTCTGCCGCCTGCGCAGGGACGGGCGAAGCCGGCGGGAAGCCCGGCCAGCTCCCCGGCGCCCGCGCTCCGGCTGCCCTCACCGGTCTGCCAGCAGCCGCTCCTGCCGCCTCAGCATCTCGCGGAGCTCGGGCAGCGCCCGCCCGCGCAGCCCCGGAGCCGCCGCCATGGGCACCCGGCAGCGCACTGCGCGCCGCCATCTTGCCGGAAGCGACGGCGCGGCGGCAGGGCCAGACTTGCTCAGAACGCGAAGGGCGGCGCGGATCGCGGATCGCGGATCGCGCACCCCGCCGGGACAGCCCTGAGGGAGGCGGGGTGCGGGACCGGGGCCCGTTCGCCCGGCGCTGGGGACTCGCCTTCATCGTACGAGACTTGCAACAACAGCTGGGAAAGCTGCGTTTTGTGTCCCGTACGGCACGTGTGACACGTGCGGAGCAGCGCTGAAAGGCTGTGGGTTTGAGTTTGAGAGCAATTTGACACCTTTTAGCAGTGTTTTGGGTCAGCCCTATAGCAGACTCTGACTTTCCCCCATCCCCAGGGACCAATCTGCTATTCTGTCTAAGTTTTTCGACATCTTCTGTCTGTGGAAATGATTAAGCAAAGTTTTAAAACAGTTTTTCACTTCAAAATTCTGGGAATTTCTGCTGTCATTTTTGGCTAATGCATAACTCTTAAAATCCAGGGGGTTAATCTTTCCTTCCCTGTGTTATCCTACATTTACTATACTTTGTTTTAAAATCTAAGTACTTTTTCTTGTGAAATACAAATCTTTCAATGGATATACTCCAGCCACATTTTTTAACTGAATAATCAGTTTTATAAATGAGAAACAAAGTCTCGATATTTAGCAGAATTTAGATTGCTTAATTTGATATAGACCAGCAAACAGCGCTGGGGAACGTGAGGAGTCATCGCCCACTCCACGCTCCCTCGAACCTTGGTTTGCAGCTCCTTTTTATAGGATGGTTTTCCTTGTAGTCTCCGGACAGTTTGTCAAGCAGCCATGTGGTCTTGGTAGATGAGGAGCAGAAGACATGGGGGGTCTTGTCTTAACAGATAGGTTGGGATTGATTACATGAAGGCAGGAAATTTGGTATTGCAAAATCTTTCAGGTTGCAATTGATTATACAAAGGCAGGAAATCTGCTTTTGCAATATCTTTCAGGCCGTGGGGAAACCTCTGTTTTACAAACTGGTATCAAATACAATTTACTACAAAACACAATATTCATAGCAACAGGATTTAAACAGAATGATTTAATAATTTTTCTCTATCTAATGTCCATGCTTCATTTCAGACCTAAGTATTCTGGTTTATACAAACCCCAATGCTTTTATGATTAACAGGAATCTTTTATCAATTATCACATCAGCAAAACTTTACTGTGGGGTCGCACGTGCCTGGCGTGGTGGTGTCAGTGCAGGCTGTGTGAGGCTCCAGGGAGGCCACAGCATCCCAGGAACAACTGCAGAGCTGCACAGAACTGCACTGCACACTGTGGGACAGCACTGACCCCAGAGCTCCTGAGCTGCACACACACCCTCGGTGAGCCTCTCCTGGTAGCAGCAGTGGGTCGTTAGTGAATGGTGATTCCCAGGAGGCAGCTGGCACTTTTTTTTAGTTGATCCCAGTGGAGGTTTCTGGACCCGAGCAGAAGTGAGAGGCACGTTTCTTGGGGACTGTTAAAGGCCTTGTTCTATGAGCAGGACGAAGGCAGGGCCAAGCTGAGGGACTGGAGAAGGAAGCGTTCTGAAATGTCTGCCTGCCCCTTTGTTTGCACAGCTGGACGGCCGAGGGAAAGGCTGAGAGCTGGAGGAAATGAGATTAATCAAGTAGGCAGCTCCCCATGGAAAAAACACCAGTCAGGGTGAGAAAACCATCCAGTGACTACTTGAAGAGACCATTTCACTGTCTGCTATGCACTACCTGGATCAGCTATGGACGAGCCCCTGGGGGAGTTTTGCCTAAGAGTTCAGGAAATCACTGGAGTTTTTCTCACTGGGAGATCCCCCACAATTACAGGACACAAGTTCTTTGAACTGCTGCCTCTGTTACGAAGGTTTAAATCATGCATCTATGTCACATTTCTGCATCTTGCAAGAAGGAACACTTGATCCTGCAGATAGGAGAGTGTGGGAACACTGGGCATGGAAACTGCTGCTGCCAGCAGAGAAATGAGAATCTAGACGGAATAATCTCATCAGACCACTGCTCTCACAAAAATGTTCAACTGCTTAATGACATGTACAGAAAAGCAATGCCAGTACTTACAGTGGGTTCAATTTATGTACTCAACTGCATAAGCACAGAAAAAAGTAGTGCAAAAGATGAAGAGAATAAAGTGTTAATAACATGGCTTCTGGGATTCACAGCTGATCATTGTATATCTCAGTTGGAATACTGTTCACTAAGTCTATTGGTCCAAGTTCACTGGGAAGGAATATTGTTTATCTTTACAGTTTGGGAGTGATAAATTTAGGAATAACATTTTCTGTTTACAGGTAACCCACAGATCCAGAATGATGAACAAGTAGCTGAAGTTTGGAAGGTGCTGGAACAAATATATTATTGATTATAAACAAGTTTGCAGTATCTAGTTACAATACAACTTAGGATAAACTTCAGTACAAATTTGAAGGAAATATAGATTTAGTAATTTCATATTATTTCTACAAGAAAAGTTGTTTTTTGCTTTCTTCAACTTTATAAAATGTTACTTCTTTTCACTAGGAAAAGGAGCAAAAGAAACTTCAGATTGTAGTTTTTTTGGTGGGGAACTACCTTTCCAGTTTCTCTGCTCAGAAACATTGAGAAGCAGGAGGAGAGGAAACAAGCTACACATACAATGTAAATCACCCCCAAAATAACAAGAAGAAAAATGGTATGAGTTTTTGGAATTTAATTGAATAATTTTTATTTCATTTAGGAAAAAAACTCCTTTCTTATTAGCATGATGCACCTTTGTAATAATTCATTTTATTTTCCTAAAAAAACCACCTCCCTTTAACCTTATCAAAAAAAAAAAAAAAAGCCCCAAGTACTTTAAAAGCAAACCTATATGTATTTATACCTATCAACACACTAGGAAGCAATCATCAGATCATTGCATTGTCTACATACCACATGGCTTTACAGAACATTGTGACCTCACTTCTATGCTTTATGTTCCCTTCTATGTACTTTCTCTTTAAATCACCAAGTCCCTTTTTCTTTTGAAAATATTCACATACCTTGAGTTTTAAATGGCTTCTGTGTCCTCCTTTTCTTGTGTTCCTTCCAATTCATGCTTGAGGTAGGGCTGGAAGGGCCTTAACTCGGGTCTCTCGTGCACTTTTCTTCCTTTACACATGCAAATAGCCCCAGGGGCTGAACAAGAATGAAATAAAAATGTAAGTGGAATGAAAGTCTCAGCATGTACATCTCCCTTCTGTGGAGCAGGGATTTCCTGTGCAGAATTACAGACTTCATGCACAGAGAACTTGCTTCTCATCTGTCCATATGCAGAGGTTTTCAGATGTCAGCTATTTAAAGCTCTCTCAGAAGCATCTGTATCCAGCTCCCAGAATCCCATGTTGCAGGGTCAGCACCAAGCACTGCCGATCTCAACAAGATTTATCAGGGCTTGTTGGCAATCTGAGCTGAATACACAGAAATAGGGAAGCATTATTTGAGTTTCAAACTTGACATTCTTCCTCTGAGCATTACAAACCTGTGATACTATGATTGTCATGTTTGCACAACCACTTCAGTTGACACATAGATTGCTTTATTTTTATAGTCATAAAAATGACTAAATGCTGGAGAGCATCATCCCAGATGGATTCAGATGTTATCTGGGGGATATGAAGCTGTTGGGGTTTTTCCAAGAGCTGTGCTGCCCAGTTTTTGTTTATCCTGTACAAGTCAACAGGTTTTTTTTTATTTCATGAAAAGAGTTCATCTACTTTTGTGACTTGGCTTTGAGAAAGTCTTTAGCCAGGGAGTGCCTTCCTGTTCTCAAGAGCCTGTCTGCCAGAGGAAACAGCGACGAGAACATCGAGGCTCCGCAAGAGTCGCTTTCCATTCCCACGTGTTTGGAACAAACAAGGTTGTGAACAGTAAGAGTCTGCAACATTTTAAGGTAAGTTTATTTCTAAAAGACTGTTGACACAACAGAACAAGTTTAAAGACAGTGTTTATTGCAATTTATCCTTTTCATGTCTTACATACAGGATGTATTAAAAGCAAACAATGTAATACATTATTTGTACAGCATATATGAAAAGTGTATCCCAAAATACTTTCCAGAGTATTCTGAATAAATCACAAAAGAATACTTATCATGGTACAAACGTAGTCATACAATTGACTTGTGTTTAGTGTACTTTCTGGGACCTTCCTATATGGCTTTTGTTGTTTACAGAAATTTTACTAGTTTCTAATGTGATAGTACTAATTAACTCAGTCTCAAATTGAGAAAATTTACACAGAAGTGTTACAGTCTTTTCAGTCAGGTTTGTTATTATCTATGCTAATTTACATTACTGCTCATTTGACTGGAAAGCTCTACATTTTCATGTAACACAATGCTATAAACACAGCTCCTCTCCTGTTCTTCAGTTACCAAATTTATACCAGTAGTCCAAACAAGTGATGGTCATCCAGCTCACTGCATGTCTAAATGCTCTTAAAATACAGCTCTGACTTCAGTCCTTATTTGCTTTAGAAAAAAATACTCTATTTCATCGAACAGTCAAGACAAAATTTACACAGAACACCTTTACAGTAAAAACTTAAGGCCTTGCTGCATTCCTGGTAAAGTCCTGAGCAGATAATGTTGCAAGTCTCAGAGTTAAAACAGCTTGCAGCATTTTCAGGAGATCCTCAGGAATATATTAAAAGTAGAATAAACTTTGTTTGAGTCTGTGTCAAAACAGCATTTTGATACTTACCCTGCCCTATACTACCATTCCTTGAGCACCTCACAGTCATCAAGTAATATTTGGTGAATTCTGGCCAGAATCAGAGGGGTAAAGGATTTTCACTTTTTAAAACTTGTCAGTTAATGTCTTTTACAACAACATGCATTTCCTTTTATCTAAAAATACCACCTTTATCCATTGATTTTAAATTTGAAAGTAATTTTCACAAACCATGGTTCAGAATTCAAGTCCTGAATCACAGAGGGACTGTTTGGGCACAGAAATACTAAAAGACATTCTGTAAGACCTAAAGTTGCGTCCCTAATGGGCATTAATATACCTGTAGGGATTCATTTTTAGTGTCTTTCTCTTCAAAAACAGATCCTGCCCAACTATTTGCTGTTATCAGCCACTAGATGGAGGTAAGATTTCACAGGTACAAAGCTTATCCCTGAAATCAGAGTTATTATTCATCTTCTTGTGTGTTCAATATGAGGTCAACATTATTATTTTAAATACAACTTTAGTAAGTGTACTTGATTTGAATAGACAGGACTAAATTGCATTAGGTTGGAAATAAAAGCAATCCCTTTGTGAAGCTCTGTGGCAAGGTGAGCACCTCCTGGGATTGACAATGCATGCAAGAACAATATTGATCATACAGAACCTAAACTGTTTTCTGTTGCAGGTACTGTAATTAAAAAAAAAAAAAAAGTCCTTCATTCATGTTAACAGAATTAAAATTAAATAGCCCTAATTAATTTAAAATTCACTAAGAGTAGAAAATCAAAACAAGATGTAAATAATACCCTATATATATTATTTAAATTAGTTCAGTACTAGATGCAGTCATTCCTGCTGCTACTTTGAAGCCAAATATTTTAAGTGCTTTGGACAAAACAAATAGTATTCAAAACCTCAAATCCTGATTCAGGATTGCTATTACTGTTGGAATTGCAAGGACTGCTGCAGGTTGCAGTAGGCATACTTTTCTTTAATGAAAACTTCCTCGAATAGAAAAGTATAAATAAATAAATCATCAGGGATTTTCCTGCACAATTATTACTGAATGACCCATGGTCACTCTGTCCCATGACTGAGGAAGTGCAAACCAGTGCCTCAGTCCGACAAAGCAAATTCCATTATAATCTGCTCTATCCCTTACTGTTTTGAGCAGCAAACACATTCATCTGCCATGTGTTCAGGGAATCATTTTAAACAGCCCAGTTCATCTCTCCCTCTGGGACAAAGAATGCTGAGTACAAACGAGCTGCTCCCAGGTGAAGAGAGCCCTCAACTGCACCAGGTCTCTGGGACAGGTGTGAGCCACCCTCAGTTTGGGCAGATTCAGAGCTTCCAACACTAATGCCCTCTGCCAGCACAGCTTCAGGTACTGCTCCAGTAGTATTGATAACAGAATGTATTAAAGCTTCATTACACAAACAGAATCACAACACAATTGAAGAAAAAAAAAGCAACTGTACAGCTATACAAGTCCTTCTTACAGCATTTGAAATGGCACAGTGCACTAGACTGCTTCTAAAGAAGCAATATTGTCTGACTGCTGCTTCACTCAGCCTGCTGCTTCCCTTCCCCTCACAGTTAACATCAGTAGTAACTTCAGGTAAAAAGTTACTAAAGAGCTGCTTTCAGGATAACTTTAGCAAGACTCCATGCTGCTGCTCTTTATGAATTAATCAAACTTTATCTAACCAAGCTGCAAAGGCGCAAGATATCTGTTTGTATTTAGAAAGCTGGATGAGTTGAATGCTCAGGATGTGCTGCTCTTTGTGCTAAACTCCAGCACTCTCTTGAATGGGGTGTATGTCCTCACTGGCCTCGGACTCTCGGGAGGTCTGTTCTCAGTGCTTGTGCTGTTCAGGAGACAAGAGAAAGCTTAGAGAGTTAAGGTCGGAGTATCACACAGCTGGGCTGGTAATGCCATGGCAATGAACTTGTGCCCTGGTGTTGATATTAACAAGCTAAAATTAAACTTATCAGTGTATTTGGTATGTTCCATATTTCTTTTCTGTAGTGCCACAAAGAGTATTTGATAAAAACTCTGGCAGATACTGACACGTTTATAGGCTGGCATTTGCTGATGCTCACAGTGGAATGCCCAGCAATAAAGTTATTAGGACTAAAAATCCTGCAACAAAATATAGTGATATTGCATTTAAGAACACAATTAATCATTAAGAGTAATTCCATGAAATCTAAACTGCACAGAAGTGCATTCCTGCATAGAGATAAATCTCAAAAAGAGGAAAAATATCACAGAAGTAGGGGTTGTGCTTACATAGAGGGGCCCAAGAGAGGGCAACAAAGATAGGTTTCTGTTGACAACCTGAGCAAAAAAACACTCTAGTTAAGGTCCCAAAACACATGCCATTAAAATATGCT
The DNA here is from genome assembly GCF_963662255.1 of Cinclus cinclus. Lineage (NCBI taxonomy): Eukaryota > Metazoa > Chordata > Aves > Passeriformes > Cinclidae > Cinclus > Cinclus cinclus. The sequence goes on from NC_085058.1 coordinate 8,128,561, forward strand.
CTAGGTGGAACTCAAAATGGGTGTATTTTTAAGTTATGAAGAAAATTTTAGTTGGCTTGTTGATTTCATATGCTAATTTATATTCCTCAAACTAAACTATTCCATTTGCAGGGTGGTTACAGTGAACAAGTTTACTTGTTGGTAATAAAAGTAATGTGAAGTAAACCTCCTTATTTTACTGGTTTGTTTCCTGTTTTTCCTTTCCCTGTGGGGACTTGCAGGGAATACTGAAGTGCAAGTGCAGAGCCCTGCTCCCAGGGCTCAGTGCCCTGTTGCAGGCTCAGGGCAAAGAAAGCAAGGGAGAAGGGGAGACACTACATCTGAGCTTTCCAAACCAGGCTCCAGAGCCACTGGCACCACACCTGATCTTCCCAAAGCCAGGCTCCAGAGTCACTAGAACCACAGAGCAGCAGCAGCAGCGTTCCAGTGCAGACCTGGCAATGTCACAGCACTGTTTCCCTGGCAGTCCTCCATCCTGGGCCAGGAGATCTCCAGAATTACTGCAGCCCTCCCCTGTCGGTGTTACCTGCTCTCCCAGTGGTCCTGGTCACACCTCCAGGCACAGAGGTGAAGTGTGCCTGAAGCCAGCACTGAGCAGCCTTGGTCAGAACTGTCCTGCATCTCCTGCACTGCCAGCAGCCACTCTGCACCAGAACTTCCCACACCTCACAGTCCCCTCTCTGACTTCTTGACTTAAATTGCATTATTGGCGATAACTACTCCCCAAGGGTTCGCAGTATGTTTGCATCTTGAAGAAAAGAATAAATCCTAAACCATAAGTCACTGAAGTAAACTGCACCTAGGAGTGAAGTGCTCTTTTAAGCTCCACAAACCACTCAAACAGTTTATTAGCAAAGTGGTTTACTAAGACAGCACTGATAAGGGAACATTCTGAAGAATTTTCCTACAAACAAGCAGAAAAAGTAAATACCTGTACGGAAGGTCGCATTCTACACCAGTATCTCTGGTCTCTATATTGGTCTTCGGTTGGTTTTCCATTAAGTAGTCCAGTTTATCTTGTAATTCTTTATTCTGGGAAACAGTAATTTTCAGCACACATTCATTTTATTTATAGTAAATAAATAAGGAAATAAAATTGCACATTGCCCTTTCCCTACAGGAAATGGTGTAAAACTAGGTATTGAGAAAATAAAGGAATCCTTAATTCTAAAAAGAATATAAATTAAACCATGCTTTCAGAAGCTTCTGGTTTAAGTCATTATAAAACCATTATAAAACTGTAAATTAAGAAACTTAGCTTGAATATTGAGACTTTATTATATACACTCTGACTGTATGACTGGTGTCATAAGTTTAATTTCCATTTGAAGAACAGCAAATACATATAGCAATTATACATCCAGATAGGACTGGATGACATTGGTTCAAATTTAATTTGGTTTCATAAAATAATCACAATAATGTAAGTTTAAAAGGTAATGCCTTACCTCACATTCTAAGAAAGAGATTTTGTCTAAAAGCTGTATTATAAATAATTCCTTTTCTTTTACTTTCTTCCTTAACATTTCAATCTATGAAGAAAAACAAAGACATTTAGTCTGATGGGGATGGGAAAAGGAAGAAAATGGTCTAAGTATCCCATGAAGAAAACGTGTTTAATATTATTGTTCAGAAACAACAGAATACCTGTAAGTATTCACGAACTGCTTTAATCCCTGGATTGTCTACCAAATTTAGTGGACTTGTACTAAAGTGGATTAATTTTGCAGAACAGCTAAACTGAAATCAAGGAACATTCAGAACACTTTTTTTTTTTTTCTGGCAGTCACTGCAAGAATGGCCATTTCTGAATACTTTGGCCAAATTTTCCATGCATTCTCACCAGTCACTTTTTAATTCTGTATATTAAAATCAAAGCTGTGAACAAATACTTAACATCTCCTTCAAAACCACCAGTGTAAAATTTTTCAGCAAATCTGGAAACAGCGATTAATAGAAATATTCCCATTGTGCTAAAAGAGAAGGATAAAATACTTAAGGCACAATAATGAAAACAACAGCAGTGCTACCACCCTCCCAGACATTTACTGCTAGAAATTATAAAATATTTAAACAAAAATATACAGAACTGTGAAAAAAATGAAGCAAAACAAATACACATATTGAACTGAAAAATGAAAGGTTATAACACCAACTGAAATTTAATTTAGTCTCCATGACTTTCAAGTATCACATGTCACTGACACAATGATCAGCTGTTACTTGGAAAAGCTGAAACATAAATGCCATACAGTGTTTTCAGCTGAACAGTTACAGAATACAGGAGTGCTATCATCATCCATCTTTCTCAAAATCAGGTATTTCTGTTTTTTCCTCTTTTAAAGTCCATGTAAAAACTACCCATGTCATGTAAAGCTATTATCATTTCAGTTTTCAACTCATGGAAACACAAAGCTTGCAGGATTTTCAGAAAATCCTAGAACATGCCTTGATCTTCATATTTAATTACAACTTTGTTTAATAGTATGACTGAATTAAGTCAGTTATGTCTTCCCTGGTTCAATAGTTTCAGTCCTGCCAATAAACTCTACTTCAGAAAAGATAAACTGTTCTCTTAGGATTTTCAAGTGGATCTTTACTATTCATATTCTGTTCTCCTACTATGCATATAAGGAAATAATACCAACACCAATAATCAGTGCTACATAAAGAAGCCCAAAGCCAAGCACAGCTGTGTGATCACAGTAACACACAGCCATTCTTGCTTGTTATCGAAAATAATCAACTCCATCAGCTGCCTAGCCTGGTTTTGACATCAAACACGAAGTATTTATGTTTCCAAATAAGTGATCAAATTATCTGTCATCCCAAAGCAAGACCAAACTCTTGTGTTTCACAGAATTTACCTTAACTTGTATTCATTCCATGATAGAAAGATCCTACGACGTGAAATAAACTGGCAGGAACCATTACATTCACCAGTATCATGTACAAATAGATTTTGTCTAAGTTAAAATTAAACTTCTGCTTATTTTTCACATTGGCTACAGATAGACAGCTCCCTACGCATGCTTTTGAGTTATTTTAATTAGGATAGTCTGAAAGCAAAGATCAGCATGGACACCTTAAAATCCAACAGAGAACACAAAAAGGAAGACTTGGACAAACAGCTTCCTCCCCTTCCCAAACACAGAACTGAACTCCAAAAAGACATTTTGCATTTTGGTGAGGATGCTCCAGGAAGCAGCAGACTGAAGCATACACAACAGTACCTCCAGACACCCTGTAACATGTTTACATAGTACTTAGTCAGAACCCATTCAAACCCCGCCCTTGCCCCAGAATTACACCGGATCTTTAAAATCTGCCTTCTTTTCTGCAGAGAATATAGTACTATGTCATCACAAGCTTGGTGTCTCAGTGTAGCAGTCAAACAGGATGGTGTGGTTAGACCCTGCAGGTTACAGAATGATCGGGCTGTGAATTTGTGTAACCTATATAAAATCTTTTGGTGAATCTTTAAACATTAGGAACTCAGACACAGCCACACACCCCGAATACATTTCAGGAGAAATAAATGCAGCAGTGAGGCTGCATTTGAGGTGCTAAAATGAGAGGCTGTGTCAGCACCAGGAAAAATGTCCTGCAGTCCTGCTCCTTTGATGCAGCACAGCACCCTGTGAGGCCACTGCAGAAGGAAAGCAGGGTCAGAAGGCAGGGTGGAGCAGGAATGCTGCACCCTCAGACTCAGGGCTAAACAGCTGCCTCAGCAGCTATTGCAGTCCAAGGGCTGAAACAAGTGGCTTGCCATAGATGACAAATCCCAGCACAGTAATTTACTATAAAAAAATAAGTTTATTTACTGAATAAGGACTTGAATACACATCATCTTGAGTCATTAATACCAGGAATGAAAAACCTAACTTGATTAATTTTTGAGAGGGTATGTCACAGGAAACCAGGAAAAACAGAAATACTCTAAGAAATTATATCAATATATTACTATATTAAATTTTAACACTCCCAAAACCCATATATCCACGTCTTGAGAGTTCCTTTGTTTCTAGAAGCTGCATAAAGCAAGAGAACTACTAGCAGGTGACAGAGCAATAGCCTTTGACTTTAGGTTGAATACAAGGTAAGGAGGAGAAGAGGAGAAGCAAGATGGGTCAAACTCTATACTCAGCTCCAGGTCTGAGTGGTGGCCAGAACAGTCTGGTCAGAAACAAATCAGTGCAAGCTTCTCAAAGTGCAGAGACTCTCAAATTCCGTGGACCAACTTTTGTGTTCAAGTAATTTCTGGACTGACTCCAGGATAAAATTATCATAAAGATATTCCTGTGTTTTCTTTGGTGAATACTCATAGCCCATAATCCACCTTCATCCTTGCTGCATCTGCAGACTTCAGGATTTCTGCTCACTCCCAAACTGGACTTTTGCACAACTACCCTCTCAGATTTCTTCATAATTTTCTACAAGCACTATTCATGTACATTCTTCAGGCTCTCTCTTCCAACCTTCTCCAGAAGTGTCCAGACAGACTTTCCCTAGCACTTAATTCTTGACCTGATTTACACTGTTAAGACTCCACATTTCTACCTGTATTTCTATAACCTTCATGTCTACATTAAGCACTCAAACAAAACTGGCAACCTACTTAGAAGTATCAGTTACATTAATGACCCAGTCATTCCTTTCAAAACAGTTCTGCTAACAGTAATAATGTGACTTTAGCAACCCTGGGCCACACAGTCACCCTTCTTCCTACCACTTCATTCTCTCTTAGCTCCCCCAACCCTCTGGATCCATTGTTCCTGCTTTCCCTTCTCCAGCTGGGAGACATCTGACTATTCCAAAACCGGGAAGAGTAAAGCTACAAGGCCCAAGCTCCACTTTGCAATTTATCTGGTGTGCCAGCAACTGAGGGGCATCACAAGCTCTCAGCCCTTCACCCACCCCCACCTCAATCCCTGGCATTTCCCTGCTGGGCAGAGAAAGGGCACCTAATTTCTCCCCATCCTGGCACGATCCATGAAGCTCCCTGCCAACGGTGCAGGGTGTGCATCTTGCATTTCACATACCCACTGCAACTTGTAATGATCTGAATCAGCACATAAAGTCCAACATGGAATGTGAATCAGGCTGAATTTGTCCACTGACTCAGGATTAATATGGTCACGCACTTCTTTTAACAGACACTTCTTGTTTCCACCCTACTGCTATTACTACCTCTATACTTTTGCCTCCTTCTGAAACCTTGAGGTCATTTCTCAAACTGCCTCAATCTTGATCATCACTTTATCTTGCTCCATCTCCCAGAAAATTCGATTTTTGTTGTCCATCCCATCGGTAAAGATCTCTTTCTTTCTTTCTTTCTGACTGCAGCCTGTTATAGTGTCTCCAAACACCAAACAATTGTCACAGTACTTGAATGGGCTGTGTAAATACTTTATAGGAGGAGCTGCAGTTCTGACTTTCCCCTGCACCACCAAGCAACTAAACTTTGCTTCCCTAAGATGGAAAGTAAGGTGTAAGAGTCAACAGCATCAAACTGATCTCGTGGACAGAATACCTAAGAAGAACAGTCAAGAGGAAAACTGGAGAATTTCAAGACCTAAAAGGAAGAGTCTCTAAAGAAATGCTGGACATGCGAGTAATGGTATTAGAATGAAAAGTCAACAGGATTACAAAGCTATTAAAGCAGAAGGAAAAAGCATCTTGACAGAAAACTAAAATTGTATTCAAATATAGAGTGTTTATAAAGAAAGCTTGAAATAGGAAACTTTATTTTAGTCTGTGTAACTCAGACACAGATTTGTAGGCATTAAACTATACAGTGATCTCCTGGATTGGAACAGCTCAGCTATTAGGTAAACTCAGTCATCATTTACCACTTAACAGTATCATCCATTAGTTTAAAATATTTACCAGAACATAGTTTTAATATATTTAAGTATCATATTATTCAAGTATACTTATATTTTCCTTATTCATCTACCATTAATGGACTGAGAATCAGTAACACTGATAGAGAGACATGAACAAACTGGTCAGAAATATGACTACACAGGACAAACAGATGCTACACAGTATGCACAAAACAAGACAGACAAGACATTGCTACATCAGTCTGAACTCTCAGAAGTAATTGCTGTACAAGGAGAACAGGATTTTCTTCAGTCCTGTATTTCACTGGACCTTAACTGGTGTTTATGAGAGGCTAGATAAGAGCTGAAACTTTTTCAGGGAGAACAGTACAGTGAATAGGAATGAGAACCCTTGTCTTTTAATCCTCAGTAAATCACATAAGCAAATTACACATACTTTTCGTATTTTAAACTTACATTGCATTTACAGAAAAAGTAACAACTGACTGATTTAGGTTAATGCACCAACGTAGAGACCTGCCTAAATGAGTGAGCTCTATGAACACATTATCCAGTGGTTGATGTCCATGTATTGCTAAAGCAGGGGCTGACATGTCCTAATGAGTTACAGACATTGGCTCATTGTCTGCACATCAACCCACCTGGTTAAGCAGTACCTTAGTAATGGGCAAGTTTCTAATTAATGACTTGGCCTAGCAATTCCCAGCTGAAAATGCTGATGTTATGCATATATAAACCCTCTCACCAAGCACCACCAGTGATTCTACTTCTGCCAACAGATAAGCAATATACTGCTTGCTCAACTCCACTGAGGAATGCCAAATGCTTGTACTGGGGAGGGGGGAGGAGGGTGTGGCAACTTATTCATGTTCTGGTTTTATCTTCTTCCTCCAAGCTCCCAAGGTGGGTTTCTCTTTCTACATTTTTTGTTCTGCATTTTTGTGGTTGTTTCCTTTTTAATGGTAGGTACTATATAATGCAGATTTTGGTTAATAAAAGTTTGGCGTCTGTTGTTGGCAATTCCATCTTCTCCTCCTCTGTGCTTCTGTGTGGCTTCTTTTACTTGACCTTGAAACTGTTCTTCCATATTAAAATAAGGAAACTTCACTAGATATCTGAAGTTGGAGTGTCTTGCTACAGATGTTTTCAGATGTTTAAGTCTCTTTTGGATAAATTTCTTCTTTTTATACCCCATTTGTGCAATACAAGGTATCTTCTGTATTTGGAATATAATTTGGTCATTAGCACTTTGTCCTTTCATGCAAAAATCTTCCCCGACAGAACAGGAGACAGCTTCTCCCTGGTGTCTGGTCACCATTTATTATCCAACGAATCTGAGACTAAAGCTGGAGAACAGCTCATGGGCCATGACCTAGAGACAGTTCAATTCAGTAGTTAGGGGAATTTCACATGAAATCTGAGCTCTGTAGATAATTTCTTGGCATGAAATCAAATATCCTTTTTTCTTCAGATCCCTTCAGAACAGCTTCCTATATCTGCATCAACCCCCTTGCCTTGCTTACAAAATGTAATGCTGATTTCCTTCCCTCTCCTGCTTCTCAGCAATGAAACAACATTACATATAAAATACACTAACTGTGCAATGAAATTTCAATCCATTTCAAAGTGAATTGCATAAATCTCAAAACTAAATCTCTCTTAAATCTGTCCAGATTTAAAATTGAGATCGAGACACAAAATTATTCTTTTGCTAATTTAAAATATATGTTTTGTATTTAATTTATCTTACATGAAAGTTTCATTTCCTACAGTGGCACAGACAGGATAAACTGGTCGACCCATTAGATAGATGCTTAGAAGAGAAGCTTTTACCCCTCTCACAGAACAAGAGCAATTTCAACCCTGAAGGGAACTGTGTGGTAGCAGCTTCCCATGCCCTCCTGTGGTGCCTCTGTGCCTGCATCTGCCTGCCCAGTCCCATCTCTGCAGGGGAAATTCCTTAGTGGAAGGGCCTGATGTTCGTGTGCCTCTGCCTTTCACCTGCGAGTCTCCCTGCAAATTCTTTCTCTTATCCAACTGTCTCTTTCCTGGATTGTCTTTGCAAGTCTCTCTCTGCCCAGCCATACTTTAAGATAGCTACAAAGGCAAGGGCTAAAAAATCTGAGTCTTGGGTGACCCACTCTGGCCATCTCTCACCTCACTCATTTTTTGAAAGCCCACGATGTACAAATAGTATGAGAAAAGTGCTTGGTTTCTAAACACCTGCCAAATGCAAGTCCTGCACTTTCAACTGCCAGCACTGCATTTAAAATGTACTACACTAAGCTGTGAACAAATAGATTTCTTTAACAAACAAGTTCAACACAGGGATAAATCTGTCACAGCCATAAATCATCTGCAACCTCTCTCTAATGAGAACATGAGGCCTTAAGACTATGCAGGATAACTTTCTGCTCAGCTGGTGCACTAATGAGCAGAAATTTTTGCTCTCACAGAAAAGAATCCCTATGAGGATGAAAAATGTGTGCGCATGAGAGCTAACACACAGAAATGTTGAAGGTCATCAACTCTAGAAAACTTCCATTGTATTTCTTCCATTTATTTTTCTTCTGAAAGTTATTTTCTGTGCTTCTATTTCAATTATGACTGGTTTGACTAGATCAAGTTGAAAAAGCTTCTATTAATGCCTGAGATGGAAGCATTTATTTTCAGAGGAAAGAAATTAGAAGGAAATTATTTTTGCTAAGGAGTGTAAGTGCACTGAATTGTGAGTGTCTTCCTCTGCCTGGGCTCAATTCCCTAGATTATATAACCATTGTGTTCAGTACCAGCATGATGAGATCTATGAAGAGGAAGGTGTTAATACTCTTTACCTCCATGGCCTCCTACATTTGGCGGTTTTCTACCAGCATCCCCTTTCATGCCTAAATTAGGACTGACCACCACCTGCTATCACATTTTTAAATGCCATCAAAATAGCACCAGAGGTGTTAAGAGCTGCCTGGTGCATCACAAAACTCCACTATAAAACTTCTCTTTGACTTCCTCCTGGCTGTTTGCTGTTCTATTATGGAATGCCCTGCATCTGTCACTTGCAAATGATCTGTCACCTTTCCCAGAAAGGGGCTTAAGAGCAATCTAGTTTGTGATTTTTATCAGCCAGGAGATTCATCTCAGTACTTGTCCAATTTTGACAGTTCTCCATATGAGTTTGAAGCAGTATATCTTGTTTGTTCAGCATCCCTTTGAAGTGATGTTCATTTCTCAAATTCCTCTGAATTGGAGATGGTAACAGCATATTGTGATTTACACTGGAGGAGCAAACCCCTTATTTATACTTCAGATCTGTGTCCAATATACAAAGATTAATACTAAACAAAGCTCGTCCTGTAGTCAAGCAAGTTTAGGCTTTCTCACCTAGCAGCTCATACAGTAGCTCTGTTCCAGCTTCAAACATAAGCACTGCTGCTAATTTTGACTACTTACTTTCCTTCCACTTCTCTTCTGAGTTTCCCAGGTTAGCCTGTTCTCACTGTAATGACTGCCACACAGAAGCTAAGTGTTTCAGAAAGCAAGATTTCTAGCTTTCTAATTATTGGTTTCCTTTCTCAATTATTTAAATACAAGTTATCAATACTATTATAATACCCTCAAAAACCTAAGATGGCATGTTATTTTACAGATACCAGCCATGAAAATACTGCAATAATGAGTAACAGGGCAGGATTTCATTCATTTTTTTCTTTGTATTCCTTGCCATTACATTCTGCAATCAGTTAAATTTAGTGCAGGGAGGATGTGTGTTTAAATATACCCTGATGAACATGTCTTCCGGGACTGAAATAGTAATGCAATCTTCCCTATTTACTCTAGCAGATATTTTTAGTGCTGCTGCTCACTAGTTTTTAACCTAACTTCAAAACAGACTCTTCAGATAGCATTCCTTTTCAATATTTTTGTTGCCAACTTTTTAGCTTCTATGGCATAGTTAGCTTTTGTTTAAAATGAGCCAAAAAGTACTTATCTAATGTTATGTAGAGAAAAGCACAAAATCATGAAAAGCACTATATGCTTGGATAGTTGAGGACATACATATCTGTAATGCTTTTTCTCTTGCCCCATGGTGAATAGCTACCTTTCTTCCCTACATTATTAAAGCTGCCATTTTTAGGCTTTTAATTAAGAGTGCAGTCTAAAGCAGAGCATGCCAGCTATATTAAGGGAATTTTATCAAACACAGTACAAACACAAGCAACAAATAGCATAAAATTAAGAAACAAAGCCCCAAACATTAAGTGCCTGATATATTTGGTACCACCTGACCTGATCAAATCTCTGGTACAGGAGTCTTTAGCTAGCTCACTAGTGAAAATATAGATGCAGCTACACAGATGTTCATGCAATTCTCAAGGAAGCTGTATTTAAAATAAAATTGAAACACACAGGAACTAAAGGACAGAGCAAAAACATCTACCCTATGGCTATGTGGCAGTCAAGATTGATAGAGGGTTAACTGAATCTGAAAAGCAGGCAGTCAGACAGCATTTAGAAGCAGACAAATTTGACAATGAACTAGTGACTTGGTCACCTAACTCTCATTAAATAGGATAACCGGATGGTCTAGAAGGGTTTTCTGTGTATATTAAGGCATCAGCAGAGATACATTGTAAGAAATTAGCAACCTAAACTCACCCATTAAATCTAATATTAATGAAATCAATCATTGGCTCAAGCTTTATACGTGATTTTAGTCCAAAACAAAACATGGAGCTGACAGGACTTGTTATACCAATGCAGCCCACTAGAGGTCAAGTTACAACCAGAAGTTTAAAATATATTTAGTAATAAAGGGCAAAATGTAGGCCACCATCCTCATGTATTACTAGATTCATTCAGGGTGCCACATGTATCACAGATCCTTTAGAACTTTTGTTTAGAACCAACATAAAAAAAACTCTTAATACAATGTCTTGTGTACAGAGATAAAAAACACATTAAATAATTGTTCCCATAATGCATTAATTAGATGGACCGGATTATTGGATTGGAAAAATTTCCCTTAATAAAATACCATGGTATAAAGTCTGTAAGTTCAGTTTTAGACCAGCTATGTTGCTTAAAAACAGTGATAAAGGCAAACAAAACTAAAACCAAAACCTCAAGACTTGATATGTCTGTTACAACAGAAGAACTTTATTTCCTCTGTGTAAAAGACACATAGTATCACACATCTGATCCTACAGAAGGACTACATCAGAATCTTATAAAACAAAGCATACATAAATACATATAAATACAAACTTGACAAAAATGGAACATCTCCACGCCTAATCAGAAGTCCTGTAATAGCACATTGTGAATAAAGAATGCCTTAGATTTGAGTGTTTTCTAAGCATTTGATATCTTGAGTGCATGATGTCCAGATATAAATCAAAGGTGTCTCATGAACGCCCATCCTTTGTGCAGTAGGAGGCACATCTAATAGAGCTGTCAGTCAGCTTTGTAAAGCTTCAATTTAAACTTATCTATTTCCCATGTCATTCTTTCCACTTGGAGAAACAGAAATGTTTGCAATTACAGCCTTCTGACTGCAGAACAGTTTCCTGACACAGAGGTAACCTAAAGCATCTATCCAGCAAAATTCCACTTAAAATTTTATAGGAAGCGGCAGCAGCTAAGACAATGTCCCCAGAGAAGAGTAAGAAGAGATGAGCGGTGAAAAACTGTGCTTGCTCACAATTTCTGTAAGGAATCACATTAAACAAAAACCCCCAAACAAAGTCTCCCAAAACCAGAAGAATAAAATGATAAAGGTCAGCTTTTGCCTTTCACTTCTGTACGGGAAGAAGACCATTAATGATTAGACAGCATCATATCAGAGGTACCCTCTGAATGGTTCAAATTGAGCTGCAAGTTGTGTCACATTTCCTGGACACCCACGAAGAGAGACAGACCTAGTGTCAGCCTAAAGATCACAGTCTATAACCCACAGCCACTGGATTAAACTGCTTTCATCTACTCTTTCAGCTTCACTGGCTCCAGATGCCTAACTTCCACTGTAACAAAGGTGGCATAAGGCAACTGCACAAAGAACACAGTTCTCTTTGGATTATGTACTAAAAGAATCAGCGCTCTCCAAAGACTCCAAGTTGTTTTACTACATCTCACCTCCTCAACCATATGCTTGACTTTCTTCTGCTGGCAGTGGACCATGTCATCCAGATGCTTGATCCGCTCTCTCAGGCTGGCTGCTGCCTCCTCCAAATGCTGCGACCTGGCAAAACATGCAAGAATCAAGGCTGTAAATGGGGAGCTATGCAGTATAAGCTGAACAAGAACACCCCCCACAATCCACCAAGAATCAGGACAGGCAAGTCAAATTGCACTGACAGATGTGACAGATGTCAAATTGTCCAAAGTACACTTTAATGAGATCTTAGTCCAAGTGGCCACCTCCACCCAAGTTGTCTCACCTTTATGTATGCAGTCTTGCATACTGACATGCTTACTCAGAGCCTGAAGTGCTGACAAATAAACAATGTGACAAAACTCATCTCAAGATGTATTTTCCTTTAGTGAAAGGCTTTGAGACAACTAAATCTTTAGCTTCAGAGGGACCCATTTAGGCTGACTTACTTACTACTACCTGCAAGCATTTTGGAAATGTATGCTAAACAAAGGAAGCAGGTCTGCTTTCAAAACTGTCTTACTGCAGGGGAGCCTTGAGTCAAGAATTTGGCAGAGCTGCCAACTGCAGCAGAATGCTAACTGGAAAAACATTAACTCCTCAACAGTCAGCAGGAATGCTATGAATGGTTTAAATTTGTGCATACAACTCTTCAGATAGATTCTGCATTTCTTCAAATCTGTTTAATACAGAAAGTGAACTCCCACAGAACTCCTGCCACAAGTTGGCAGCTTATCAGAAAAGTAGCTTTAGAATATGCAAGGAAACAGCAGTGAAGCTTTTCCATAAGTTTTTGTCTCTTTGGCCATGGGAGTCTTCATTTTTATCTGAATGCCCAATTCTTAAAATTTGTCAAAGAAAGCAATCGCTTGCTTACAAAATAAACTGCTGTACTCCTAGGTTCAGGACTGGACAGAATTTGAGAATGGAAGGAGGGGAATCAAAAACAAAAAGGCTTTTTTCATCTTGGTCTGTTCACAGCAGGAAAAAAAACTGTTAAAGCTGCAAATAGAAAAACCATTCTAAGACTAAGCAGCAGATGGCAAAGTGTAAGACATGATTCCAGTGAATGACTGAATTGTATGCTGTTTCCCCCCAAAAGAGCCTCTATTAACAGTGAAATACTCTGCAGAAATGGAACTGCAGCACTTGGACAGGGACTCAAAAAAAATCAAAGCATTACTGTAGGTTTTTCAGTTGTGCATATTAAGATCTCACAAAACATTAATTGATACTGTGACTGCAATTATAGCACATATTTTATATCTCATTGGAAGATTCAGGATCTTAAGCAGTGATAGCAATGGAGAAATGGAACAGACATCCTTCCTAAGATGGAGCTCGAGTGTCTGATAAGGTACAGACAGGTAGAGAGAGCTTAAGAATAAACCAGCATCATCTGAACACAGATTTATTGCTGGCATGGCACAGATTGCCACTGGGAGCTTGCTTGCATTGCACAAATTCCTGCCTTTACCCTTTTACTGCAGTGTAATTTTTCAGACTGAAAAGGATTCACTGAAGCAAGTGGAGTCTGTATTATTCAGAGGTAAAGGAAAACAGCAATTATCTTTCATCTCCATATTCTATGTTGTATGCAAGCGACATCTGTTCACTTGAAGTTATTATTTTCACAGGCTGCTGTGAAATGCCATTCTTACTCTGAAACCAGAGAAGCTGGTCACAGATCAATACAAGGCCCTGAGTAGCTCTCAGCAGGGACCTCCTTTTATATTAATGCTTCCCAAAGAACAGCAGGAAGCACAAAACCTTAAAACTGAATTTCTGGGTGCCACAGAACCATAAGAAGTAATCAAGTATTATTACTCAGTTTCTGGTTATAATTCATCTTTACCCACTCAAGCAGTGCCATATAAACCCTTGAGTTTAGGTAGTGAAAGCATTCATAGTCAGGATCAATCTCCTCTGAATTTGAGAATGCAGATTTAAGAAAAATGTAAACCACAGCTTGTTCCATCTACAATGGACTCTGCACATTTGCAAACAACTTTTCAGAAAAGATGCATGAAGGTGGTCATTGTTGCAAAAAATAATTGTATTGATATTTTACATATAAATAAACCTACATTCAGATGGACAATCCTTATCACACTGTAGCTTTAAAGTTAGAAAAGGCAAAATTTAGATGCCTACAAAACCAAAGGAACCCCTGAAGTTTCCTAGCTGGAGTAGAAGTTCCACAGGCAAGTCATATCTCACCTTTCACTGTCAGAGTTGCTTTCAGATTTTGCTCCAGATATTTGTAGTTCATGTAATTCAAGTTGTTTTTGCAGCTGGTGACGTTCCTAAACAAGAAAAGTTCTCATTCAGTTCTCCGTGTATCAAAATGTAAAGGCTTCCAAAAGCATATTTCATTGCAATTCAAAACATCATTGTGAAATTAAAATAGAAACTGATTAAACAAAATTCATGCGCTTCATATAGTCAAGCAGCACAGAATATGTAATAATAAAATCAATTTCCCAGCTATGCATGGAAACAAGATCAGTTTTCAATTTCCTATATGAAGATGTATGGATGTACTTGAAATTTAATTTTTTCAACAAAAATATGAGTCATCAGAATCTTTAACTACATAAATGTCAAATTGTCCACATTATCACTCCAAAAAGATCTCCCAGTCCAAGGCTGAGATAAAAGGCACTGCTACATTTTCTTCCTCCAGAGTAGTCCTGTTTATTTTTAAATGCCCATCAGCACAGTGCTTCTGAAGATCTATGAGGATTTGGGCTCTGAGTCAAACAAATTAACAGAGAACTGTGTGTTATCCAGCTTGAAGGGAATTTAAGAAGCATTCAGTCTCACTGGGTAAGTATCAGCCAGATAAGAGCAGATTAAAGAACTAACGTGAAGGAATTCATCTGTACTAGTGAACTGCACTGCAATCGTACATTCACTAAATAATACTTAAAAGTTGTAGGCTGAAGCCCAGGTGAAGTTAATGGAGACACTACAGGGGCATATTAAGCTAAGTAATTTCTCAGTGTAATCATCAATTCTACTAATGGATTTGCAAGCATTAGACAAAAGGGGCTCAATGCACATTAGACTAACCAGTCAAGCCAACAAGCCAAGCTCACAAAAACGTATTTCTCAGTAGATACTTATATTAAATATGCATTACAATAAAGTGAAATCTGTGGGAAAAAGCCCACTTCATTTGAAAGAGCAGAAGATTGTACTCCCTCCATTGACTAAAACTCTCTGCTCCTGTATTTGAGATAGTGAGGCGCGAATCTTTGAAGATAATGACATGCCTGCTATTGAATGAAATGAGAAATGTCAAAGTAATTCCAAGACCATTTCACAGTCACTGCAGCCAGGGCTGTGCTTGAGCTTCACATTCCCCAGCAGCTCCTCCTGGTTGGTGAGAACAAGGTCCAGAACAGAACATCTCCTCACTGGCTCCTCTATCAGCTGGAGAAGGAAGTTATCATCAACACATTCCAGGAACCTGGATTGCTTACGCTGTGCTGTGTTGTCCCTCCAAATGATATCAGGGTGGTTGAAAATCCCCATGAGGGCCAGGGTTTGTGAACAAGAGGCTGCTCCCATTGTCTGTAAAGGGCCTCATCCTTTCAGTCCTCCTGGCTGGGTACCCCCAACTCTAATGTCACCTGTCCCTGCCTTCCCTTTAATCTTGACCCTGTAGGTTCTCCATCAGCTTCTTGCCCATCCCCAAACAAAGCTCTGTGCACTCTAGAGACCTACCACAACAACATTTCTAAGAGATTCTGGGTCATTTATGATTGTTCCTTGATTAGGCTTAGGGCACCTTGCGCACTGAAGGGACACTGAATGGTTTTTAATTTCTCTCTATAAAATAATGATTCACTTCCTAAATAAATGCTGCCCTGTAGGGACCACCAGGAGGAGAGAATCTCCTCATCACAGGGTCTCTATGGCAGTCCAGGTGCATTTACTGATAAAATAAATACAGTAACTAAGATGCAAACAGCAATGGTATGTCACTCAGCAGTAGAAGAGTAACAAGTGACATTTCCTCCATGCACTTGTGCATTTCCTCTCAAGGCAGCAATCAGCTCTCAATACCTCTTCCATGCGTTCAATCAGCCGGTCCAGCTCACCAATTCTCTGGTCTTTCTCCTGTATGCTTGTTTCTGTGATCTGCATCTTCTTGTTTGCCTCTTCAATAGCCTTCAGAAGCCGATTTGTTTCCTCCTACAAACAAGAACATTTACAGTCATATTAGCAGCTAATTCATTAATGAGGAATATTTATTCTTTTCAGCTATAGGGCCAGGTTAATAGCTCTTAAAGAGCTCAAAGCTTTTCACTACACCTGCTCAGAAGTCTGCAAGAGTTAAGACCTTAGAAGTGAATTATATAGAGCAAAAGATCGGGGGTACTTTGAAATACACAGGTATTAGTAAAGCATCATTATGACAATACAAGAGGAACTTTTACCCATTTCTTAGATAGCTGATTTCCCTTCCCTTGAGAATGCTATTAAATATAAGCATGAGAAAAATACGCTGCTGCAAAAGACAGCTTTCTGAACACCATAGTTTGCCACGTTCAGCTTTGTACTTTCCTTACATGTAAAGTGATATAAATGAAAAGGAACATCTATCTTCAATCTCCATCATTATCTGCCTCTATAATTTTTAAAAATGCAACAACTGACTGCTCATAGAAAGGTTTTACTTGGGGGTGAAGGGAAATTGGGGGACAGGAGAGTTCTTGCTCCAGTAGCCTCCAGTTGTTCCTTTTCTCCTTCTTACACTGTCACTTAAAATTGTACGTTGTATTTTCCTTTTTTAGAGAATCAGAAGTTAAAAAACCTACTTACCCTATTTCAGATTTTGAAATCTAGATTATCACTGACATTACTATGTTTGAGCACATATTTTTCTTAGTTCTACAACCCCAGAAGTTTGGAAAGCTTTGTAATTATGGCACGACTAATCACAGAGACAGAAGTGAAGGAACACACATCAATTGCAGAGTATGAAGAGATTGAGAAACGACCTACAAGCTAAGCACTGCTCTTACAGACTGGCTGTACATACCAGGAGCATTTCTTTCTCAGCCTTGTGTTTCTGTTCCTCTTCTCGCATTTTTTCCTCAAACTGACTGTACAGCTTTCTGGTCATCTCTCTCATGACTTCAGCATTGGCTTCCTGTGATGATTCCACCTATGACAGAGGAAGATTGCCCCATCAGTTAGTACAGTATTGCTGGCAGCAGGACAGAATTCACATGATGAGAAAATAGGAGTTTGAAGTTAAGCTCCCCCTTGTTATAAATCTGACGTTGCAAAAGTAGATTTCCATTTGCATCAAGACCACTTACAGCATTCTGCCAGTATTCATGCAATTTGAATCTGTAGAAGTTACTGTTCCATCAAATTCCAAGTTGTCTGAATTTAGCTCATTTAGTCATTGCTTATCCAAGATCAGGCCATGCTTCTTTGCTCCTGCCATAACAGCCTCAAAGCCACTTAGTTTGTTTCCCCATTGAAACAATACTGTCTCCCCCTGCTCTACTGAAGTATGGACTAGAGATGGACTAGACTTAACTCCTTTTTCTAAATGACCATGAACACTCAAAGCAATACTTTATTGCAGTACCCTCCCTGCTCTCTCTTGGTTTTTCACATACTGTTCTTTGTGTAGGCATAAGAACTGGGGTAACCATGAAGCTAAGCAATCAAACTGAAAATTAAAATTCTCAGGTGTGTAGAAGGGTTAATTTTTAACAACAGAACCATAAACTTTACTAGAGCTACAGGGAAGAGGGCAGGATGGTAATTCAGTGACTGCATTTCCTGCTGTTGACTGAAAACACTGACTGAACCACACCCTCAGTCATTTAGAATATTCACAGTTTAGGCCCCTCTACTGCCTAAACCACAATAAGAGTGAAGTAAAACAGCTAGTACAAGACTTAGTTCTCTTCCTAGAGATGCTGTGAATCAACCAATGTTAGAGTGAAATGCTGTGGGTGCTACAAAAGTGACAGGAAGAGGAGGAATAAAGTGTTCCCTGCTGAGCACCACACTTAGCACAGCTACAAAATACAGAGTTCTGATTATTATGGTTTTGGGTTGGATAATTTTTCTATTTCAAGGACCAAAAGGTTTAGTATACGCTTGGATTCATCTTGCATGGCAGAAACAAGCTTGTTTAGTACCCCGTAGAAAAACAACAGTGTATTTCATTATTGGAAAGGGATGAGCCCTGAAGGACTCCTCTTGTCCTCCTATTGTCCCCTTTTGTCATCTCACCTAGGCCAACCCCGGGGCACCTGCACTTTATGAGAGGGTGTGGAGTTAAATGAACCTTCCACATTTTAGGAAGCCTGAAAGAATTGTGTCATTTAGAGAAAGCCAATTATTAAACCCCAGATTCCTGAAAATACACTGAACTGGAACGGGATCTCTGGCCTTTTATCTCCATCATTCCTTTCCTTATACCTTGAGCAATGAGGACAATAAAAATAAGTGTCAAAAAGTATGATGTATCAGGGCATCTGTTAAAATACACTTAAGCAACATCTCCACTCTAAGTTATTACAGATTTATGAATAAACCAAACTTCCTTAATACGACCCATAGGTGTGTTCACCACCCAGAATGTAATCATGGTACACAGTAGTTACTGCTTTTCAACACTAACCTCCCAGATCCCACACCATCCTCTTACATTCACTCCTACAATCAATTCCCACATGCCTTGGCACCTTTTGAAATACAATTTTGTACTCAACTGTCAAAGACAATAATGAGGTATATTATTCACTAACTTGGTACTAAAACTGAAAGAGTGAGGGCAAAATTTACACTTTTGCTGTGTAAATGCAGGGGCATGTATTCTGCAGAGCTTAACATGCTTGAAGATAAACAAGTCTTAATGCATTCAGTTGAACTGAGACTTCAGCTGCAGTTCCCTGCTCTTAGAAGCAGACACACCTGACTTGCTGGGGCATGCCCTTACTATTATAGTGAAGCCTGAATTTCTGTCTTAAAATCTTAGTTGCATCATCTTTGCTTCTGTTACTTGGTTTTTCCCTCTTTATTTCCTGCTGACAACAGCAGGTGGAAAACACAGCTACTTGATAGCCTGTAGAACTTCACTGTGAGAGGAAAGCAGAACATGAAATGCACTTATGTTTTCTCATTTAACCATTCATCACTGAGCATGAGTGCTAGTCACTAGCAAAACAGCCAGAAAGAAACACCTTCTCTGACAAAATTAAACATGAGCATAGCTGCAGTCTCCTTAATTTCAGAAACTTTACCAAAAATAATAACCAGTTTTTCAAAACTTTACAAATTCTGATTTAGTACTATATCCAAATTGGTCTACTTTGAGCAATTTTAACAGACACAAAGGTTTCTGGGGAGGGAGGGTGTGTTTGTTTTATTTGGGTTTTTTTGTGGGCTGGTTTTTTTTGAGATTAAAGCAATACATTAGCTGATGAGGGGAGAATATGCTCAAGCTTTCTGTCATATTAAACCTTGCAGTTTGTGTTTTATTTCCCTGCGTTTCTCTGAAAGAAATAGCTTAATTCTCTTTTGAAGATGCTTGCTGTTACCTGCTGACCACACGCTCCTAAGACTTAACAGACTACCTATTAAAAATGGTGCAATACCAAAGAAAATCAACACCAAGAATTAATGTAGCAATGTGAAGAGTTGTAATACTCCTTCACTTAATAGGAATGGACGCTAATAACCATTTAATGGTTTGAATTTTCACCTGTCACCATCTCTGATGTTACATCCCATGTTATGGGAAGACTGCCTGTCGCCAGCTGACATTCTTTGTTATTAAACCAGTATTGATTCACAGGAATAAGTGAGCTCGAGGGCATGACGAGGGCATGAAGAATGAAGAACTCTTTATAGATAAGGCCAAGGAATTCATTTAGCATCCACCTAATGCCCTTACTGTGCAGTATTTTAGAGTTTATATACCACACCTTTAACTTCAGTAACTGATTTTCAATTTGCGCCGTTTCCAGTTGCTTTTGCTTCTCTCTCAGCTTTTCCATGGATTGCTCATGTGTATGTTTTAAATTCCTTATTTGTTCCCTTATGTCAGTGTTCTCCAAAGTAACATCCACTAGAGTTTTCTAGAAGAAAGAGGCAAAGAACATATTAAAACTCAGAAATAATTTGATGAATTAATATAGTCAAGAAATTATAAAATAGCACATTTAAAGGGCTTCCTGACATATTAATGCAGTGTGAACAGTTTTGCAAGTTTTAACATTTAAAATTACAGCTTTTGTTGTTGCTAGAAGGTGTTTTCCATGAGGAGTATACTCAGTGAAATGAAGTCCAGGAACACTATTAAAAACAAAGGAACATGGATACATTTCATTATGAGCAATCTTCCCTTCTCTCCGAGGGCCTTGCCATGCATACAAAATGAAGTGGACTGAAAACAAGAGAGTAATGTGCAAGAATGTAACATTCTTGTTAGGTACAAGAAAGCAGGGACATTAAGTTGTTCAGCTCAGATATATGGGAATTTAGAAGTCTTTAAAAAAGAAAATTCACTCCCACCTTGTACCTCCCTCTGCATTTCACAGGTATGTAAAATCTCATAAATGTCTAGCATCCAAACATGCTACTTCATTTCTGTTACCAATTGAAGGCAGAACTAAATCAGGAGATGCACCATTTTGCACTACACAGACCAAATCACATTTTCACCTTAGATCCCTCACAGAGAAATGACTTGTGGTATTAATCTGCTGCATAACAATATCTCTGTATATCTCTTTATTGTAAATTATTTTTAATTCTTCCTGTGTTTTAAAAAAACAGGAACTTCTGGAACATTTTGTTTCCTAAATTAGGTGCTTTAGATATCCAAGCCAGTACTTTATGGTGTTGCTTAGTGATAGAATCTGTATCTGTCATCCATGTTTTCTGTATGCTTTGAAATCCATGTTAGAAAAGACAGCGGTGAGCTGGGAAGCAGCTATGAAGATGTACCTGCAAGTCTATTGATGCTGATGTCAAGGAGCTGTTCATTTCACTAAAGCTATCTAAGGCTGCAGCCTGCACTCGCACATGATTCTCTAAGGATTCCTGATGAGCATTTGTCACCTGAGCAGGGAAAAAAACAAAACAAAACAAAACAAAAAGTTTTATATAGAGTAACGATCAAGTTTACCTATTCTTTCCAAGAGAGCTACAGAAGAGAAAGAAGCCAAGGTCGTTTTCACATCACTAGGATGCTTAAAATGTATAGGCCTCAAAAGTATATTCTCACAAACAAACAAACTCAAATCCAAATGATCTAGCAGAAATAAGGCAAAAGTATCTAAGTTTATTGTTAGTCTGCAATCACTGTATAAGCTGTTCTTTTTGAAAGGACAAGAGGAAAATTGGCAGCTGTCTATTCAGAAACACTATATACATAGAGTGGGCAGATTGTAAAAATTCAGAGCAGAAAGCAGAAGAATGCAAGAAATAAGGAAATCTAGAACTGTGAATTATAGAAAAGCTTTAATTAAGAAGGAACTGACTAATCAGGTACATAAAGAAGCAACATCAAGAAGATTAAACAGTACAAAGCAGGGAGGGGAAGCAGAGGGCTCTGTTGTGTGAAAATTAGTCATTTTCAGATATGTACACACAAACATGCTTAAAAACTGAAGGGGGGGAGGGGAAAGACACAAAATGACATCATTTAAGAAGAGACCAAAACCCAAACAGTGTAAATAATTTTGAATGATCCAATAATAAAGAGTAAAAGAGTGTTACTAATGGAAGCCAACCTAGCTCACATTCTTAGATGGACCAGATTTGTCTCTTGATAAAAGCAGAAGAACACCAGGGATTGATACAGGGGACAAGTGTGTAGTAACCAAGCTATACACAGATTAGGTCAGCATAGAGAGTAGAGGCCAAGTAGTCGCTGTTAACCTTCTAAAAATGTTTGCTCACGTAAAACAAATGAAAGCAGAAATGCTTTGGATGGATTAAGAAAGTTACAAAGCAAGAACTTGTGTGAAGAAGCCCAGGGCAGGATATTGGAAGAACAAATTTCAAACAAACTTTATGAACAAAAAGTTGTCCTGGAAATTGGTAAGAAAAAAACACAGTGATTGAAAGCTGAAGCAAAGAGTATAGAAAGGATTTTAAACAGGACTAGCAAAGAGCACAGAAGACAACAGTCATATAAAACCAAAATCAGCTCCCAAATAACTAACCAAATAAAAAGCTCATGTTATTAGGAAGAACAATACTTGTGCTTCCTTTCAGGCAGTCTAGAGTATTTAAAAAAAGGGAAGGATATCCCCAAATGCACCATTTATGTCAGAAGGAAGCTTCATGAACTGCTAATTTGCCGCAGAACTAGATATTCTGTCAGAGCTGGTCAGAAACCCTTAATTAAGGAAGAATTTCTGACTCATGCAGGATTTCTACTGGTCTGACAGAAGCTCTGTAAGTGCAGGATATCATCACTGCTATTCAGTCAAGATCAGCAGCAAAGGCAACAAAGCTGCACCTGAGTCAGCATTTACCACATGCATGCTGGGGGGAGAGTGAGCCTTGTTGGCAGCATTATGACTATTTAACACAGTTTGCAGAAATTGAGTTTTCTCTCTCTTCCTCTCAGGACAGGGGGCTTTTTTAATTTCTCTTTTTTTGACATCAGTTGCACAGAATGAAAGTGCCAGCTTACAGCAAGTTCTGATTTTTGTACCTAATACAGCATGCAGGGAACTGACAGCCTCCAAATAAGGATGGCAGAAGGGCACAAGTCAAGGTCCCAGTCCCTTGAATTTAGAATACTTTTATTGCCAAAGCTTCCTCTGAACCAGGGCTGTGAAAATCAATGCTGAACAAATTCAAAGCAAGTTTTCAGATTTTCTGGATAAAACAACTCAGCAGTTTAATATGAAGGCTATTTTTACAGAGTGCAACAGCTTTCATTGGTAAAGCAGCATGCCAGAAAAAAGTCAGATCACTGAATGACCATTGAAATGTTCCATTAAAAAGCAAAAGGTAAGTAATTTTTAGCACTTCAACACTTATGAATATTGCTACTTCTTTTACTTAGTGTTCAAACAATAGTCAGTAAAACAGAGCCAAGTATTGAAATGACTCCAAGTTATCAGTTTTCCTAATTATCAATGTTATTTAATCGATTCACCTGGAAGCTGTTACATCCATCTCCACTCTAATTACCAAAACACACAGGTATCAAGATCATTCTTTTGTTTCCAAGAATTTCCAGCCAATTTAATTTCATTTGCAAAAGCGTCCCTGTCCTGCTTTACCTTCCTGGATGGAATAATAAATAAAGAGAGGAAACTACAGATGTCGCATAAAACAGTGAACTGGAGTGCTTTGGGAGATTAGTTCTGTTCTGTTAAAGCAAAAGAAAAGTTTCTAGATAACACTGGGTTAGTTATTCCCATATGCTTCCCCTGCAAATGAATGGATACTTACTTTCAGTTCATTTGTAAGCTGCTGTATTTTTCGTTTCATTTCATCATATTCACCATACATTTTCTTTCTTACTTTTTCCAGAGTTGCTCTCACCTGGTGTCATAAAAATCAAAGGCCTTTGTCAAAATTCTGGATTATATTATTTATATATAGCAGGACATTATTTTATTCTCTATGTTCTTGTTACTTTCCATAATGTCCATTGTTAATCTACCACTGCATAACAGCAATCTATTCTCAAGAAAAAGACAAAAACTTAAGTCTCAAGACCTGTCTACATAGGGATGATACAAATAGCTTTCACTATGAATAGTTCTAAATTTCTCTGTACATGCTTAAACACTTGTAAATTAATAATTTAAATAAATTAATTTCAATTAAATATCCATAAGTCATTCTAACCTGATTACTAAATGAATTAAAATTAATTTGATCATATATTTCTTTGTTTCTGGAAAAAAGGGCATGGACTTAATATACCTCCATACTTTTAAAAGTGGTTGGTTTCCCCTGGGTATCCTTTGCAGACAAACACCTTACATTTCAGTCTTCTAGACTAGTATCTAACTAAACAACAAATTAGCTTGCATTTACCAATTCAATTTCAAATCTGAAGAACACAGAACTCAATTTGATTTTAAGAACTACAGATGTAAGTTATTCCTTGCTTTTCTAGAAAAAAAAAAAAACAAAAACAAAACCTCAAAAAAAACCCCAAGTTGGCTTCCAGTTTGGCTTTACACACCACTGCAATCATGTTTCCTACAGCTTACATAATTCAACCTTTTTTTTTCCCTTTCCTCACCTCTACCCAACAGGGGCTGGTTGCAGATCACTCAGGGCAGTGAGTTTACTGTCTCTGCACACTGGGGTGAGGTGGACTTCAGCAGGGGATGCTTTCAGCACCTCTGCACAGAACCCCCCCAGTGCCTCCCAGAGAGAAGGGCACTGGCCACCAAACCTATGCAGAGTGCTCCCTAGCCACGGGCTCCCCTGGGATGAGGAAGAGAGAAGGGAGCTGGAAAGCACTGCTCACCCTGTGCCTCCCCACGCACAGGCACAGGCACAGGCACAGGCACAGGCACAGGCACAGGCACAGGCACACACACACACCCTCCTGCAGGATGCAAACGTGACTCAGGCAGAGGAAGCTGCCAGCAGATCTGACATGGCCCATCATTTTTGGTCTATTTGAGTCAGCACATTCACAGCACAAGCTGAGGACTCTTGTTTAAGACTCTGCTTTTAAAGGCGACCAAAGATCACAAATTCGCAGAGCTGAACACAGCTTCCAGAAGATGGAAGACCAAAAGCCAGCATGTCTTTTCCCATGTCTTTTCCACTTTTTCCTGAAAGCATCAGTACCCTGAACGCACAAGCAAGACATGCAGTTCACCTGGTCTGCCGTGTCCGTCCATAAGGGACACACAGGGGCAGGGAGATGATTGCAGCCCAAGCAATCCCCAGGTACCACAGACAGTGCAGTTCGGGGAGCCGGCCCTGCTGTGTGCCCATTCACCTGTCCCTTGACTCCATCCCAGCAGGGCAGAGAAACTACCCAGGCAGGAGAAAGCAGCCAAGGCAGCTTGTGTGCATCGCCAGCACTGCCAGACCCTGCCGGGCCCTCGCCTCAGCAGCTTGGGAGCGGCGAACACCGGGAGCTGACAAAGTGGGAGCACCGAGGGAGAGAAGCAAGTGCTGGTAGCCACAGAGCCGGCAGATGTGAGGAGCACACACGATTACAGCGCTTTACGCTGCTCACTTGACACGGGGTTCCTCCCTTTTCTATCAACTCGGTTTGCACTTGAATCGGTGTAACACGATAAGCACTGACCAGCAGCATCCTGGGTGGTGAAGGTGGGTAGGAAGAGGTCAGATTGTTTGCCCTGAGGTAATGAGGGTCTTACTGCCACAGCCTGGGAGCCAAAGACTGATGGGCAAAGACATGCTGAGTTTCAAGAACAGAAAAATTCCAAGCAGGATCAGAAATACATTTTTGTTTTTCAGGAGGTCTTCTGCCAACTGTGAAATATGAGCAGGCACAGAGAAAGTAGTACAAAGACATCTTTATTAGGCTGACTATTTTAAGGCTGCCCCAAAATATACCCAAGTGATTTTACTATGTCACCTAATTTAGAAGCCTTTTGAAAGCGGGTGCTTTGGGGACACAGTTCACAGGTACAGAGCATGCTGTTTTCCCAACTCAAATGCTGCCAAGGCCAGCCTCTAGCTTCAGAGTAGGTTCCCAGTTTGAACTGGGATGTTGGGCTAGACATCAGTCATCCCATTTTACTCTCACAGCTCTACATGGATACATGGAAAGGGTATTTAACAAATGTTGAGGTGAAAGTGTAACTCACTTCTTTAATGTAATTCATCTCCTCTTTCAGCTGATCAGCTGACCAGCCATAAACCACCATTTCTCTCTTATGGTTGTTGTCAGTTCGGTGCACAACACCATACACCATCCCATGAGAGAGCTTCCCTGGAGAGATCCCGTTTGGCACATGGTAGAGATCCTAAAATTAAAAAATAAAATAAAATAAAACAAGTACTAGAATAAAAAATTGTGAATAAAACCACAGTAACTTAGGGCCAGGAGAGAAACCAATTATAGTGAAAGCACAACAGTACATATGTATACATATATACAAATCAAACATTTTGGAGCCAACCTGTCAGCCTTCATGCTTTTGGAAAGAACAATGGCCAACTTATAACTGATAAAGAATACAGAAATGACCACTGCCTTCAATGAAAGTCCTGTAGGCACAGCTAGAGACAACAGGCTGGATTTGTACAAGGAGAGGTAGAGGCATGTAAGGAAAGGTTAACTTGGCTTATTTTCATTCACCACCATATGCTACTTTTCTGCATTCTTGCAGAACACTGTCAGGTCTCTAGTTCCCTCTAAACTCTTGCAACAACAGAATTATTCCTCATTTCCCAAACTCTCTGCTGCAGGAAACAAAAATTCACAAGTTCACTCAAAAAACATAGAAAGTTCTAATAAACTGAAATTAAAACCTTCTAGGCAGTGTTCCTTAAAAGAGAAAATACCTGTTTCTCTTACAGATAAATAAAGCAGAATTCCAGTTTGCATTTAAAGCTAAGTAAGAACCTCCAAAGCAATCAAACTCATTTCAGGTCTCCATTTTCTAAACAGAAATGTTGCAGAACTGACATCGGAAGAGCTAAAGCAAAGCTATGAAATAGCATTTATGTGGGTTTTCCAGTGTTATTAAGTACTGTAGAAGGATAAACCTTCTAAATCAAGTCTTACTATGTAAACAGAGGTTGTTTTACAGAGCCAACATTTTTTATTTGAATGATCTGCAGAAATTTGTGAAACACAATAATTGCATGTCTTGCTTCAAGCCACTCTTCACTGACTCCTCTTGCTTATCTCATCAATACACTTAATAAGAAAAATATTCAGGTAAACAGCAGGAATCATTTCCCTCAGCATGTAAACGAATATCTGCAAGGTCAAATCACCACCTGACCTGAGTGCTCATCTCTCCTCCCTTCTAATGGGCCCAGGGAAACATCATTCTGTCACAAGCACCTGAAATTAGTCAGTCCTCAGAACTACTCATTTCTCTTCTTGATTATAAGGAATTTAAACAACTACTTTAGATGAAGACATCCACATAATGACTTTTTAAAAGGGGGAAATATTTTTACTGAATGTGAAATATTTGCAAACTAGGAACCTAAAGATAATCAGTGAGTTCTGAATGGAGAGTTAGAATGAAAAGTTTGGAAACACAGCTGTTACCTATAAGCTTTGCACATTGATTTTGAAGGTCACATCAAGAGAAAAATCAGATGTAGATGGTTTTAATGAACTTATTTTCTTATTCTACATATACGAGATACAGGTACACTTGAGGACATTTAGTACATTGACTTTAGAATATGTTTTGGTTTGGTTTGTTTTTTTGTTCTAAGAATTGTCTAAATACTCTCTTTGACACCAAAGAGAGGCTTAAACAGACGAAGATCAGCATCTTACATCCATCTGCAGCTGCATCCTAGAGATCTCCAGTCCTTACCATCATGGTGAAGAGAGGACACCATCTGCAGCCTAAAGCAACAACACTCTCAGCTTTTAGGAGCCAAACCAACACAACCATGTTGGCAATATAAGAATGAAAACTAAAAGGAAAAATTACTTATATTAAGAAAAATTGACAGAGACAGACATTTGTTTTATATTGTGTCTATCCATGGCACTGACAGATTTTCCTAAAATCCTGTCACTGTAAATACTACATGCTCTTCTTTATCCCATCATTAACAGTTTAACCGTGTTGCTGAAGCTCTGGGTGTGTGTGTGTGCAGGGCTGGGAGGGCAACAGTCACAGGGCAGACACCTGATAAAGAACATTTCAGGCACAGAACAGCAAAGCTGTAAGCCTTCATTTGAAAAGAAAGCTTTAAAACCACTTAATGAAGAAAACATTGGGCAACCAGCCCTACTTACACATGATATAATTTTGCACTTTGAAAACATTATATGCAAAGCTTCATATCCTCAAAATGAGATGTTTCATAATTATGTATTATTGGGGGTTTTGTTTTGCTGTTTGGATGTGCAAAAACAAATGTCCTACACCTCACACTTAGAGAAATACAGAAACCAGATGGGGACATGACTCAAAATTATTTTGTGTTTGTTTGCTTCCAGGGTTGTACAGTTTCCTTCATAGTTCATTGCGGCTCCTCCCCTGCATCTGGAAAAAAGGATTACACACAAGTTTCCATCTTCCTGATAACAGAATGAATAATCACTTTGATTGTTTAGAGGTTACCAAGGCACCAGACTGAATTCATAAATCCATACCCTTTGCCTATGATCACCCATTTTTAATGAGGTGAAAATCTGAATGGCAATACAAAGGTCTTTGTGCCACTGAAACATTAGCAGAATTGTCTAAAGTGTCTGAAGTGCTGTTTGCAGAGTTCTGGCATAAAAATTCTGACCAACTTCTTTATTTTTAGAATATTATGAACACATTGTTCAGGAATGCTTTGAAGGATTCCCCCTCTCCCTCCCCACCCAAGAAAACCTACAAATTCAGACCAATGGGTTTGCAGCTGGATAATCACCCACGGCACTTATGTATATATTTCAGAGAAGAACAGACTTAAATTTACATTAAAAAGGACAGTACATGCAGGATTAGGTACACACAAAGGCAGACTGGTTACATGTCTCTTGCAACAATGCTAAACTTGCCTGTTATCTGTATTTGAACAAGCCTCCTAAAATGCCTTTGTTACTTCTCTTTCAGAAGAATAAAAGACTCTCCATCATCTGTTGACTGTTCCAGTTCCATGTGCTACTTAAAATACAGGATATTGTTTTTACCCTGTCCTTATTCTTCCTTTGTATCATAATCCCCAGACAAGTGCCTGTTAAAATTTCAGTTCTTGCTTGTTTTAAAGATGTGTGAGCCAACAGCTACACAAGTAACTGTTCTCATGTTTCCTTAACCTTTTTCATTGCTATTCTATTCCAGCCATGCCTATCTTCTACTCACCCTTTTCTGTTTAGTAACTCTGAAATTCTTCTCAGTGACCACTAGTTTCAGTGTTCTGTATAAATAGCCAAAAAGGGGCTCACCTGATGCAGTCTCCTCTTAGGAGAAAGGTTACAAACAGAAAACTCTGAATGCAGGGGTGACATGGTTGCTTTGTTTGTTGACCATTTTCTCAATACAGCTTTGTCTCTAAACAAGGCCTTGCTCAGTACCTCAGTTCTCAAATATCTCCACAGAACTGCAGCACTAAGCATGCACTGAGTATACTTCTACCAGTCTGCCTCCTCTCAAGCTACTTCCACCCACCTTTGTCTTTTTGTCCCTTCACTGTTTTTCCCATTTCTGCCTTGCACTCTGTGCTCCCTCTGACACATCCTCTCTCCCCTGCTTCCTTTCACTAATCCTGGATTTTCCACATCCTCAAGAACTACAGAACGGTTTTTTAAAATCAAATACTTCCCATTATTTTCCTCTATGTCCCATACATACCCATTCTCGGAACTCAGATATTTTTCCAAGCAGGTGCTCAACAGTCTCCACTTTTATCTATAGTGAGGCACCTCAGTCAAGATTAACAGTGTAAGTAAATACATGCAAGTATTTAAGAGCAAGTAAATACTATAAATCTAACCAGAATAGAGCTTTAAAATGGAAGGGTACATCAGATTAATCAACCATTGCTGTTTAAAGTCAAAATATTAGCAAAATCCCTTCTAATGTGAGCTAATGATCTGAAAAGTCAGAGTTAGCTTAATAAGTTTGTGAATACATCTTTGTGCCTATAGTCAGTTCTACACAGCCCAAGGTGACACTGACACATCCTGAATCAGCCTCCAGGAACATGTTCTGCCTGTGCTGCAGCAACAGACAGCTGTGCTTGGTGTGATCACACAGAATGTACCAAAGAAACACAGACTGTGTTTACTTAACTAATAAATATTTAAAACAGAAGCCTACACCCCAAGGTTGCAAAAGTCTTGATAATTACCATGCATCCTGTTTATGTCTCTGTCCAAGGAGGCAGCACAAACAGCATGAAGCAGGCGACGACATTATAAAACCAAACCCTAAATGTAAGGTTTTAGCTGTTTTTTCTATGGCCCATGGTTTTATTATGTAAATAACACTGAGGGATGATCTGCTTTCTAATCTACCAGTTTTATAAATGAAAGTCAGACAGGCTCATATTTTATCCTTCTCCCTGCCCCAAATTTGAAAGCAAAAGCACAGAAGACACTTTTATTTTTTCTGAGAAGAAAGGACATCTAATGCAATGCTTAACACAATTCTGTGTTTAGTATCCCTGTGGCCTTAAAATATTCCTGACTCATGGTCTTCTGTTTACCTACACCATCAAAAAAACTTTTAACAAGAATTATATCAATTAAGTGACGCTTTATCGTTTCCCTTAACAGCCACATTCCAGATGATTCTAAAAATATCCTATTATCTTTTACCTGTTCACTAGTTACACAAGGAACAAGCATATCCATGCTGTTACTGAGGTTACATATTTTATCTTCAGTAAAATGACACATTTATAACATTAAGCTCACCAAGAAAAGAAAAGTTACTGTGCTCTGGCAAAAGGGAGCTCTGTTTTTACATCTTTTCATATTTCCTCTACAACCCATGAAAATCGTGGTGCATTTGGGAATGTTTTTTACATTAAAATAGTATTACAGTAGGGAAAATATGCCACAACAGACATGAGTGTTCTTAAATTCATGAAGAATGCAAGAAGTATCACTGAACACAGCCCAACTTTGAAGCTCCTTGGGTGGAGAATTTAGGTGTCCATCACAAAAGAGAAGTGCCAGACATTACACAAATTGATATCTAAGCCATGAAATCTGTACACAGAATGCCAGTGTTTACACATTGGGAAACTAAAATACAACAAATACAGCAGTAACCTCAGTAGTCAGTGGAATTCTTTCTGCATTTTTTTGCATAGTGCTGGTTTTAACAAAGGTGCTGCTTAATTAGTACATGTCAAAAACCAAGTGACCAGTGCTGGAGAGACTGTGAGAAACACTAACACCACCTGTATCAGATGAACCACATTTTTTCAGGCGCAAGGTCTGCTCTGCTGACAGAAGTGGGCTGGCAGCAGCAGAGAAAATAGGCACTGTCCTAGATTCCATGTGCTCCACAGCCCCACGTTCACTGCACTCATATTCTTGAACCAGGCCTGACACAAGTTTCTGCTTGATTCTCACCATCACGTACAGGAGCAAATTCCCCTCCTGGCTTCTTTACAGCCTACTTTTTTTTTTTTTTGCTGGGAAAAAAAAAAGTTTGCTATGCTTCTGTATTCTTGCTTAGGAAGGAAAAAGAATTTTGCTTCTTAGTTGTGATGTTTAAAAAAAAAGAAAAAGAAAATTAAAGTGTTTGAGGATATATGCAGCCAAACTACCAAGTTGAATTTAAGACTAAACACTGTTCAAACTTGGCTGAAAGCCACAGACAGTGAAGTGACACAAATTTTCAGAGTGTTATCTCATTTTCATTCTCTTGTCCACATACCCAAATGAAAAAGAAATGTATGTCTATACACATCTTCACATTCTGCCCTCAAAAGCTTAGCTGCAACTTCCAATGACACTTCCAAATTTAACCATGACAGTGAAAAAAGAGACTGATGGATAAAAATAAACCCAATCCCAAACAGGGACAATACAATTGTCTGGTAGTCCTTGATTATTCAAGTCAAGAGAGGCTTCGGGATATGCAGATTTTGCATACAATCTGCCAAGCACAATATTCCTTTGTACTTCATGGTGAAGTAAACAGCCTCACACTACTGTCACCCATTGTCTATCATGGACAGAAATATTGGAACAGAATCAGAATAGTTTGTGATTTTCTCTACCTAAAGTACTAACAATTCAAACAACCCAACAAACCAACCTCTACCTGTGAATTAAGTTCTTATATGCCTCTTTCAGGGTATCATACTCTAAATATCAGTAGACAAAATCCAACCTGACACAAACTCATTCCCCCTTCAGTTTTTGAGATCAGTCTCTAACTCAGCACCATCTGCCAACCTTTCACAAAAAGCAGGGAGAGGCCACCCTAGTATAGTATAGCCTGCAGCAATTTTCTTGCAACAAAACCACCCAGATCCATAATGCCATTTCAATCTCTTATACTCATTTTTATTCAATGGATTCATAGCAGTAAAAAAGTTAATCTAGAAACGTTTCTGCAGTGATATAGATAGAATGAAATACAGCACAAATTTCCTGTGAAGTCTGGACTCCAACAAAAAAGACCAAGGCAAGAGCTACCAACATAACTGATAAAGAATCACTTCTGGTCTGACATCAAGCAGCAAAGCAAGTTACTGGAAGGATCAGCCCCAGAAAAAGCTGCTGTGCAGTTCATTAGCTGATTCTGCAACTGAAGCACCTCTTAATGGTACTGAGCCTGAGAGATGCAGAAAAGTAACAAACACGGGGAGTCATCACCGTGTCACATTAGGGCAGCTCAAAATCACCTCCTTCTAATGAAAGATTTGAAAAAGGAGATTACAACCACATGTCACACCATGGTATTTATAGTTTTCTGGCATTGCCTCCAACACTGCAAGGTCTTTTTTCTCCTCTCTCAGCAGCAGAGGCAGAGACTTGTCCTGCCCAACCAGGAGAGCACCTGCAGCCAGGCTCTGACTGCCTGATTTAGTTGAGCACTCCAGCAAAACCTGTGCAATCCCACAGATTACCTCTACAGTTCATTTCTGTAAGTCACACTAACATATTTTAAATAGCAAAAGATTTTTCATGTTCTCATTTCTTTAGGAGTCAGCAATTAAAGACAGCACAGAACTCTAGATCCAATGAGGGATCCAATGTTAAATTTGATTCTTGCTGAAGCTGAATTTTTTACCTTAAATTGTAAAGTGCAAGGTAGAGCAGTTCCCTAATTTGTATTATCCCTATTTCCAAAAAGGGGCACAGTTCTCACAGGACTGTGTGAGGATTATCTAACATTTGTAAAACTTGCTCTCAAAGTGCTTTAAACAATTTCATTAACATGAAGTCAGCTGAACACGGGTGATACCTGATCACTGTTTGTAGGAGATTTTTTTAGATGAAACTATGCAGTAAAAGTGTCACAGCATGACAAGTCATGAGGCATGTGTGCACTGTAAGTTACTGTACAACTAATTTGAATAAAGCAATCGATTACACAGACAATAAAAGTGTACAGGTAATATATTGCTGTCTGGCTTCAGAGACATGAGGAAAAACCAACTCATGAACAGTGATTTTTTTTTTTGTAGCTGCTTCCATACACTATGGCTATACTATCTGTGGGGTATTTTTCTTAATCACACAGAAACTACAAAACACAAGTAGCTGGCGCAATTCCTCTATGTTTTTTTAATTGCTATGAAATTGGCTGAGTAGATCCCATCTAGCTCTGAAGCCTGACTTTATAAGTCTTTCAATTGTCTAAAAGTACTGAACTTCAGGAACTACTCAGAACATACAATATTTAAATTTCATACGTTTTTTGCTGGTTCAGCTAATAAGGACCCATCTCTTAAACATTACTATTTTGCACACTGAGCCAAATAATGTATTTATTATCTTCAAATCCTCTCCTTAACATTCTCTGATATAAAGCCCACTTGCCTTTACTTATATTATGAAGAAAATCACAGCTCATTAAATACGAGGTCCCACAGAGAAAAACACTGGTTGCATAAGAAAGTCACTACAAATTGTCCAACTGTAATCCTTAACAATTCTTTCTCATTATCACATTACTCAGAACCATAAAGTGAGTAAGGCGTGAGTAAATATCTATCCTCCTCAAAAGCAAACTCAGATTCCTCTTAGGACAAGGGGCCAGTAAACTTAGGCCAGACTGAGTTGCTGCAATCAGATACAAGCTGGCAAGAGACTGACAGAGAAGCTACTCTAAGTGCTACAACTAAACACCTCTGTACAAAATGAATTACTACTATTTAATGGTGGCCCAAATTTAGTTTGCATTAAGGTCTATTTAAACTATTCTGTAAATAACATTTCTAGATCCTGAAGAATCAATTACTCTCCTAGACCAGTGTGTGAAAACCTGAGTGTATGGAAGATTCCAGGACAAAAAACAATTGATAAGGAGTCCTTATCTTGAACATTTTACTTTGCATTTATTTTTATTGCTTAGAATGTCTTTCTTATTAATTTTAGTTATTTTTGCCTTTGAGTATCACTAAGAAATTATTTCTAGTAAATCCTATTGTTATTTTTCTTCCTATTGTCATACTTCTGATTGTCAGACATTGAGTCTGGCAAATTTCATCAACTTGTTAAATTTTGCTTTATCAAAGTATAAATGTGGTGAAATTGTGGAGCTCGTCCAGCTTCCCTTTTTAGTTTTCCTCTTTAAGACTAATTAAACATAATCTCTTGCAATGAACAGCTCTTATAGAAAAAGTTCTGCACCAAAACAGATGGTAAATTTTTTTCCTGCGTGCACACTAATCACTTCTGCAAAACAGATGCCCTTCTGAACCCTTCTGAACACATGACCTTCAAAATCCCTTTCACTTCAGAACAATCTTGATTCTTTAATTTCTTATTTGTACATCACTCTACCAAAATTAGCTGACACACACAAACATCAAGGTCCTCAGCATACCAACTACATTAATGCTCAAATCTTGCACACCATTAAGCCTACACAAAATATAAAATGCTCTTTTAGGATCAAAAGGATCCTGATCAAGATCCCGTTTAATATAGGACCCTGTGCCTAGTAACAGTTTCCTGCTCTTTGATATACAAATATGAAATAATCAAGTTTTAAAGGCACCTCAGTCACAAATCACCAGCAATCTCTGTTGTTCCTCTTCCACTGTTGTATTTTACATGCAGTTCTGCCATCCCTAACTCCCAAGGCTTCAGCTCATACCTCACACCCAGCTTGATGACCTTCCATCTGTTCTTAAATCTTCTAAGATGACTGGGCTTTGGGCTGCCACAGCAACACGTACCAACATCTGTGGAGGGCAATGTTTCCTTCTCATTTATGGAGAATTTAACTTTGATTCTTAAAACTTACACTTTTCTTTCTCTCAGTTTCCTTTGGTCCCTGTTCAGCCTGTGACACTTCATCAGGTGGCACCGTTAAGCGTAGCCTACACACGTTCATCTGGAAGAAGAACAAGATTTATGTGTTACAAAAATTATTTTAATAATTTGCTTTACAGAATTAACTGTACTGAGATTCAACTTTGAACTTACTATTTTCTATTTTCTAGCACACAGCTGACAAAATATTATTTTTAAAAGTTAAAGAGGTTCTTAGCTGGCAAAAAATAATTCAAGGGCATCCCCATAATCCCCATACCTGAAATAGCAAAAGTCCACTTCAATCAACAAACTCTTCTTAGGTACTCATAAATGACATTGAGAGCTAACGGAACAATGAACATAATTTTCTACCTTCTGAGTTTTGTCTGCTGATTTGGCATACTTTTATTCTTCAAAAGAAATTATTTAGAAATTTGGAGTGTATTTTAGAGTAAATGCCTCTTTTCTGGTCAGCATATAGACAAGTATTTGATGCAAGGATACTTCAGTACTGCAACTCCATTAAATGTGAAACAGGAGTGTTTTTGAAATCTGCTACATACAAATGGTCTGTAAAGCTTCCAAACACTTAACAAAAAATTAAGAGGTGTTTCCTAAGTGATTTTAGAACAACCATTCCCTTGCCAGCAGGCACGATACCTTTCTGTCCCCAGCTGCAGTTTGCCTTGCTTTGGACTAAGACATCTTTGGTTTAATGGTGTTTTCCAAACAATACATTTCATACAAGAAACTTGGTTAAAACATTCAGTCTTAGTCCTCTTCACGAGACATTTTTGTGGAAAACAACTCTAAGTCCTAAGCAGAGCACAGCAAATGATGAAACGAGAAATCTGGCTGTCCAAATTCAAAGCTGCACAATACCTTCCTGTAAAATCCCAGCTGTCTGCTGGCAACAAAGGGAGCTCTTAAAGCTCTTCCTCAAAACCTCAAGTATCTCTTTCATGATTACTGTGGGCCATCATCACTGTTCTTCTACAGCCCAGCATCTGATCTGATCTAGATCTCTCCAGTTTCTCCTGGAGTCATGCTGAACGTGTCTCTGTCTCACACCCACCTTCCCCCTGCACTTGTCCCAGCTAACAGCTCAGGTCTTGGTCATTGCAGCACCTCCTTTTGCCCTGAAAATGGCAATAATGTTCTGCTCACTGCGTTCAGAGCACTGCAGCAAAGCCCGTGCCATACACCCCAAATGTTACCATATTACAATTCATTTATTCCAACTGCCTTGACTGTATTTTCAAGCCTCTTTACAATACAACATCCTCAGAGACCACTATTCAGCATCACAAAAAGGATCCCTATTTTCCATTTCCAGACAAAAGACCTTTTTCAACTTTTCAATCAGGCTTTAACTCTTTCTTCTGCCCAAGCCAAAACAAATGGAAGAACTATCTACAAATTCACTATTTTTCTTCTGGCATTTCTTTAAATATGTTGAGAGGACAAATCAATAGCATTTAGACTACTAGTATGTTGTCAATTATTTCAGAAATGTTATGTACTGCCTTCCATCTTCCTCTCATTTTGGTCTTTCAGGTCTGCAAGGCCAATAAGAAACAGTGTCCTGAGACAGATTAAGTTCTTATAAATTATGTGGGATGTGTCTATATTATAAAGAATACGAAGGGGAAAAAAGAAGATCAAGGTGAAATATAAACTATTCTGTAAACATATCTGTGAAAGCAATTTTTTGTGCAGTGGCCTCCTCCCTTATTATTCATCCATATGCTAGAAAATATAGAAGAAGAAGAAGCCACAAAGTGACATAGAGCCCCCAAAACTTAAAAAAAAAAAGTTTATGCTTTCATATTTGCCAAAGAATACTGAAACAATGAAATGCATTTTAAAATTATGAAACTTGGTACATTGGCTTTTGATAGTGATTGGCTGCTATGTTTGTTCTAAGAACACCAGACTATCCCCATAATCTACAGAAGCTGGTGGTACTTCCTACTTACAGACTTGTTATCCAGATACATGAATAATAAATTCCTCATCTTTGGAACTCATTGATTCATAAGGTAATTAGCATCACCTTTCCTCGTGCCCTTTCCTCCCATTAGCTTACTAAGGCTCATTCCTCTTAAAACATTCCTGTTTACAACAAGAAGGGGAACATAGACTGGCATTCCTCCATGTAGGCAAACAAAGACCAGAGCCATAAATAGGAAATAGAATTGAATTTGTGCTGTGCAGGAAGTGATAGATGAGGCCAACTTTTTCTTACAGTGATTCTGAACAAAGGAAAACTGGATAAAAAGGAATTCATGTATTGCTAGGATAAAACATGAAAAATGCCTGAAATAATTAGAAATAGATAATGACTGGCAACTCAAAGTTAGGAGAAATGAAGTTGTATATGGTTCTCTGAAGCAAATAACTTGCCTATTAATCAGCATGAGGCTAATTATAGCCAACAGAGGTTCACAGTGCAGTGATTGTAAAGAAGTGATTATCCCTGTACCAGTGAGTGAATCACAACTGCCCTTCACATCACAGGTGCTACAGGGCTACTACGAGGGAAACCACAGAAGACCAGTGCAGATGGCAGTCAAGGCATCACAACTACACTGGAAATCTAAATTAACAACAGTCATTTGTTGAGACTCAAACCACTGTACAATCAAAAGGTTGTCATCATTTAAACTGTATTTTCTGGCCCTTTTCGCTTTGCCTTAACTATTATCCCCAAATCACTCACCCCACCCCAACTGGCAATCATAAGGATTGCAGCTGTGAAGTTGTGCCCAGCAAGGCTTGTACAGCAGTGCAAAGTACCACCCAGTTCCCTGCTAGAACAAACTTACACAGGCTGTACTCTGCTATTGTTTACAACAATAGGACTTCCTCAGCATCCCTGGGGAAACAGCAGCAAATGTATAAAGTAGCCATGCAGTCCTGGCACCAGATGATGCATTTTACCTAGGGACAGCACTACAGACCGACCCATCTGCTAAAATTCAGAAACACTACAGAGATTGGAAAGAAAAAACAACAGGCACTGCTTTTTCCTCCAGAGCCCAGAAGCAGTTCTGAGCACTGTACATGCACTGTTCTTGCTCTGCAGGGCTTCCTGAAGGAACTACACACTGTGCCATTTGTCGGTGAGTTTACTTGACCAAATCAATGAGCAGGCTCACACGGGAATCACAGCAAGCCCTCCTCCCACAGCAAATGCTGCTGTAGTGATGCCTTAAAATGGAAATGAAATCCTAACAGGAAGAGACACGACTCAGTGCCAAACAGTGGCAGGATAACATGAAACTGAGGATGAAAAAGTAATTTCCAGAAACGAACTGGGTAATGCAGAGAGAAAACAGGGAGGAAAATGAGAACTCCTCTATCAGGGAAAGAGCTGCAATTCAGTTTCCTTCATCTGCTTACTGACAGTAAGAACAAGTGAGAAAAAACAGGGACAGACATGACTTCCACCATACCTTTGT
This sequence comes from Cinclus cinclus, assembly GCF_963662255.1. Classification (NCBI taxonomy): domain Eukaryota; kingdom Metazoa; phylum Chordata; class Aves; order Passeriformes; family Cinclidae; genus Cinclus; species Cinclus cinclus. The sequence continues at coordinate 8,167,120 of NC_085058.1, forward strand.
GTCATTGGCATTGTAACTCTGTGAGCATAACTTTTAAAAAGAAATACTGGGCAGAAGAAGAACCACAGATCTTTCTAACAATCCTACAAGACTGTGACTTTTGCTTAATTTTCAGCATCTGTAGCTTTGGCAAGTCAACATTATAAATAATCTAAATTGTGCCAATATTTATGCTCACTCTTGGCTTTTTGACACCAACAAACTGTGAGTAGTATTTCCAAAGCTCATCCGACATCATTTGTGAAACAAAGACACAGACAGGAAAACAAAGAGTGGACAGGTTCACCCCAACACGACACCAGAGAGCAAAGTTTCCTGACTGCAATAAAAAGTAAAAAATGAAACCATGCTTTTAAATCAAATTTCTAAGAGGTTAGTAGGACAGCATAGAGGAGAGCTACTGCAAAATGGCAGTTAAGGAAAAGAAACCCAATCTAGCTTAGTTTTAAAAGGTTGAGAATCCATGGCCCAGATCCACAATCCACATGTATTCTTATCATCCTACTCAAATGTTGCACTACAGTGCAACTTAAAACACATATAGATGACAGATTATATTTAAGTAATGTTTTTCAGCCTCTTCTTCCCCCTTTCCAAAAAACAAAGCACCCAGAAAGACATTAATCAGAATTAACTACGGGCTGAAATAATTACAGATTTTTTCATTAAAATTAATTGTTAGATTAATGAGCAATGTTGTTACAGAATAATCAAGGTTACTACTACAGCAACAGAAAAATACACGATGTTCTACTAGCAATCAGTCTCTAAGCATTTTACAGGAGCCCCACAGGAAAAAGATGTGGTTCAATATAGATCTAGCTTCAAACTAGCCCTGGAGCTCAACATCGCTAGAATTTAATACTGTTGATACAACCAAAACAAATTGAGATAACATGTTTGTAGAGTAACTACTACCCTATCAGCTCAGTGGCCAAAAATCACTTGCCTCAGGTCCAGTGCTGGCTTTAGACCTTCAAAGGTGAAAGCAGAAAAATAGTGCATGTTTAATTTCAGTTCTATAAAGCAAAGAAACAAGTATTTTCTTTGGTCATTTATCTGTTGATTAGGCTGCTCCAATTATGAGATCTCTGCCATGAGATTCCACACACAATTAAAGGGCACTTTTCCTGTGACCACAGGCACACGGGAATGTGACACACATCTTCCATTTATTCAGCAGTTATTCTAACTGTCTCTCTCCCCTCTTCTGACAACTCATGATAAGGAAGCCACACTTCACTGAAAATAGGGTCAACAGCTATCACTGGGTTGTAGTCGTGAATTAAATTTTCACCAGTTTTCTTAAGAGAATGTATCAAGTACAGATCATAATTTCTAAGAAATCTATCAAGGGGATTAAAATAAGAATCTTATCACCTGAACAGAAGTTCCCTTACTGTAACTTCTTTGAGAAATACTAGAACAGGAAAACTCAGTGGGTACACAGAAGTCATAAAGGGAACGTAACTATGAATTTCAAGTCATCGTAATTTTTCTTGTGCATGAGCAATTTCATTTTTTATGAAGACCAGGGATAGTTTTGTCAGGAAGACCATTCTGACCTTCTTGCTATCATGTAAAACAAGAGCAATGCAACGTTCTTTAGGTTTTAAATTATGTCGTATTTTTGAAGCATCAAAATAATAACCACATAATTCAAGAAACATCATGGTCACATGGATGTATTTTTGGAAAGGATGAGATTATCACTTATTCTGATTTCTTTCTTCACATGTGGAATCAACATTCACAATGACAGCAGTGTAGTTACAGCAGGAAGAAAAGGGCTATTTAAAGCTGGGTGGCTGCAGAAACATTCCTATCATATCTGTCTGAGTTTTAACAACTTTTTAGACGCCCAACAGATTAATACGTGGTTATTGTTTGGTGCATTAATGATTTCTTTAAATCAGCAAATTACATATCTGCATTTGAGGAATTGAGTATACAATTAAATTACTATTGCTATCGAAATCATTACAGCGAGCTTTCTCAGGACAGGATAGGCAACATCGCAATTGTAAATATCCAGGCACATTTCAAGGATGCGGGAGAAGTCTCTAACACAAGCACACCTTCTTCGCAAGTTTACAGAACAGGCCAGGGTCTAGAACTGCAAAAGCCTTGTAGGAGTCCCCAAAAACTCTTCCTTTCCCCACTGCTATAAAGAACGCACAAAAAGATGCTCTCGCACACACCGCTAGCTTTACCGGAAAACACAGAAAGTAAAAGGGGGGGGGGGGGGAGGAGGGGAGGAGAGGGGAGAGAGAAAGGCGCTCCGCAGGTAACTCCACGAGGGGAGATGCCAAGATGCCAGACCTCCTGTCCGCCCCGCCGCCCCCCGCGCTGCCCCGCGCACCTTCCGCCGGGAGCGGCCGCCGTCGCCGGGCGGTCTCCGGGGGGTGGTGGCGGTGACCGTGAGCCCCGAGCTGTAGCGCAGCATCCCCGCGGCCGCCGGGCCGGCGCTCTCTGCGGCTCCCGGGGCCGGCGCCGCCGCTCCGCCCCCGCGCTCCGGGCCGCGGGCGGCCGCAGGGGCCGGGCGGGGCGGGCCGGGCTCCGCTCCGCTCCCACCTCCGCCCCGAGGAACTCGCGGCCCCGCGCCGGCTCTGGGACCGCCGGAGTGCCCGAGTGCCTCGCGTGGGGTGACACCCGGCGAGGTGCGGGTGGGACGCTGAGGTGCCAGTGCAGCGTGGCGTTCCCTCTGCTCACAGGAATGTTGGGTGTCGGGGCGCAGCCCTGGGGAGAGGAGCTTGGAGGGGAGACCCAGGAAGGTCCGCCTGTCACACAGCCACCTCCCGGCGCCGCTAAACCGGGGCGAGGGCTCGCAGGAGCCGCTGGCGGCCGCTCGGTCCCGTTCTGCGGCAACGCACCTCTGAGCGCTGTAAGAGAGCGCTCCGTGCGAGCTGGACACTGTCCTCCCCTTCTTCCCACGGCACTTCTTGAGCCACCCAGCTCTGTCAGTTGATGTCCGTGCTCCAGGAATGGGTGCCCGGCTCATCAGAAAGAACGCAGATCCCCGCCGGCCTCGGGGTGGACAGGCGCGAAGTTCGCGCAGCTCGGTGCATGAATGACAGCGTCGGCCTCAGTGCCAAAGGTCCAAGAAGCTGAGCGTGGTCTGCCGGAGCCGGCTGGCCCCGAGCCAGATTGCAGGTGTGGACTTCAGCATCTCAGATGCTCAGTTCTTCCGGATCTGGGCTGAGGGAATGCCATAACCCTACGCGGCCTAGGCACTCAGCTTCATCTGCAGCCTTGGGCGCGGGTCACGAGCACTACATTCCTCAGTAATCAACGGAGTCACAAGCAAAGGAGATGCTTTTGTTTGAAAGAAATGACCGAACAAATAAATTAAACAGCATTTTTAAAATAATTTCTCTCCTGTCTCCATGTAATTAAGACCACGAGAAAACGCAATAAGATGTTAAGATGTTAATGACCGAAGAGTTAAAGAGAGGAAATCTGCATCAGAAAAATGGAAACTGCACTGAACTATGGGTGCCTCACTCTCTCTGTGTACAATGCCTCTGCTCACTTCTGCCTCTCAGCTCCCTTTTGCCAGGGCATTGAGCCATCGACATGACAAAGATCTGAGGAAGAGAGAAAGAAATCATTGCCCAGTGCAGAGGAATGAATGAACGGTCTGCATTTAGTACTCAGCATCTTTTTTGTTGTTTCCCCAATTACTATTCTCTTCTCCTCCTGGGGAAGGTAATATAGCCCAAGGCAAATGAATTAGAACATCGACTTGTATTTGGATTTCTCTCAAGGCAAGATTCAGTGTCACACTAGTCCTTTTGTGGCAAGGTGTCTCGTTCCTACACCCCCTATCTTAAGTCCTGGTTGTAATGCTGCTTTTGTGGGTTTGCCGGTGGATAATAGGTGTGTCATCATCAACAGAATCGAGTTCCTTCACACATATGTTGCCTACCCGTGGGGCTATCCCTTAGCACTTGTTCCTGACCATTCTGATGAGTCTATTTAAATTCTGGTATGCAGACAGCTGTTGACGTCTGTGGTTTCAGCTGAGAAGGAATTCACAGACCTGTGAGGTTGCCCTGGTTAGTTTTATTTTCTGGACTGTGTTTCCCTCTGGAACAAGATGTGTATGGGGGGCTTCCCAGCCACTGCAAGATGCAAACACAACTGCTTTTCTAAGAAGAGGCACAGGGACTAAACTTGTACTACACTATGGAAAAGGACCTCCCTTCCTATATGATAAGAGTATGCACAATAATCATTGGCATGAGAGAGTAAGGCACAATAATCAGATCTCTGGGAATATTTGCAAGGTCTGCATCAACTTTGAGAATATTGATAATTTTGATAGAAATCTCCTAAGTGCAAATGAGCAAAAGACTTGTCCATGGATAATAGACAGACAATAAAAATATGGTTTTCTCAGTTATGTCTACTTTAGTTGCAGCTCTCCTCAGTTCTTGGAAAATAGCAGAAAGACACATTTATTTGATTTACCAATATTGGTTTGAAAAGGAGCATCTTTTATTTAATCCTCAAATTAATATCCTCCAAGAAAAAAATAACCTACATGCATGGTGAGTAGCCTCCCTATTTTGTATACTCTCAGAATCTCCTTCTCTTCTCCCACCAACAAGATGCACAAGTGTAGTAGTGAGAGTAATTTTTTGCTGCCTTGCTACTTGACCATGCAACCATTTGCAGGCTCTTCATCCCTTGTGTAGCCTGTGTGACCCCTCTTTGCATGAAAGCAACATTTGAAACAACTTTTTCTTCACCCCCAAAGCTCTGCCTATGCTACAGGGATTATGGAGTCAACCAGTTGTATGGAGTGAACATCTGGCACTCCCCAGTATGGTGGCAGAACATAATCTGACCAGGATGCTGAGCTTTCAGTTCAAAACCTGCCAGTGCTTTGTAACTACAATGGTCCAAAGGCACAGCAGGTTAATTACACGATGACACTACAGTATGAATATCTGAAGCAATAGTTATTGTGAAAAAGCTAATATAATTACATAGAAACAGCAAGAAATTTAAACTGTAGGCACCTTCTTTGGTTTTTTTGTAACTACCGTGTTTCCCATCTCCAGCAGTACTGAAATATTTTTTCCCAGGAGGCCCAAAGACAATTATGCTGTGGGAAAAATGAAATGGGATGGCACAGAATCAACAGGCCTTTCAGTGAAAAGCCCTTGATCACAAGATAGATATAGAGCAAGCAGTACATGGAGGAGGAAGAAGGTTTGGCCTTCTAGAACAGTGGGAGTGGGTAGCCTGGTCTTACCATAACAAATTGCCTAAATGTAGATGTGATAAAAGGCTGGAGGTTTTTTTCCCCTTCGTCAAAATCTCCTGTCCATCTTCAGGCTAACTCCTGACACAGTCCAGAGGAAAAAGAAAAGTTCCTGTAACACATGATCAACTGGGATATTAATCCTATGAGATTTGGGCATAATTGCAGTCACAAATTGTACAAGAACTCACACCTGTGGTCATTAAGGTTATAAAGTCCCATTTGTATTGCTACAAAAGTGAGGTTATAATTAACTTCTAATAGTCTTCACTTTCCAGGGGGATTAAGATCTATTCTGCTTTCATCATCCCTAAGGCATGAAACCCATTTATAGCAGAGATTATCAAATGGACAGATGCGTGTAAAATATTTCAGAACCAGACTTAATAAGGGCTGGAGGCTTGATCACCAATGTTTCCTGAAAGCTGTTTTTTTTTTTTTTCTGCCAGCTCTCACTGTTGTATTCTACAAACACACACTTAGCTCAGCACCATGTAATTAATTATCAGGCTCTCTTTTTTGTTTATTACAGGTCACGTGAAAATTTTAGCCTGCTAATGGTCCTAAAACAGCCTGACACATCTCAGGAACAGAGCCCCCAAAGTCAGTTACCATAGGTGCTCTTATATATAATATACAAACCAATATATAATACTGTGCAGTTTTTCTCTTGAGTAGTATTTTGTCTTTCACTGACAAATACATCTTTGCTGCATTTGCAGCTACTGTTACCCTTTTGATTTGACATAATACATACCTGAATGTCCAGCTTGGTTTAGCTACAAGTATCAAATAACTTCTCAGACCTATTGATATAACTGTTTGCTCTCACTCTTGGTACGTGGCTAATGCAAGATTACTGCAAAAACTCAGAGCCTTTCCTGCTGATCTCACAGACACAAATTTGTAATTAGGAATTCCCATATCAGGAGTTTGAAATACAGAATATACATTTCATTTGTGCGAAGCCCTCAGTATGTATTTTATGTAATTATTTCAGTTATGGTTGAATGGAATAAAAATTAAATTCCTGGAGTTACCTGCAATAATACCTTGCTTCCATCTTTACTGATAATGTAGAGTCACAGACTGCAGTTGTAGAAAATATTTATTTTAATATCTTCTCCTTTTAATTCTTGTCCTACTTTCTACTCAAAGTCCATCTTCCTGTTGAGTTCTCAAAATACTTTTTAATTATATAGCAACAAAGTAAGAAAATGCTAGATAGGTCAATAATACAATGCCACATGCACAGTAATTTCCCTGTAACAGAGAGAAAAATGGGTTAGTCAGGAAAAGCTGTATCTGGGCATGACCATCAAGCAAGTCCATTGAAGCCAATCGGGTAATGACAATAATACCAGGATTCTGCTGTGTACCTTTATGCATCTAAGTCAGTGCACTTCACACCGTTTGTAATCCAAGCAGTGGGAAAAATGAAAATTTCACCTGGTAGATGTGATCTGTAGAGCCAGACTGTTAAAAACAGTTTAGAGAGAAACAAAAATTACCAATACAAATACTTTAAAGAATGCTGCAAAGCCTTAGAAGGGCAAATTTTTAAAGTTTTTCAGTTATTTTTACCTTTATTTGGGAGGGCTTTTCATTAAGCATGTCTGTAAATCATAATTTTACACTTCTATAGTCATGGCTATTGTTTTAGTACATAGAAAAAAAAGACTGGAATTTAAAATCGACTGAGAAACATGAAATGCATTGAGATAAATGTAGGACAGTTTAATTTCATCATATATGTCTGTATCTGAATGAAAAGATAGCACTCTATTTTTTTTTTGTCACAATTCTTAGGGATCTAGATAGCATCACTTCAGATGTTGCTGAAGCATATAGGGCATCAATACAGTTCTGAGTCAGCAGAAAAAGTACCACCCCCTGATTCATCTTCACCGTTTTCTTTTTCATGTAGGTCTCCCATTCAGTTCACAACTGGGTCACAGCCCACGGCAATGTGGCTCAAGATCTACGTGAAATGCTGGAAGCTGTCACTCATTCTCCAGCAGTAGGTTTGGTTTAGTCAGTCATGCAAGCAGGACAGTTCAGCATAGATGTCATATAAAAATATGCAGCGCAGGAGCAGCAGCATTGTTCACACAGGGTTGTGGCGTGGGCAGGTCATGCAATGGAACCTGTTAAGGTAGGTAGGAGAGTAGAAAACAGGCACACCCACCATTAGCACCACTGTTACATTGTCAGGGAGCTGCATTTAAATTCATGTTCCACTCCCTAGAGATAATAGCAAATTATAGATCTCTTCTGATTCCAGCACTGTCATTGTGGCAGGAAATAAGGAAATTTTTGTGGCAGAAATAATTCGTGGAATGCAAGTTTTTCCATAAAAGTGAGGAACGTACATATTTCAGGGGAGTGCGAGCATTTAGGACAGGAAGTCACCATATGTATTTGAATGACTTTTTTAGCTTACAAAGGGGAAGATATTTCATCTTTGTTCCTCCACAGGAAAAGAAACATAGAAGAGTAAGAAGGGCAGAACCAATATTCTGCTTCAGCTCTATCTTATGATAGAAGACCAGAATATCAAGTGGTTGAGTTCAGCCCTGCTTCAGGGCAGAGGACGATGGAAACCAGGCATTTGTCTAGAACATCTGCACAGATCCTACCAAATTTTGTTTGGTAGTTTGGCTTCTTCCTTCTTTCAGATCTGGTTTAAGACATCCGTGTTCTCTCATCTCAGAATGAGGTACATGGGAATTCAGCAGTTCTTAATGGACTCTCACAGCCCATTGCCTGTTCACACACACAGCTGGGACAGGGAGCTGTCCATAAAAGTTGTTAATTGTAAGTGAAAGATCTTCTGTTTGTTCTATTATTTATTTCCTTTCTACATACTAAAAAGAAGTTTTTTAGAAGTCATATAAAAAGAAAATAAGGTGGAAGAGGGGGAAGGGAAGGTATTTTAACCATAAAATATCAGGTCATACCGACTTAGGAAATCAGGGGAACTTCATCAGGAAACTTAGGTCCTTCCAGCACCAAAAACATTCTAGCAGACATCTCTGTATCTACAGTAGAATGAAATTTACATATCCTGTCACCAAGAACTGTCTCATTTCCTCTGTGCCTAAGTCATCATAATAATAGAAAAAAGTAAATTCATTTTCAATACAGAAGATAATGTTGGGTCTAACTGGACTAAAGTTATTAGGAGGGAATGTAGGAAGGACTAAATAGTTAAGGTACTTAATAATAGATGAGCCACAATTAAGGGAATTCCCCTCTAACGTTGGTCCTAGGAAGGAAATGGATTTACACACCTGACCACTTACGTATTTGGTCACACACTGTATCTGTGAATGTGCATGGCCACTCCCCAGATTTCCCGTGTGTCATTCTTCAGGATACTGCAGCCCAGAAGGAGATAAAGACTTCTGTCATTAGCATTAACTGGAAAATTGCATTTCCCTGAACTATTAGCTGCTATTCTTTTTCTCATAACCTCACCATACTTAGGCACTTTGCTGCACTTCTGGCCTACCCAGGTTACATCTTTGAGAAGTTTATTATAGGATAATAGAGCATGATTCCCACCTCAAGAAATCTTTAAGAGGAGTTACTGAAGGACTGAAAAGCTACCTGAGTGGCTGGATTGATTAACACATGGAACACTATTAAGCCTCCTTGAGTAGGCCTAATGGGACACATTTTCCTATATTTCTTGCTGGGGCAGAATTGTATCACCTTGCAGGGGGAAACAGAAATGGCATATCAGGAAGTGTGTTTAAATTCTTCTCCGTGCATCTTTGCATGGAAAGCAAACAGTATAGGGCTGCTGTATTTATTTCCAAATGCAGCTTCTGCAAGTGGTATTCTTTTCCTGTTAGCTTTGTCTAAGAATTCACAAAGCTTTTTAAAATTCACATAGACACAATCACATGCATGACAGTTTGGATGTAAGCAGAGAAAACAGATACAAGAGGGGTATGGATAGCAATGAGTGCTTAGAACAGACCTGTCTGAAACACCAATTCTCTCTGGTGCAGAACAAGAACAGAAAGATACCAAAAATCACGACAAGAAAATTGCCCTACTTGTGCTCTCATTTTTGCTAGCATCTATCTGATAATAATGGAGAAGCAAACGGAGATGCTCTGGATATTAATGTGGGTTAATAGAATTAAAGTAGCACAAAGGAAATATCTTACTGCCTTTCATAATTAACCTGGAGATCCATTGCTGCCACAGGTCACAGAGTGAAGAAGCCCTGAAGGAAGAAGTTGATACACACGTGGTTGAGGGTGGGTTTACAGGCTCAGGTTTAGGTCAGGCAGGATGGTGAGCTGGCTGGCATGAAGTCAGCCTGAGTTATCAGCCAGATTTACCTGAGAGAGACTGACAGGAGTCTCTGACACAACTGACACAGGGGGTAGGAAAGGAGATCTGCCTTCCTATGGGGCCCTGGGAATTGGCTGCTGTTGAAAACAGGATGTTAGACCTTCAGTCTGCCTCTGGAAATTTCTATATTCCTATCATTTAGAGAAACATTTACACAATGATTAATATAGTAACACAAGATCCAATCCTCCTCCCTCTGCAATCAATAGTCAAATTCCAGTAATTTCTACATCTGTAGAACAGAGGTTATGATATATTAATAGCATGCACTGGATATGTTGGAAACACCTGATGGTTGTTCATTTTCTAGCTTGTTTTTAGTAAACCATTTGGAAAAGTAACAAACACTTTCAAAATCTTAATCCACTGTCCTTTGACAGTGTACTTTTGCTAAAGGATTAGAATGAAAATGACACCAAAATATTCTGAAAGCAGAAGGGGTAGCAAGGTCTTATTGAGACATGTTGGTACATTTCCCACTTCTCATATGACTAGAGTAACAGAGTCTCTATGAATTCTGGGGTTTTCCTCTGTTAATACACACATTTAGTATTTTGATGGATTAACAAGAGCAGAGAACACAGACAAAAAGATCCTATAGAATTTAGCATTGGACAAAAAAATGTTAAAATGCCCTCCATAATTGTATTTCTTCTGAACATTTCTGTAGATTTCTCAATAGAATATTGTTTTCCTCTCCTTGGCTTATGCAAAGGACAGTGCCCAACGTGGGCGTAAATTACAAAGGAAGATGAGTACAACTAGAACACTAGAACACATCCTACCCATACAAACAAATCTTCCTGTTTAATAGGATGCCTTTTCTGCATAAATCTGCTGTAACCATAAGCAGGATTTCATCATCATTTGGAATCATTCCAGTTTAAAGGTGATTTTTCTGACAATAGTGGAAGCATCTAGAAAAATGATGACTTGAAACATATTTGGCTGAAGTTTTGACCCTGATGGGAACCTGACATAAACTTCCTCAACTCTAGGCTGGATGTCTGCAGTGCAGGAAAGGCACGCAGGCACACATACAGATGGTATGGTTAGATTGATCTTTGTCTGGCATAACTCCAGCCATCATATTTTCATAAATAATGGGTTTTCTTACCAGCTGTGAACTTCTAGTTTTTGATAAATATCACCAGCAATACCAGTGTGTCTAATCATGCTGTATTAAAAAAAAAAAAAACAACAACAAAAAAAAAACCAAAAAAACCCCAACGATTTTTATTATCCTTGCTCTGTTCTGGAGATTGTCACCTTGTTACAGGGTCACTGAACAGCCAAGACTAGATACTCAGAGGTTTTTCTGTCCTTCATAAATTAATTTCTAGAGACGCAGAACCACACAGTCCTCTGTCTTCTTACAGAGTCATGCAACAGTATCTCAGTACTTACAGCACCAACATTTTTATAGGAAAGCACCATCATCCTCCTCAGGATCAGTCACTTCATGCACCTGAACATCTTGAATGCTACTTTGCAGTAGTTCTACACTGCAAAGGATTTTTGTGGAGCTGTATGAGTACATCCTGAAGGGCTACCTGGCTGTTGTGTCCTTTATTTCAGTAGAGAATTGGTTTCCAAGGAGGCATCCAAGATGAACAGAGCCGCCCGCTCTGCTGCCCCCTGCGGGCCGCGCTCCCCCGCGACTTCGACACGCCTTGGTCTCCACGGCGCTTCCAAAAGATTTCCAAACGTTTTCCGTCGAAAAACGGCATTTTTTTTTTTTTTTTCCTCAAGAGCCAGAAATGCCAAGCTCTGGTAAACACAGAATAGCTTCAGAGGAGCAGCAAAGTTATTGGGTGTTAACCTCCCATTTTCTCTCTACATTACTTCTAATTTGTAAAAATGGTAAAGGTGGTAAGAAAAACTGCACTGACAAGACTAAGTGCCAAAGTTAAAACGTGTTGCTTGTATCTGACTCTGTCTCCACTCAGCTCATCCTCAGAGCATCCTCCCAGGGCTCAGAGCTGGCAGCCAGGCACAACCACAACTGCAGGAAGAAGCACGCCTGGTTAGTATTTTTATATACTAGAGAAGATAAGCTAAAATGACAAGAGTTTTAAAAAGTTTGTGGAATCACAGGTGAGTTACCTGTTATCTAGTGCTCTAAGCTCGGCAGGCATAGGAGGTGACTAATCACTGAGCGTGGAGAGCCATTCAGTGCAGGGGTTACCCCCAGCACTGGGGCTGACACCCCACAGAACAGACCTGAGCCGACTGCACCACCCAGTCACCTTCCCGGTAGTTTCCTCCCTCCACCTGCACTGCCCTTCAGCTACAGCTGCAAATGTCATTTAATGGCATACTGACATGGATGGATGCTCAGTTTAGACACAGCCTCCTGAGGCTTGGGTAATCCGGCTTTGAGCCATAAGCATCTGCATTCCGTGCAAAAGCATTGTGAGGCTTTACAGTGGGGCTTTAAATAAGAGCCACCAGGTGAATACAAACGTTCACCAAGAGGTGAGGTAAGCAGATATTGCACAAGTTAAAAAAGCTCCTTACTTTGCCCAAATAAAGCTGAAAGACAGGTGTTGAATGTCATGGCCACAGTGTGTCCTGATATTTCCTGGCCATGTCACCAGAGCAGACTGCAGATACTGCCTGCCTCTTGCTGTACTTGTGGACACATGGTCAACAAAAAGAGAAGTCAAATAAAATCCCAGGCATATAGTACAGATTTTATTCACAAGAAAGAGAAGACCCAGCAGACACATGGAGAGTATAACCAGGACAGGGGTGTTTTTTTTTTTTTTTTCCTATTCTCTGACCACAATATCCCAAAGCTGCTAGAAAAAGCTGAATGTTCCAACAGCCACCTATCAAACAGCCACAGCTTTCTGTCAGCATCTGGGAACCTGTAATTGCTGTGAATAAGCTAATGTTAACTCTGTTTCCCAGGCATCTGGTGGTCAGGTCACTTCATCTCTGCCTGATGCACTGGGTCTTCCAACAGAATCTGTACTTGTCACTGATGAAGAACCACAGCTGGGAAGGGCAAGAGAGACCATCAGCCAGGTACTGTGTTAGAAATCACAGCACAGCACAGACTGGTAGTCCTGAGACACTTACCTGCACCTTTACAGGGCTGCTGTGTTGTAAGCAGCTGGCCCAGCAGGGTCTCTAAATGAAACCCATTTCATTTAGAAAACTGAATTTCCAAGTTTGTAAGCATTTCGAGTTGGTTTGTTACATCCACACAGACCACAGTTTTCCATTGTGACTTAAGTTCACATTTGGGAGGGACATTTTGACCTAAATTATGAATTTAGTCTTATCTCTAAAATAGCTGGACACCAGACACAATATGTATTGAAATAGCAAGGCACAGTGGGCTGTGTTTAAAGTACACATAACCTAATTCAGGAAGCTTCCTTTCTTTGGTTGGCTGATTTTACTGCTTTTACATAGTTTTATTTGACTCACTTTATTATTTTTTCCTTTCCACTTTTCATAGCCATTCTACCAGTTACACAATAAACCATTTTCTTCTTTGAAGAAAAGCAGATTTTAAACTCCCCATAAAGCAAGGAAATCTATACTTAAGGCTGTTGTTCTACAGAAAAGACACTCCACAGAACCTGCTTGTTACTGCAGAGCCAGACCTTCAATCTCAGATGTGTGCCAAGATCCTTAAAAGTGAAGGGAAGGTCAAAATCAAATTAATCAGAACTGGATCCTGAGTTGAATCTTTCCTGGTGTCTGTATTTCTTCCTTATTTCCCATTATGCCTTTTGGTAGGGTCCATCCTAGCCAGCCTGCATGCAACCAAGATGAAAGGAGTACTTGAAACTAGTGAAAATAGCTTTGTAACTGAACACATGAAGCATTGTGCAGATAGCCCATTCTGCTGAAGAAGTACACAGAAAGCAAAGCAAAACTCAGGTTACCTGTAATGAGTTCCTCCCCTCCGCTCACTTAGAAGCGCTCCTACAATTTTCCTACTGACAACTTGGAGAGCCTAAACTCTCATCCTTCACCTGTGCTCTGAATTTAAGTACATTTTTTATTGTCTGTTCTTCTGCTAATGGCATGAAGCTTCAGGATCTAAATAAAGCAGTAAATTGTTATTAGAGGTGGAGAAAAGATCAAATTCCAGCTTACATAAAATAGTCTCTGCTGACCTCAGGTAAGATGGACTGGTACCAACCATTAAAGGGTTCTCATGCTGCTACTGAGGTAGGTGAGGCAAACTAACTTCTGTACCTGGCCTTGTCTGCTGAACTGCACTCCCCTTCTTCTTAAGTCTTTCCTTTCTTACATTTTAAAAGAAAAACCTGTAATACAAAAACCCCTTTCTATTAATTTCTATACCTTTTTCCCAATAGCCCAATGCTCATGACTAAATTTTGAGACGACAATGAAATCTCCCTCAGTATAACACAGTAGGGTCAGGGGGGTTAAACATGTGACACAGTCAGAACCTTCTGCAAAAAAAAGAATAAATTAGATGTGTTAGAAACCCTGGTGATTTCTAAAGAATGTTGCTCTTTCAGCAAAGTCTTTGAACATTTTGCAATGTTACTTGATAAGTGCAGTTGGTAGAAATTAAGCAGCTGAAATGTGTAGCTCTACTCACAGGATAGGAAACTTCAGTGAGCTAAAATAATCAACATTTAATTACTAAAATATGCTGTGTGATCCAGAAAAGACTTAAAAGCTGAAGCTATTGCACTGTGTAGCTCACTCAGCAAAGCACACAGCTGGTCTGTAAAAAATGATGAAAACACATGGCCTTTGGAACAGTTTAGAAAATAATTTATAAATCAGAATAGATTATTTAATCAGGAAAAGGGAAGAATTAAGATTAGAAGAAAGAGGATAAATCAGAGGAATACACAGATTAATCAACAAGTTACAGTCTCACCAGCAAGAGTCATGGGGCAAAAACATGCCTGGTGATTGAACAGTAAAAAGCAGTGATGAATTAAAGTATTTGCATAGTACAGGAGTTTCCTTAAATAAAGTGCAGTTCAGGGAAACATGTACAGGGGACAGCAAGATGACGACAACTTTTTATTTCTTCAGGCACTACAAGAGATATGATATGTCTGAAAGATCTTGATGCTTTTATGAAAAAGGGATTCCTTCCAAATGCAATGGCATTAAAATGCACTATTGTGATGAGTATCTTTAATTTCATTACTTAGTGAGTGAGGAATCTATGGAGGACAGAAGGATTTTCTTCATTTGTTTAACATTCACATATTTTGTATGGTATAGAAGCTGCCATGTAAAGATCTTGGAGCACTTGCCAAATGCTGGTGATTTAAAACATTAAAAAAATCTTGTAGAAGTAATTTATCTTCTATCTACAAAAACAGACTCAGAAAACCAAGGCCATTAATCCCAGAAAGGACAAAAAGTTAACTGCTCAACTATAGAATACTTATACTGAGAGACAAGCATCTACTGTAAAAATTATCAGTTTGGGCTTATAGAAAACATGATTTATCTTGGTCCATTTATTTAAGAGATATTATAGTACTGTGGAAGAAAACTGAAGGTCTCTACAGCTCAGAATTCAAGCCATTGTCTCTGTAATACACTAGAAAATCTGATGTTTATACAAACTTCTAGGCACCGAGTGTCTTGTAACCATGTTTCTGAACATATACCTCCCTCTTGCTTCATTTTATGGGTCAAGATTTTCTTCTGGAATTCATTTAAAAATAAATTACATGAAAAAAAGAGGAAAATTACTCTAAACTAAACTTTGACTGAAGATGAGTTTTGATCAGAGCAAACTGGAGGTGGAGTGAACAAATAAAACTACTGTAAGCTATTATAAATTTTGTTTGTGGCAATGAGGATGATTTTACCATCACCACAGTTAACATGTATTGAGAAACAGAGCTACCACCTTTTTGGTGAATGAATTGAAATATCCTTTTCAGTGTCTTAAGACTTTTAGTCATATTATCTGAGAACTCCAAAGAGGAAATGCTGGCAAGTCAAATGAAAAACTAAAGACAAGTTCTTTCTCTGAAAACACAGGTGGGGAGGGAGGTTTACTAAGAAGGATCACTGCCAGTAGGACTCTGCAACAATACTGTCTTCCTGTCTAAGATCAAATGAGGAGTCTTATAGATGTTACACCTGCCCCCTTCTTTACAAGTAACAAAGACAGTAGTCATCCAAAGAGATGAAAATGCAGAAATTTGTTTACAGCACCAGTATTTCCCATATAATTATTTTCTTGTTATGTTTTAAACAAATCTGTATGAAATTCAATTGTCTTATCAAGCTATATGCACAAAGAACTGTAAGCACTGACTATTTATTTTAAGTGAATTTTTCTTTTACAGTTTTGTGTAACCGGAGGTAGATGCAATATTTTTTTTTCCAGTGGTTTGAAATAAGCCATCTATGAACATTATAGGATAGATTACTAGGGATTGGAATCAGTTGCTTGAAGCTAAGTCTACATACACATGCAAATAAAACAACAAATAAATCACAGCAGTTTCTATGATGTTTGTCAGTACAGTGTAGCACAGGTGTTCTTGGATGAAAGGCTGTTTCTGTGATGTCAAAACAGTAATGCCAATACTGCAAAAAATTCCATGTGTATGCTACTGGAAAAGATACAAGATTCAGAGATAAAGTATTACAACTATGCCATTCCTATTATTTCCTGTATAACTCAAATAATCAAAAGCAAGTTGAAGGGAATCACATGGCAAAGAGTCTGTGTTCTGCTATGCAGGAATATATTTCTGACCTTGCAGGCAGGAGTTTCATTTCATGTAACTGTATGAAAATGGATACTGCCATTGTCAGGACTTTTGCCTTAACCACATCTGCCAGCCTCACTGTCAGAGCTGTTAAATGTGTTCTCTGAAGCAGATTCCTTTGTGGGAATAATGGAAGCTCCCAGCAACTTCAGTTCAAAGTATTTTTTACAATTCCATGCTTACTTGATCAAGTCAATTAACAAGTCCTCACTAACCTGTAACTGAGGACAAATACTGATAAATAGATAGGACCTAATTATGGTTTATTAACAAAATTTTGTAGTAATGCCCATTCCTTAGAATTCCAGATTTGCAAAGGAGCAAAACCAGTCTGGTGTAATACAAATAGCAAAAAATATTTTTAGCATAGCAACAAAATAGAAAATGTCTTTAAAATAAAATCTTCAATGCTCTTTCTTTTAAATTTTCCACAACGTTTGTTGAATAGATGGACAACCCAAAATACAGATACTTCTGTAAACTGAAATACTAATATGTATTGGCAGATATGACCATGCACTGCAATATATCAGAAGTAGATCATCAAGAAGAACTTAGAAAGAAAAATCAGATTACATACTTTCTGTTTTCTTGGTGCAATTTCTTGCCAGCAGCATAAAATTTACATATCAATTAACAGATTTAAGCATGTACTTAATTCAAAGACCACAAATAATTTTACTGGAACAAGTGGGACTCTTCAGAAGCTTGCAAGATAAGACAGTCCCAGTCAGCAGGCCTATAACATTCTGCCTCTGGCAGAACTGAATTCCTTTCAGGAAATGAAAGATACCAAATAATAACTGACATCATTCTCAACTTTCCCTACTAAGAACAGAAAGCTTCCCAAATGAAGTTTACCAGGAAGTTGAAGCCAACTTCATGCAGATATGATGGTCCTTTTAAAGTCAACAGGCAGGATTAACATTTGACCTCTAATATACAGAACACATACAATAAAACTTACACTGGTTTTAAAATGTACTTCCTGGCCCAGAAACTATGAATCTGCTCTGTAATGCATGAAATGTATTCATTTCCATTTGTTTTCCTCTTAGTGAAAACCCAAACATAGCATTCAATATAAACTTAAAGATTTTATATATCAAACTGATTTATATATATTTGAAACTTTACAAAATAGTACTAAAGTAGTCAATAAAAAGACCAAATTTAAAATATTTACATTTTATACATAATTTCCCCTTACTTACAATTATTAAATAATCTTCCACAGTTTCCTTAATTTTAGGGAAAAGTTTTTAATAACTAAAAGCTAATTTTGAATTAGGATCAGATGGCTTTTTACTTGAAGAGAATTTTAGCAAAATCCCATTTCTAAAATGAAACATTATCCCCACGTTTTCAGTAGCAGTTATATATATATATATATATATAGTTTTAGAATGCAATTATAAATTCATATATATATATATATGCTGTTTCATAATGCAGTTCTGTTTTCTATAATAAACAGTGGAGATCTAAATATGAAAATAGTACAGCATGGATAGAAATATTACGTTCCCAACTCTTAAATCCCTTTTTGTCATTTGGCTTCTAGAATATCCAGTTTCTTGATAATTCATGTTATTCTTCCAGTATTTTCAAGGAATTGCATCCATACTTATTTAGATTTTTGTGTCATCATCTTTTGACAAATTATTTCCTGAAGATACTTCACAGAGACTATCACCATCTGTGCTGAAATCATCATCGTCATCATCATCATCATCAGAATCAGCCAACACTTTACTTGGTGTCTTCTTCAGTCTACTAAAACAAAAATACACATATTTACTATTAAAAAAGCACATCTACACACAGAACACTTACACAAAGCTTTAAACACTGACAGGCAGGATTCACATTTTTGAAGGGTATCAAAGTGCTCTGGCAGGGGTATTTTATCATAGACTACATCTTACATGAAGGAAACATACACAAGATGGAGCAATCACATTTTCAAGCACCCCTAACTAAAGTGGCAGAGAGAGGAAAACTCCAAGCTTTGAACACTGGGATGTTCATAGATGGCCAAGGAAATCTAACACAGGATGACTGTACCTCTCAGCCATTTGGGAAATTTTTACTGCTACAAAGGTGTCAAGTCCCACCACTTTTTTCCATTTTATATTCCCTGCCTCAATTACTTTATTCAGTAGGAGGATCTTGGGAAGGAGGCTGGGATATCTAGAGAGTTTCACAGGTCTATGTCAAACTGTGTGTGCTGATGAAAAACTTGTAGAGGAAGTCCTCAGTTTATGGACTACAGGAGCAAGTGGTCAAATGTGTGAGAAGTAGTGTGATACAGAACTGGAAGGTCTGACAACTCATCCTACCTTAATTCTTTCTTCACAGTGTTAAGCTGTCCTTGCAATTGTTCATTTATGTCTAGTTGCTCTTCAAGTTCTCTCTGAAGTTTCTTTTTAGCATTTTCCAGTCTGTCTATTTCTTCTTCAGCTTCTTCAACTTGACGTTTCATTGCTTTCAAACGCAAACTCAACTGCAATATTTACATGTCATCTGGTTAGAGGACTATTTTAACAAAGGAATTTTATTCTTCCAGCATCTATGAGAGGGAGAATAAAGACAAAACTTTGCCAGAGTAGTGACACTACTAATCCTCTGCTTCAGAAATATTTGAAAGTCAGCATTAGACTTTAAGAAAAATAACATGACACGGGGTTGTTTTGCACAGAAAAACCAGCAACAAGCAAAGAGAGTTTTGGTAGAGTAAGACAGTATTATGTGATAGCAAGAGCTGGTTATCAATTACAACAGAGTAGTGTTATAAGTGTGTCTAAATTAAGCAGCTTTACCAGAAAGACACCAGAAAATACATTTCAAAAACTCAGAGGATTTTTAAAGATCATTCTTGTAATAGATGTTTGTAATTTGAAACACACTGTTTGTTTTCCAGGCAGAATATTAACTGTTGACTCATGTGCTGAAACAAACCATGTTTCAACCAACAAAGACTACAGTAATGGTAGAGCACATTGCTATTAGAACATCAGTGCGTGTTTAGACTTACAGCCTATATTAAACAATAAACATCTTTTTTCTTTAAACAAAATTTTATCATGGCAAAACAGAATATATTACTTGTTGGTGTATTTATAGGATCAATTACTGTCTGTTATTTGCTTTACTTCTTAAATTAGCATTGCTTCTGTAACTGCCTTCTTTTCATGATTTTCAAAATTAATAACAATTTAGTGCTTGACAAAAGCACATGATGCAATGGCAGCTGCAAATATCACTAAATGGGGATTAATAAACAGAAGAGTAATCAGAATCTACCTCCATTCGCATTGTATCTTTTATACATGATGGTTTATGCTAGTAGGATTAATATGAGATGTTTGCATATTAGTCTTTCTACCTGGTCCTTCTGGTCAGTCAGTGACAGATGTTCATCATCTACTTGCAACATTAACTCCTTCACTTTTCTCTCAAGTCTGCGGTTACTTAGCTGGAAATTGATTCTATCCCTAGGAAAAAACCAAAACCAACAGAAGACAAATTTTTAAAAAAGGATCTGAAATGCTCCCAATGCTGATAATTTAATTCCTTAACAATATTCTAAGAATCAAATAAATACTTAGACTCTCTGCTTGGATTTACTGATTCCATGCAACATATTGAAAAATTTGTCCATAAGCAGAAATGACTAAGGATAATTTCTTCTGTCACCGCAACAACATTTAGCAACAAAAATACACTTCTCCAAGAGTAAACAAAAAATGATCATGCAAATGGATGTCTCATAGTACACTTAATATTTCTAAACCTGTTCCAGACATTTGACTTTTATAAAGTAAGGAGCTATGTAACCATGTTACACTGTGCCCAGTCTTAAATTTTAAAGCAAACTTCTACTGTTCTTGCAGTCAAAAAGAAAATGTGCAACACTTTAATGAAACAGTAACCGTTTTAATTTGGTGAAAAAACCCTAGTTAATTGTAATTGAGACTTTATATTAGCAAGAGGCCATAATAACAAACAATATGTGCATATTTAGATCTTAACATAACTGTTTTTACCTCTCTTCATTTGCAAGCCGTTCTTCCAGCTCTGTAATCCTTGCCTCCATCTGAGCAACAAGTCCCTCCTTACTGGATCGGTAAGAACCCTCCAGGTGAAGGATTCGGCTCTTCAAGTCCTTGTTCTATAGTTGGAACACACTTGCTTAATACACACTTACTCAGATTGACAAATATCATCTTAACGCCAAATCCACATCTCCAGGAAAACATGTAACAGTCATCAGTATAGTATTTAGTGAACATGCAAAGTCACTGAGATTTTATAGTTTACGACAAACAAATTTTCTACTACTGTGGCTTATTGAAAAGAATTTACTGTTCAGCTTCAGTTAAAGTTTTAGGATTAAATGAACCCTTAAACCTCAGCTGCAAGCCCCTTCCAGCAGTACTTTTTAATATACCAATTTTTTTTTTTTAAATATTCTGTCAGATCTGTCTTATGGTCCACCCAATTCTTTTGTAAAATTCTGTGTTCCTGCCCTGTAAATCACTGGTGTATGGCTACAACAAAGAACAAGTAGACAAAGAAATTATTTACATCCAATACCATTTTACTTTATCAAAGCTATTAGTGGGGTGTCACCCTGCCTTTCTTAACTCTCTGATGCTATTCCCTAAGTCAAAGAGTTGACAGAAAAAAATTACCCAACAAATAAAGAGTTGCATGATGAACAGAAAAATAAAGCTCTTTGTTACAGAAAGCCAAAGCATGATCTCAGGTCTCAAACACAGAAAAAAGGACAATGACAGGAAGATCAGAACTAAAGTATAAGAATGTACATAGTATATACCAGTAGACAGCATTCTTTTTTTCTCAAACAATTAAGATGAGATCAATGTCACATAATTGAAAGCACCTAATTAGGTGTGTTGTACTAACATGTTCTCTAAATTCCCATTACAATCTGTTTGATGTTCTTGAGTTTTTAAATAATATTACCACTTGCTGAGATAGTTTTCCTCTGGATCTCACCTAAGGGCTATGATAAGTAATCTTGCTGTCAAAGACCACTGAACTGCAGGAGAATTGTTTACTACTACAGAAGTTAACACTCAATTAAAATCACAATTACTTGAAATATCTTCAACAGTGTTCCTGAAGTACTGTTAAGCCTTGGCAGAACAGCTCCTCCAAAAGTGGTCATTTATAACCAGACATAATTACCTGTCTTTCCAACGAAATCTTGTCACACTCCAGGTCCTGCTTTATAGCTCTTTCCTGAAGTAGCTCTGTCCTCATTTGTTCAATCTATTAGAGAAAGAAGATAGAAATTTTAGTAAGAGACTTAACATTTATCTATACGATACCGTGTGTATGTATATATATAAAAACTAGATACCTATGCAATAAGCAGTACATTCTTTCTCAGAACTCTAAATATATACGTGATTTCAGATGAGCTTTACAGCTACAACATTGGACAAAAATTTGTGCTTCAGGAAGTCCATGTTATTCCCAGTACTCATTCTAGGCATTTCACACCCACACTGGATATTGTTGATGTTTACCATATATATTCTGTAGCAAGGAACTGAACTCTAAGCTATTGTATGACAGACACATCATGTGGCAGGACACTGAGCTCTGGAACATCACATCCATCTTCAAACATATTTTCCAGTTGTTTTATTCCTACCTAAGTATGAACCTCTGAAACAGTACCTTACTTTTAAACTGCTGACTAGTCTAAATAAAGCTGATCTTTATTAAACACAAGCTGGTACCTGCAGAAGTGCCTAGAACTCAGTGAAACACTCGACAGAGAATTGCAGTTTTCTGTATGTATAGGAGTAGTAAAAGCTCTTTTTCAACAGACTCTGCTGCATGAGGGACACAAACATTGCTCACCTCCCTCTAGTCAATTTTATGCCTGTTTTACTGGAGGGCACCAACTTCTAGATTTGGAGAGGGTGTGGGTTTTGCTTGTTTTGTTGAAAGACAGCTTTTCCTACAGTTTCTGTTAGTATTTCCACTCCATATTCAACAACCACAAGAAAGATATATTGTCCATGTGTAAATATGTTAAAAAGCTACCTTGTCAATAGAGACTCAAGATAAGAATGCAAAATTAGTTTGTTTTAGCTCACTATTGGACTTGATTGGTAAAAAAAATTGAGCTGAAAGAAAAATTCTAAACTGCCTAACAGCTGCTGCTGAAACTTAGGTGCTAAAGAACAAAGTTTGTAGGGCTATTGAAATACGTATCTTGCTTCCAATCTTTCTGAAACTCCCCACAAATCTCTAAAAATGCTTTTGCAGGCACAGCAAATGTTACCACAGCATTTGTAGTTTACATTGCACAGGCTTATTATGATAGATAACATCTGGGGAATACAGTGAATATCTGTATAAATTACTGAAAAAAAAAAAAAGACTGATAAAGATTTCAGTGGCCACAGCATTCCATCAGTTACATATGAACTTGCATAAACACACCACCCCAGTTATGCAACTCTCAGTTCTCAGTTAAGGTCTTTCAAAAGTAATTGGGAATTCTTGCATAAAAAATCCAAAAGTAATGTTAAGAATGTGAAGGTTAAACAAATACAGTAGATGAAAATTTACCCTAGGCCTTATTTTTTAACTACATCATAATATTAAAAGATAAATTTTTAGTTAAACATGGTTAAAGGAAGTAATTTACACTGTTTCTGGAGCTTGGAAATTGATATATGAATGCAAATAATGGCAGCAATGCATGCACTTGCATTTGTTATGTCACAGGATGGGGACAGAAGAGTAAAGGCATTCCTGAAAACTAAGGTCATAACAGCTCCTAGAATACCAATGGCAGCACGTGGCTGTGTTCTCAACAGCTGGGTGATTTCTTAAAAGCTCTCATTGTCACATGGAAGCCTAATAATAACAATGTTTTATATATTATATAGTAAAATATTATATAGTAAGGTATTATTTTATAGACACAAATTAGAATTATATGTGTACAATAGCTGCATTTATTAATGAAATATATTACAAAAGTTATGAGGGATTACATAGAATTTAATCTGCTGTAATTGCTTTAGCAAGACAGACACAGGAAAAAATATAGCTAAATTTGTGTAAAATGAATGACTAATTTAAAATGTAGCTGTTAACTGAAGAAAAAGGTTTTGTTTTGTGTAGGAACTTGCTTAATGGACCACTCTGTGGTTCCACTGTGCTCTTACTGTGCTCAGAGGCTGTAACAAATTTGTGCTGTCTTCCCAAGATTCAAACGAAGGAATTATTTAGAGGACAAATATTATATTTCCAAGATGACTGCAAATGTTGTTGGACACCTCTTGGTAAAAGCAGCCTCACAGACAGGTAGTGGGAGAGAGAAAAAGAGTTGTATCAGATAAGGATCAGAAAGCTACGTGCAAATACATAAAAGAGCTTGCTATAAAAGAAAAGGGCAGCAGATACAATTCTTGCTGGAGGAGATATAAACTGTTTCATCTTCTTATGTTTTTCAAAAGTAAACACAAAACTAACATGCACAAAAGAGAAAAGCAGTTGTCTGCCAAAATGTGCTTGAAGTTCCACTTATTTCACAGCAGTAAGATGTACCAGTTTCATGGCCATATTTGGTGTATCTGCCACGTGGGACTTCATGTTCCATGTTCTACCTTTCCTAAGTCTAACATATCATAATTGCATTAAAAGAATAAACTATTTCTGCATCTTAAGGCAATAGTTATCACAGCTGGATTTGAAGAATGTTAACAACCAAGAATAGAGAAAAGCAACTGTATGAGACTTTACAAAGCTTTATATCATTTTGTGTCAGCTTTAGGATTATGAGCAGCTGTTGAGTTCATTACAGTGAAGGCAATTTGATTTCTAGTAATAATTTAGATGCCATCAGTACTGTTCACTATCTCACAGGTTTGTAGACTATGTTTCTTGTTAATTCCTAAGTAGTGTGTGTGTGTGTGTGTATATATATATATCTGCCCTAGACAATTTCCAACTATGTGACCAAAAAACCCAAGCAAGGGTAAATATTAATCAAGAAGAAAGCTAAGCAAATCCCTTTGATACTTCAAAATTGAAAAATAATCTTCATATCCAAGCTTCACTTCTTTGCTTCCCATAGCCAGGGCCAGCTAAAGAGCTCTCCACTGGGAACACTTTACCAAAAGGAAGTGAATAATGCAGGTCAATGCAATTTTATCTTTATCTATTTATTCTAATACTGTCATGAAAACTAGTAAGTCCATTTTTCACACTTACTGGAAACAACTCTTAAGTCAATAGACTCCTGCTTGCATTTTCACAGAACACAAGAATTAGTGAGGGTGTCATGAAGATTTTTCAATTGTTTGCAAAGTCAGTATGGCAAGAGGTACCTCATTTCACTTGCTCATAGGAAAAAAAACCCCACTTATTAAAATATGTCCTGTCCCTGCTCACTTTAGACTCAAAGAGTATCTGAGTGCACTAGCTTCCCATGTGTGTCTGTGGTAGTGTGGTTTGAGCATTTTTGTCTTTCTAGAGTTACTAATACGTTATCATTTAAAAACTAATAGGATATGACCCACTTTTCCCCAAAATTTTTTTCTGTTTCCACTCTGCTGTGGTGCTTCTTGAGAGCAAGGCAAGAGGAGATGAGAACGGTGTGTCATGCAGCCATTCAGATTCAAAAGGAGGTTTAAATTACAAAAGAATAACATTTCATGGCAAGTGAAATGTGAACTATTAGTCTTGCCAATATTTATTCAAACATTCAGCTTTGTGTAAAATAGAACCACTTGTTTAAATTTGTTTTTACTGGAAATTTCAGTATTATAGCTCATTATCAGTATGTTAAAATAACATACGTATAATAATAGTTTTAAAAATGTAGAGGAATACAGATATTACCCAAATAAATCCATTATAATTTCTCATGTCGTTATAAATGCTTAGCAGACCCTGAAATACTCTTTAGTAATTTGACTACTTAGTCATTCTGGCATAAAATCAAAACAAAGCAACCTTTATAACTCATGTGTGAAATGAGAAATTCCAGACCTCAAAATAAACATGTCTTTTACCCATTATGTAACGTTTTAGTCACCAAACTGTATTTTAGGTTTCCATTCAGTTTACTTCCATAGCAGCTATAACTAAAGTACTTTTATCCCAGGTTTACAACACAGACTCCACTATTAAAGGCTTCCTGATTTAACATCAGCATGACCCCCTATTATTATAGGTCCTTTACATTCTATTCCACCCATTGACTGGGAGTCTGTACTATATCAATGGAATAATAGCAGAAAGTCTTTACTACAATCAAATAGAATCTCCGTAACCTGAGTTCAAACAAACTCGTAATGGTGCCTTGGTGCTTCAAGGATGCATGGGAGAAAGCTGACCTCTACCTCACTTTAAACTCTCCAGCTGTCTCAGTAGAACACACAATTTCATTGAAAAGACACAAAAACTAAGATTTTACTTTCTGTTCTCCCTCTGACACTACAGCTATTCAAAAGGATGTCAGTAGGTTTTTTTTGGGTTTTTTTTTTTTTCTGGAGAAAGAGAAATGAGAACAGAACAGATTATGGTGGGTACCTCAGTGCTAATTTTCCCCTGAGCTTCTAGGGAATTACTATGAGCTGTAGTACTCCATGTAGAGTTACAGCAGCAGATATGCTGTAATGAGCTATGCATCAGTTTCACATCTTTCAGGAAGTAAAAATAAAGCAAAGAACATTATCTAGGCCATGATATTTCAAGACAGCCACATTACTGTATTTCTTTCCATTAATTATTACATCATTTGCATGATTCTGACTACTCAGCCATGAATGCCTGGCTACTTTTGCAGTAATCAGGGCCCATACTCTACTTTACTAGCTTATTATAAACCTTTCTTATAGGACCTATAATTTCTTATGTCAGTTCTTTCAGAAATCTTGAAGGATATTATTAAGGCTTCTGTCTTCACACCAATGAACTCCTAATTCTCCTAAGACTTGGTAATTTCCAACTCAAGGGTCTCTTTTCTGATACACTCGCTCCAACTGCTCCCCACCTGCACATTCACATTACTGAAGACAGGTAAAATGTTCCTTTATTTGAGAGGACATACATGGATTCCTTTTTATCTTGACTGAGGCCTTATCATACAGTCTCCACAACTTCTTCCCTCTTCTTATACAGACAAAAATCTTTTCATTACTTGTTTAACTTAGCATGATAGGTCTTACTTAGCTTGGCAAGTATTACTTAACATTTTCTGCCCCATGAGACACAACCTCAATAAATTCTTCTTCCCCTCTTTCTGGGCATATTACACTTCTGGAACAAAAGACTGATGTTCTTATGTTTTCATACTTGTAATGAAAATAAAGCTTCCTCTCTGTTGAAACTGGCTAGCATCCTTGGTTCAGCTGATTTGATTAAATAATTCCAAGTTTCCTAAAGCTCCTCCTCTTCCTTCTTTGAAATAAAGAGTCTGTTACGCTGAATTACTTTTCAGTATAATTAAAATTGTGATCTTTCAGTGTAAGAGACTTCACAACAGGCTTACTGGTCTTCAGTCTTTATATACATCCTGTGTCTGTTTTCCAGTTAGAACAACAGGAAAAAAATGGTCTGTGATGATGTGGACAGAGCATATTTAATCATGTTTGAGAACCATGGGTTTTTTGGATTTACCTGCTCTGCTCAATCCTATTGCTAATCATTATTTAGTTGACCAATATTGACTGTGATCCTAATAACACTTTTTCATAGAATCATTAAACAAAAGCTGGAAAACTTGCTCAAGTACCTGTTCTCTGCACCTGCTGATCCTTTCAGACAACAAATCTGAATTATTCTTTTCTTCATCAAGCTCAAGTTCCAGGTGAGACAACTTGTCCTAAGTGGAACAAAGAAAAGTAACCTCAACATACCACTTTCCATTCTCTTCAGATTGCTATCAGGGCATTCTTCTTTAAACTTCAAGGATCCAAAGTGTCTGAAAAACTAAGCTTGGAAACTGAAATGCCTCTTAAAACACACAGCAAGAGAGATGGCAGGTAGAGAGAATTTGTTTGACAGAAGTAAAATAAATGTTTTGTTTCCTTTTTAAAATTTTAATTACTTCCAACAATTTCAGGAATATAAGTGAAATTCTGTAATGTTTCTAGAGACTTTGAGTGTCTGCATTACATTATACATTTGGAAGACAAATTTCTTTTTATCTGAGTACAATGACATAGAGATGTTTATGAAAGTCAAATGACTACCTAGTTGAACAGAACAGTTATAAAGCCCTGTAACAACAGTCATAATGTTATTCAGAATCCTGAAATGAACTGATATCAAAGGCTAAACAGAACTTCCACTTCTAAATACTTTTGAAGTTCTGAATGATGGGCCTAGAAATGAAAATCATGTAAATTTGCATAAGCTCTAGATAAAATTAATTTAAAAGAAATAAATTAAAACTATTACAGAAAATTCTAATTTAGGACATATCATGTTACAATAGATATGCTAACAAATCACCTTTAAAATAGACCACATTAATTCCTGCAGTAATACTACAAGGATTTTCAACAACATGAAGTTATTTCGATTCCTTCCAAGCAGAATCAATGTCAAACACCAAAACTATTTTCATCTCCTCAAAAAAGAAACAAACCCTTAAGAATGCCTTTTACCTCCATTAGTTTGATTTGTCTTGCCCGATCGTCCTTTAAGTGGTTTTTGGCTTCCAGTTCATACTCCAAGCTTTTCACAGTCTGTTCCAATAACTGAGTTTTTGTTATGGCTTCATCCTGAGCTCTCTGGTGGTCCCTCAGGTTTTCTTCCATCAGACGCATCTGAAGCGAGAAGATCATGGGAATCCACTTCACACTGCACCTTCTACAAACAAGGGATGGCAGCAAGGGGGACTCGCTGCAACCACACAGAGATGGAAGCATGACTGGAATTCCACCGAGTTACTGCCTTTTCACAAGCTTTGTTTTGTCCACAAGATGGCACCAAGAAAATAAACTTGGATTATGACCTATAATGAAATGCTTCATCCTACATGTTTTACACTGACAATTATCTATGGTGTGGTTCTTAAAATTTATTTCCTTCTACTAAGTTACAGTAAGACATAATTTTGATAATTTTCTATATGGTTTTATCTTTGGAACTTTTTCTTTCCTTTTCAGACTCCCAATACCTTAGCTTTTAAATAACTATATAGTTTATATATAATGATGTACTTTCATGACATTGTATTTCTGATGGCATTTTACCAATGACATGACTGCAGATTTATATATACATACATATATATATATATGAGACTATTAGATACAGTGGGGCTACCTGCTGAGTACAGAAGTTCCTTATACAACAACTGCATGTTCTTGATAATATTATCCAAAAACCTTCATAGCACTTTAAATATATATATAATAAGTGAGAAGGGTTTTAGGTGAAATCATGACCACTCCTTGTGTGTGTAACTTGACTTGTAATACACACATAATACAGGATGAGAGGTTTTTTTCTTAAATAGCTTTCCACATTCTTCCTGTTACAAGAGCTTAGTTTAGTAATGAAGCTTAAATAATTTATTAGTGAATATCCACAGAGTTTGCTATCTACTGCTAAGTCCTGACACCTGCATGACTTCATGAACAGCTAGTAAAGTGCAGGGATCTGTACATTTATATCCTTTTATATGCATTTAATGTTTCAGAATGACACTGAATTGACAGCTTTCAAGATGGGTATCTTCTGTGAATCCACACCAAACCCAGAAGAGATGCAGCAGTGAAGAATTCCCATATTGCCTCACGAGACAAGTTTCACTGTTTTTCTACTGGACCAAGATGATACTCATGTTGCCATGATCATTAGGATCCTTGACTTTTGATGAGACTCTCAAGAAGAAAGTTTTGTGCATGGTGACACCTAGCCACAATTTTGATGGACAACAGTCATGTTGAACGAAAGGACTATTTATACTTGTTAAACATAAAGGAGGAAGAGGTAATAAAGACTTTCAATTGTCCTAAATATTTAGTCTCCCAGAAAGTCAGCTGTTTAACTTGCCTTTCCTATATTTTGTTTCCTCTTTTCCAGCTAGTTGCCATACTACATTTTAAAGCCCTAGCATATTGCCTCATAAGAAACATTGAATTTCACAACTGCTATTATTTTGCCCTTTATACAGTGTTTGGTTTACCTTTGTCTCAAATAAGGGTTTATTTTGTTCTTTTTTTTTTCTCTGTATTTGTTTTGTAATTGTAATAGATGACACTAGAAGTATTTTTCATAACTGCAAACACTGTGTGTTTACACTGTGTAAACATACATTTACATAGTTGATGTACATATTAGTGTAGGTATCTACATACAACTTCATGCAACTCAAGAGCTATGTACCCAAAATCATTGTTCTATCTTTCATTTTTCATCATGAATCCTTATCCCTTTACAAAGGCTCTCCATCCCTGAATGGAATAAATAAAAAAGGAAGACAACAATATACAGGAACTACTCTTTTCTCTGTTGCTCTTCTTTTAAATTTAATTCAAAACAAGCTTTCTGGGGGGAGAGGGCAATATAAGAGTTCTAAACTGGAAAAATCCTACTACTAAAATATTTCATATGGAGAAAACATCTGTGACCAATGTATTCTCATAGTTCTTCCAGCTGGAGAGCAGGTATATGCATATTTTTAAAAGACTGTATTGTCTTTATGCCAAAATTCACATACTACAAGGCACTCGAGACTGGTTGATTCTTGGTTGTACAGAAACCTCTGTCATTTAAAGCTGCACCTTGGCTCATATGAAATAAGATAATGTATGTTTGTGTGTTTGATTTTCCTAAATAACTGGTGGGTTTTTTCCTAATGAAAATATTTCTAAATTCTCAATTGCTTCAGTAGCAGGCATTAAAGAGCAGCAGATCATCAATGGAATTCTTGTAATATCACTTCAGGTGCATTCATTTGTCAAACACTGCTTTTACCTGTCCTAAACAGGAACCCCCATTTCCCCAGCAGAAATAACATGCTGATCACCGCCATGAAAAATCAAACTCAAAAGAATGCTGAGATCAGCCTTTCATTATGTACATGAGAGTACACAAAAGCATGATAGCAAACATTCATTATGCTGAAAACTACCTGCGCTGAATTCTGGGTCAAAGTTGAGAATTTCTCACTGAACATGAGTCATTACCTCATCTTGCATTCTTATGTTCATCAGGCGTGATTTTTCTACCTCAATGTTTTTCTCCTTTAATTGTCTCTGCAGATCTACAAATTCCCTGCGATTTTTTTCCTTGTATTCATCAAGCTGGGTCTGAAGCTCCAGAGTTGATGTTCTTGAGATCTCCACCATTTCAGACATCTGGGGGAAAAGTACATATACAGAAGGTTCTATTGTGCCAAATACAACAAACTACTTTTTCCTCCCGCTTCAGTATTCAGCTCAGTATTTTCAAAAAGAAAATTTATCAAACATTTCCAAATAAATTAATTTCTATACAGAAGTGGGAAAATACAAAACAGTAGAGTTAATTTCTAATAGCATGTGTGGCAAGACTATTCTCTTTTTGTCTGTCAGCAGCTCTTCCAGCTGAGTGACACAATGAACTATACAGTCACACTTCAGTATGTCAGTATTAGCTGTAAAGTTTACACACAGATGGCACAATAAATCTGATGCAGAAATTTTGAGAATCAGCTGTGAAATTCTGAAATATTGCTGTACTGTACATGAGAACTGAACTGGGATCTGGTTTATACAGAACTGGTTTACAATGCCATTTTGTGATAGTGGTGCTCTAATCATTATTCCAGCCCTGAAAGCTTTTCATAAGAGCCTCTAGATTAAAGAAATTAATACTAAACTTCACATTTTACTTTCTTTTATACATTTAAAAATATATAATTCTTTACAATTTGCCAGTTCATTTACTTCTAGTGTTAAATATTCAGATCCCTGCAGCCTCTTGGGGGGTGAACTCATACCTCCTCCTGTAACTTCTCAACAGTCTTGCTCAGTTGCAATCGTTCATTCTCCATTTCATTCTTTGTCTGCTTCAACTGCTCCTTCTGCTGAGTTTCATCTTTTAATTGCTGACTTAACTGCTGTCGCTCCTGTGAAATGCAATGGATGTTCTCCTGCAGTAGATTAAAAAATACATACAATGAAACGTAGACCATCTTTTCTAATGCCTTAAAGGTATGTTACTTAACACAGCAATACCACAGTAATACAGCAGCTGCTGTAAAATTAAGACAAATGTCATATTTTACAGCTTGCTAGCTAGTATAGGACAAATATTGATATGTCATGCTAGAAACAACTGAATGTCCATTTATACCTCTTCTTTTAACTCAAGTATTAAAACCATGATGCAATGGGAATGTTGCTGCTAATTATCCAACTGCTGCAGCTCTCTCAGTGTCTGCCTGTTCAGTACACTATACTGAATTTCAGTATTTGAAATCTGGATGCCCTACAGGACAGCTTCAATGGTCAATTTAAGTATAATCTCTAATTTGAGTGCCCTTCATGTACAAAAATCCTTGAGCACTTTTCAGCAGAATTGCTGGCCTGTCACAGTATAACTGCAAGTCAGGCAAACAGTCTGTCAGTTGCCAATTTAAAGCCAATCATTAGTGGCAATTAATTAGTTTGTGAAGAAGCTAAAGTGTTATTATATGAAAAGAGAACAAAATGGGGGAAATGAAAAGGAGTCATTTGTTTTCACACTGACCTAAAAGATTATACTAAGAATTCTCTATTTTTTTCAAACAATATTAGTTAAATGTACTCCTTGCAAAATTAGTAATTCATCTCAACTGATAACTGAAAATTAAGAATGTATTTCAACTTACAGTGCTCTACAATGCCAATTGTAGATGCCTACCATTATCTACCACAATGGAAAGATAAACTTCCTATTTTTCCACCCATTGAAAGGATCACATGTTCTGACTGTTTAATTTAAAATGCACAGATTACTTGATGCTGCCATCCATAATGTCAGTATAATTATTACTTTTTAAGATATCACAGTACAATATATGCTATCGTTAAGGCACAATAATTAGGTCAGTTCCTTTCTCAATGGTACAAAACCATTGAGATGTATTTCATTTCCTGAAACACTGACCTACATAGAGGTGGCTACCCTAAAACAGAGGTTAGAACACAACACGAAATGCTACAAAAATACTCCTCACTTGAGCACCCATAAACAAAACTTCACTACAAAGGATGATTTTAGATGAAAGCACTAATGGAGGCTATCTATTACAATTAAGTGCATACCAGCTTTTACTTTTCTGACTAGAAATCCAGAACAGAGGAGGAATAGACTTGGCTGTTTCCAGTAACTGTTACAGTTCTATTGGTATTGTCATTGTCTTTCTTATACTAGACCACCATTACAAGTAACTTGTGTTATGTAAAAAAGCAAAATGGGACAGTCAGGAATTACATTTCCACTGGGATACACATTATTACAGTGCCAGAGCTTGTCGTCTAAATTGTCAACGATAACACAAGGCCAAATCAACCTACTGCACAGCATTATTCATTAGAACAACTCTAAAGACAGAAAGGCTGAATTGTTAAAAACAAAAGGCCTGCTGATTACATCCCAAGGTCTGCTAATGCTCATATCCGGTGGACAAGAGTGTAGAATCAGAAAGAGGATTAAATTCAGTGTGCCAGAATTTAGACATAAGTTGTGAATAAAATATCAAGACAGACTCTCCAGTCACCTTCCCTAGAATTCGTTCATTTGGAGACTCTGCTTGGAGGCAGCATTATTTGGCACAATGCCCTGAAGGATGCATAAACAGAAAAAAAAAAGAACACACTTTTCAAACATCTTGACCCAAAGCTAATCAAGATGCAGGAGATGTGTATGGTGCATTGATCCATGTTACACAGCAAGGTCAAGTCAGACTGTGACAGAAGGGAGTTCTTAGGGGAGTATGCTAAATGCAAGCCAGAGATGAGCAGTGTGCCCCTACAGTGATTGTGCAGACTATCAGTGATACAGACAAGCAAACGAGGAGAATCAGCGAGGGAGAGCAGATAAACAGCTTTAAAATTTAAAAAAACCCAAAACAACACCCCAACCCAAAACCAGGCCTGACCAAAAGCCTCAGATGAAACACTTAATATTCATGAAGTTACAAGAAACATCAGCTTGAAAGCATCATTTTGTAGAAACAAAACTCACCCATACTGTTAAAAGCTTATATTCTTGAAGCACATTTAATTTTAAAGACATAGAAGTATTTTTTGCTGTAGTTATTTTTTCTTTTTACCCTAATTAACTGAATCATGAGAACATGCCAGTTAACACAGTCTTTCCCTGGCTTTTAATCCACTTAGAGGCAAGTTTCATTTTCAGATTTTCAGAACAGAAATGTAATAATTATGTTGAAAACAACAGGGGAAAACATCTATTAAATTTAAAAAGTGGCACTAACAATTTACATGTACCCCACTTTTGATTCTGATGTGTTTGATAGAATCCCTTGAAATTTTAGCCTCTAGAAGTAAAACCAAGAGAATTCTAAACTGATAATGTTGAAATCACTCCTTCTTTGGTTCACGTAAAAGGTGAATTACAGAGAAGAAAAATTAGGTTTGTAGCTTTTACAGACACAAAATATGAGGTCAATAAGAACAGTTTCAAGATTTATACACATTCCCCTTGTTACTAAACAGATTTGAATTTTCACGCCATCTGAACCACCCAATCTTGACTCATACACAACACTGCCAACATCTCTCTCCACTGCTCTGAAGTAGATGCATTCTCCACATGTTTCATTTCTGGGCTAATCTGAGCAAAAGGATAACTTTTCCTGGACACTGGGTGGACTAAGGAGCAAGGTGGAAAGAGAACTGCATTCAGAATTTAAGAGGCTGTAAATCCTAGTGATACATGTTAAACGTCTCTGGTTCTGTGATCAAACATTCCAGTTCCATACAACATTTGCAAATAAGACAGGCTCATAAAAACAGAGAAGCAAACGTCCTGATATTTGTCCATCAGCAATATTTTTGTTTATATTCAAGTACAGCTTTTTATTCTTTTACATGTAAATACCTTCATTAAATGCATGATCATTGAAAATAATAGATTTACGAAACCTTAGGAAGTTTATTTGGCAATTTGTATCTCCAAAATTTTGCTAGATCCATAGAAACAGGAAAAAAAATTCAGCAAGAAACCTATTTTAATTTGATGGTGCTATGGCTTCAGTACACATTTGAACACTGAAATGAGGTCTAAACTTTAAAACAAAGTGTACTTCAAGAAGAATGAGACGTAACTCTACAGAAAGCAATAGTGACTCAGGTAAACAGAAAATTTAAAATTTAAATTATCCAAATACTTCTTGTTCTTACCTGCATATCTTCTAGCTGGCTTTCCAAAGCAGCTTTGAACACTAACAACTCTTTTCCCTCCTTTTCAGCATGTTTCAAAGCTTCTTCTAATTGTTGCTTCTCTTCCTGTAATGATATAATTGGATACATTCAGAAACAGTGGCCAGGCCTTTAATCTGACAAGTAAACCGAGCTGTGAAGTCTTTTCTCTGAAGTCTGGCCTATCACTGATTTTTCCAAGGTGCAACTTGGTTTGGTTCCACTCTGGTTTTCAATGGGAAAAATCTTTCCTACACCTGTCAGCAAACTGCATCCTGCTTCTTGACAACCTGGTGGTTTTCCTTCCCCTTTCCTATGGCATTGTCCATCCTTCTCTTGGTCAGTCTTTATTCTACAATGAATCCATTGCAAAGAGGAAGACTACTTAAGGGGCTTGTTTTCTTAACTTACCTCATATGTCTTTAATTTTTCCTTCAGTGAATTTTCTTCTCCTTTCATAATATCAATTTGTTTGTGCAGCTCCTCAATTTTCCTCTCTAGCTCAGTAAGTGTTCTCTTCAGTTGTTCATTTTCCTCAATCAGCTCTTTGACTTGATTTTCTACACTATTTCGCTCCTCTTGTGCAGCATTTTTTTCACTTGCAAGGACAGCAGCACTCTAGTGAAAACAAATTATGTCATGCTTAAAAAGAAAAAGAACTGGTGCTGTTTTCCAACAGGCGTTCCATAAGGCATCACAGCAAATACAGCTAGGATATAACATTAAAATATCAAGAGACTTTAATATTTAGCATTTTTTCTTCTTGGGCATAGCAACAGATAAATATATGAACCTGAACAATCTTATGCTTGTCATCTCATATTTTCACCTTAACATCTTCTTCTTTATTGCCCTAAAATATTTCATTACCAAATCCCAATGTTAAGTAATTCCAAGTAAACTAAAAAATTCAACCAATAGGCAAAGCCATATGGACCTTTAAGGAATAATGTATTTATGAAGAGTGTCTTCCACAGCAAAACAAAATTTAGGCAGTCTCACCCTACTGATGATTCCAAGCACTAACATGCAACACACTACACCCAAACAACTATTGGTGGGGTTGCAGAATAAATGACAGATAATATAAAGAGGTCTTGACACTAAATAAACAGTGGTGGTTCAACATGTATTGAATACTAAGTTCAACTTATATTCAAACAGACACACTTTTTTATCCAGAAACTTAAATTAATACATAGCACAAACAAATTATAATAATGAACAACACATCACAACCTGTGGCACTGAATTTTTTACTTTTTTTTTTGCAGGGCAGCTGGCTGCAGCATGTTATTTTTCAGGGCTAGTCATCACCTTACCATTTACCCTCTAACACACCCTACCATTTACTGTGGAAACCATGAGTAGAAGTATCTGGCAATATTGTTATACTATCTATACTCTTGTAACACAGACCAGACATGCACTGATAAACATTTAATTCTGTAAAGAGCAGGAAGGATTTAATCTTTGCTCTTCATTGACTTCTCATTCAGAATACCCTCCAAAGAATGTAAAATAACCCAGGATCTAATGGGTGGCTCTTGCTTCTGGACATCCAGGGGCTGATACAAAACAGTACTCTACAGAGATCTGGTTCTCAAGTGCAACTCCACTGTCTTCTACATCAAGACCTTGAACACCAGCAAGAACACCAGAACAAATATAGGAAGCAGCCTAGACCAGGATTCTCTCTCATGTCCATGGCTGATGCTTACAGGCAAAAAGAGGAAAAACAACTATGGGGCAAGCCTTTCATCATCATACACTCCCAGCTCTCACTGGTTTTCTTCTGTGAATGTATCTTCCACTAATTTCTCTAATCCTTCTCAAATCCATTTATACCATTATCTGGTAACAGTAAGTAATTACACATTCATTACTGAACCAAGTATTTTTTGCATGTGAAATTGTGTTTATCTGGATGAAAACAAAAGATATCCTGTCATCAAACTACTCAGACACTATTTTGTGAAATAGTCTATGAAATCATGAAAATCACTTTTCATTTATGCTATTTTTGATTGTTGCTCCTGATCTTCCCCTCTCCTTATCCAAAAGGAATAAGCAAAGTTATATAAAAGGGTGTTTACAAAGAGTGCCCTCACTAGACTGTTTTCTAGCAAGCAACAGCTTTAAAATCATGCAAATTAGATAAAGCGGTAACTCAGAAAACACTTAGACTGTCTACAGGGTCAATGAACTTATTATACAAAAACTGGCAGCATAAGCAGGCTGACAAGTTCTGGTCTTTTGAAAATCCTGAAAAAAAAAAATCATTCTTCTATGACATAACTAGTTAAAAGCTCTGAAATAAATCTGTCAATGCTTTAAGTTTTCTCAAATTGAAATTTCAATAGCATTTATATATTCCTTTAATTTTTGCTTTCTGCATGCCGTGAAGTTTTACTAATTAGCAAGCACTCAACCAGTGGCTCCTTTTAGTCTTATTTCTCCTTTCTGGAGCCGAGTGAAAGCAGCTGAGGCATGCTGGGGAGTTCAGGGAAAGGAATGTTGATTTGTCTGTTCTTTTTCGTCCAACTGCCTGCATGGGGCTGCACAGTAAGAGAGGACTGCAGCAGACCCATATCAGACCTGGAGATTCCACTACATCAACCATGGTTTGCTCTACTTTCCCAACACAGGAAGCAGTATTTACTTAAAAGTGGATGCACACACACACATACAAAAGCAAACAACCCAACAACCCCCAACTCTGGCCCCCCCAAGATCCATATGCATAAATAAACACAGAAGTAATATCTATCTACATATATGATTTAACCTAAGAGGTTCAAAATTAAGTTCAGATTACACTGATGCCATCATATCTAGAGATCTGCTCCAGCCTGCTTCTTGTTTTATGCATCTTAGGATAAAGGCTCTAGCATTAAACTAAACTATTATTTGCTCTCCTTTTTCACTAAATATTTCAGTAAGTTAGCAAGAAGTTAGGTGAATACATGTAAAATGTAGAGAAGTGTAGAGGGCAAGTTGCAAGTATTGTCTTTATTAACCTAATTTAAAATCCTGGAAATAAACTGGATATATAAATAAAAACTTCCTAAAGTTCCAGCTGATTGAATGACCAGCACTTACCCAGCAGAACTTCACAGGTCTCTAACGACCTCATCATTACAAGGGTTACACCTGCACAAACAAATTCTCTAACATGTTAAGGATAAAATTCTTTTCTTTCACACACATATACTTTTTCATGATGGTGGAAAACTCTCTTGGTATATATGGGGAGTTGCACTGTATTGTAGCTGGAGAGTGAACATTTTTCTTACTTATATTCTGGGGAGATTACAAGGAATTTTCCTCATAATATCGTTTCACCGTACACATTGTTTTAACTTGTTTCAGACAAGACTGAAAAGAAACACAGGAGTATCTATCTTATCAGTTCACCCTACACAATTTTACTACACACATAAGGCACGGAAGATCACCCTGAGGATATTGTTCAGGAGGATACTATCAAAACAGTCCAAAAGTATCTTCAATTTGATTGTGAAGTTTAAACAAAGTCAAGCCATACAAATACAGTTTACATGTTCCTTGTGTAAGAAAAAGAAAACATAGCATCACTTCTCCAAGAGCCAAATTACACAGTTTGGTTTAGACAGAAAAAAGCTTATATTCATTTTTCCCTAGAGTACTGAGAATTTCATGCAGAGCTTCTTCACTGGCACAAATGAAGTTTCTGGATTATAAGAGCTTTTGGCAACGTATGCCATATGCTACAGCATATTACCACAGAAAGCTAAGGTATCAAAAGTCTCCACAAGTCTTGCCTTGTATTCTCCACTGTTAAGTCCTCTCTGGCACCTCACATTACCTTTTCCCTCCCCTCCAGGCCTGCTCCTGGGAAGACAGGTGAACATGACAGCAAAAAGCCTAGGGATCACTGGAGAGTATACACAAAGCAGACAAGCACTGAAATACAGTTCCAACAGACCTTGCAGCAACACCATTAGGGGAGAACCTGGTGGAGAGAGATCCCTGTCCATGTATTGAACACTTACATAAGGTTCGGGCCAGCAGCTGAACCATACAAGCCTACTGCTGATGCACAAAAGGATTGCTGCATCCTTTGCCTATGGAATCCCTATGGAGCACACAGGCAGAGTGCCCCAGCAGTCCCACACAGCTAGCAGGCAGATCACCCACATACAGAGCATAGGTACAATTCAACATTGTCATTAGAGATGGCTCACTATATTCTGCATAGCTTCCCTAACAAAACACAGAAGTAGAAGATACGAAAACCACTGCATTGAAATGGCAGTGAAATTACTATGTATGTTGATAAAGTCTGAATGGCAATTCTGTGTTTCATAGGCTAAAACTGAATGTGGCAACAACAAGGACAGTTTAAACTGTCCAACAGTATTTGCCAATGGCCAGGGGTAATCTCTGGGGTTCTGCCTGCATCAGAAGGAACACAATTTTTCCTTGAAAATTCACGGATTGGCTCACACACTCAAAAAAAGGAGTTATAGGCAGTTTGCAAAAGCATTCAATTGGTGGGTTAGAGTGATGAGGATGAAAGAAGGAAAACTGAACACTGAAGGGGTAGTAAGTATACATGAGGAAAAAGCCAGGCAGGGAGACACTATGCTATGGATCATTTCCCTCAGTCCACATGCAACTTGTTTGTAATGGTGCTGCACATAAACAGTGTGAGTTAACTAATGTCCTCAAGGCTTAATGACATGGTATCAGTTAATGACTGGTTGGTGGCCATTCATAAATCCTTTACATTTATTTATTTGGGGATGTTGGAAAAGCTTTGGCAATTATTTTAACTAAGTTTATATATTTAACCCATGGTAACAGAACTACATGAAGGACACAAAGTAATGATTTTAGTTGAATATAAAACATTAACAGACATTGTTAATATAAGAACTTTAGTTCAAAGAATTGTGGATCAGTCTCCTCAGAAAGTTTAAAGGAGAATATGCACATAAACATACAGAGCACAAAACAGACAAAACTGGTTAAACAAGATTCTTGCCAACAAAACCTGGAATGAAATACTGTATATTCAGACATATTTGCCATACAAAGGAAAAAAAAACAAAACACCTCCACAAAAATTCAAGCCCCTCAAAAAACAGGAAGAGAGGATTTTTTTTCTATAAAAACTTGAAGTGGGCTCCTTTGGATCTTAAAATTAATATGCGTGAATTCCAATTTCGCAGTTTCTTCCCTGTGATACAGAAAATGTTTTTCTTGTTAGTCACACTTATTAGTTGTGGCAGCATGTTTTAGAAAACCAATTTCTTACTGTTACTATTTACTACATTGTATTAGAGAGTTGTATCAATGTAAGTAAATACCCCATGGCATTTTGCTTATTATGCTTATTTACTCACATTTGTTTTGTCTTTCCTTTCAATCTGCCTGTCCTTGCTCTGTCTTCCAGGGCATTCAGTGCCTTCTAGTCCCTACATTTGGACTGTTTTACATTCAGATACTCATCTCCTCAATCTCTGAAGGAACAACACCTTTCTCTTAATAACTACATAATTAGAAAACTTCTTAACCATACTCATAACACCTTCTTATTTGTTACCTTTGAATCCACTGCATATTTCATTATACTTTCTCAAATTTGATCATGTTTAAACTCCTGATTAAGACTGTGTAAGCCTTATAAGCAAACTTAAATTACAGAGATTAGGGGAAAAGAGCTGGAAATGGGTTATGAATTTCTGGAAAAAGCTGGGAATAAAGGGAATGAAGCTTGTCTAGAAGAAAGAAAACACAGTTG
Source organism: Cinclus cinclus (assembly GCF_963662255.1). NCBI lineage: Eukaryota > Metazoa > Chordata > Aves > Passeriformes > Cinclidae > Cinclus > Cinclus cinclus. The sequence continues at coordinate 8,207,734 of NC_085058.1, forward strand.
TACAGAGAAATTCCCACAATACAAAGTCCTCTGTGACTGACTGAAGATAAGCTTCTGCATTCTGGTGTTGTCATTATGCCAGGTACACATGCAGTAACTACTTATTAGTCCAGCAGCAGACTCAAACCAAATAAAACAAGTTATCAAATCCTAAAAGAAAGACAAACTGAAAAAAAATCAGTTTCTGACCACAATAATAGATCATACAGGGCATAAAATAATCCATGATGTTCAATAGCCACGGACTTTTTAATTGCTCTCATACATTTTAATACTAAAGCTTAAAGGATTAGTCAATTAGCTTCAAAAGTTAAGAGTTTACAGCAGAAATGAGTGAGGCAATAAAGAGAAAGGACAGTTTCACAGCTAAGGTACCCAAAACCAGCCCTTGAGAATCTGGAGTCTGTTGTTGTCTCTGCCAAAGACCTCCCGAGGCAAGTCGCTCAGCCACATTTTCCAGAGGATCAGTAACTACATGCTCCTTAACTTCCCTGGTGTTTGAGACACTGGGGTTTGCTTTCCATAGATGTGAGTGCACAATCACAACTAAAGCCAGCAAAAATTGTACCCCAAAGTGAACCTAGGTACTTCAGTTTGGACATGCACAACTAAAGGATCCCCTCAACATCAATCTCTCTACCTCTTACTATATTTAGTACAGGGAATAACATTACTTAGATGGCAGCTATGTTAAGAAAAGGAACTAAAAATTTGTGAAAAAGTGTCTATAATTCTTTCTCCAGAAGATGTTTTTAATAGTATGTACAAGCTCCATTTAATTTCTAACAGATGAGAAGTGAGTGAATGCATGCACATGCATACATATATTTATATACATATATATGACCTATATATACATACATATACCTGATCTATAAAGCTTTACCTAGTAAAGGTCTGCTTATCTGAACCACATAGTCACAGCTGTTGGAGTTTATATGCATGTGGCATTTGGTTTTCAACTCTAAGCCTATGGAACCTAAGAGAACATGAGCAGTAAAATACATTTCCCTCACCTTCCAGCCTGCTCCTTTCAGGTGTTTTGCATAACAAGAAATTAATCTAATGAAACTTGGGTTTGTGTCCTTGTATATAGTTATATATGCATCCAGAAGTATTTTTAAACATATTAAATTTAGTCGAGACCAAGTTAAAATAAAACAATACACATTGTTCCAACTCCTTTGTTGCAGAAATCTCAGTAAATACACTTATACAGTATTTGACTCTGAACTTTGTTGCAAACAGTGATAGTATAAAAGGCATCAAAATCTTTTCCAGCACTCATTATCCTGTAAATCCAATGAAACTGGACAGCACAGCCATCAACATCCTTGAGATGCAAACAAAATGTTTAGTTTTCAACCTAAACACAGAAAAAAATACTTCTGGATAGGAATGCAAAAATTATAAATTATTCTGTGGTTCCACACCTTTTTTTTTTTTACCACACCCTCAGCACTGGCAAAGACATGAGAGAGGTTGAGTAACTGATCATTAAAAAATAGTTTTGGCTGACTTCAGTGTTTTAGCTGGTGAAACTCCCCTTTGGCAGTGACTACACACTATGGGATCCTTACGGTACTTTTACAAAAGAAAGGAAGACTTAAAGTGTGTAGAAAGTATTTCATTTGCCTCATATTAGAATAATTAAATTTTGGCTAAATCCAATGTTTATCAGGCAAAAGTCAGCAAATACTTCTAAAAACCTTTACATTTCTTTTCAGAATCCAGTTCAACTGAATGGCAGGAATTGCATGTCCAGTTCTGGGCTCCCCAGTCCAGGAAGGACATTGAGGGGCTGAAGCAGGTCCAGAGAAGAGCAGAGCTAGGGAAGGGTCTGGACTGTAAGTCTGATGAGGAGTGGCTGAGGGAGCTGGGGGGCTCAGCCTGGGGAAGAGCACGCTCGGGGCTGACCTTAGCTCCCTCCACAACTCCCTGACAGGAGGGTGTAGCCGCGTGAGGGTCGGTGTGTTCTCCCAGGGAACAGCAGGACGGGAGGACGTGGCCTCAAGCTGCACCAGGGGAGGTTCAGATTTGACATTAGAATTTCTTCTCAGCCCTTGTGATTAGACACTGGAACCAGCTCCCCAGGGAGATGGTGGAGTCACTGTCCTTGAAGGTGTTTAAGGAAAGACTGGACGTGGCACTTGGTGCCGTGGTCAAGCTGACATCGTGGTGTTCGCTTATAGGGTGGACTCAATGATCTCAGAGGCCTTTCCCAGCCTAACTGATTCTGTTAGTCTGTGAAAACCATTTCAATCAATTAACTGTTTGTTCTTTAACAGCCATACTTGAAGAATAAATCTCCATTCCAAAATGAGCTGGAGCACAAACTGGAGCTTTTTAATGGAAGTAACAATTTTCAATTTTTTTTTTCCATATTCAGAATTGTGCAGTCTAAGTAAACAACAGGATAATCTTCCAAAATCTTCTGAAAAAGGGAAATGGTGCTGCTGCTTACTTCATTCTATTCCTGGTTTAGAACACTTCAGGTATCAAGGTACTGGCTGTTGAAACCAGCTCTGAAGACTCACGGGCCACCTTTTTAGGTTGATGCTGGACTAGTTCAACTTCTTGAGCTACATGTAAGAAGTTCCACGTGGCTTCAGGGATTCATATCTGCCCAGCTCCCTCAGGTGATCCAGAGGGGGCAGCAGTGACAGCAATATCAAATATCTTTCTACTGACTTTTCCTCTTCTTTTTGTATATAAACAAAATAGTCCAAATAAAACTAGACGCTGATTTCCTTAGGTAACATACAGGTGATTTCCAAAGAGAGAAAAAAACCCAAAACCATTCTACACCCAAAGTCTGACACCAAGGAAAAACAAGTATAGTGAGTCTCCACAGAGGGACAACTCTGTAATTGTAATCATTATTAGCTCTTCTCTAAAGGGAGCTTCTGAAACCTGTATTATTCAGCTACAGTCATCTAGTTTTCAAAGTTCATGAATGCAAATAGTAGGTTTTTATTTCTCCTTTAACTTCTGCTTGTAGTTCCAGCATTTTTACCCACTGTTTACCTTTAGGCAACTCTTCTAACCCCAGTTAAAGCAGTTGGAAGCCTTGGGATGAATAATAGAGTAACCATAGGATAGCATGGATAATTAAATCTTCTATCTCTACAAAAGGAGTACAAATATTCCTTAAAAACTGAATGTTAGGCTACCAACCCATCCTACCTACTCCTCCAAAAAAGATAACAACAAAAACAGCAAAACTTCTGGAAAAAAAACCTAAGTGGATGCACTTACTGTTTTTCTACCTGGCATTGATTGTATTAATTCTTCCCATCATCTCAAACTGAGGCCTAGCCAACTTTAACACATGACTATGCCTTTGGAAGTTAACTATTATTAGTTACCTATTAAAAGGGTCAGCCTTTTTTTTTCTTCTCTTAGCAAGGTACACTGCAACTAACTTAAATTCTCTGCTGTACCTCAAGAGGTTGTTCAGTAAGCAAGTGCAAAAATTTACAAGCGAGTCAGACTGGTGTCTCATCTCATTTCAGCTAGAGCCACTCTACTAAGTCGTTAAAAATTCACTGGTGACAGTTTAGAGAAAAGACTTGTTTTCTTACAAGGTCATTTTCACTGCTTCAAGTTGTACCATGTCCTTAAAATTATTTCTAAAACTATTTAGGTTTTCATTTATGAGATGCAAAGAAAGATTTAAATACCTACATCTGAAGACTAAGAATGCAACCCTCTTTTACACAGAGCATGCTAAACAAAATTTTCCAATTTAGGCATGACCTAACATTTATATAAGTTATAAAATCCAGGGCCAGGAAAGTATTAACATCTTAACCAGTACCTGCATCAATGTCATATTATCCCCCTGGCTATGTATCATGACATACTCAGATGGGCTTATACTAACAGTCTTTTGAAGGTCAGAAGTTGTTGGATAGACTGGAGTAAAATATTAACTAACTCTGTGTTCACATTGCTCCCTCCTGTTTGACAGTCAAACACTTCCCATCCATACACAAACACACATATACTGTCACGAGACAAACCACCTGAATGCATAAACTGGCTTCTGCTAACAAGGATTAGAAATCCTCCTGATGGCACTAAAGAAGTACCTGGCTGTACAATCTCTTGCAAAGCTTCAAAAATAAAGAAAATTAAAAATCACACAAACAACCCCCCTTCCCAACCCACTCTTAGTCCTGAAACAGTCCTAGCAGAGGAAGGTACACAATAGTTAAATTACTATTACAGATAAACAGGACTGGTTTTTTATTATCCTATAGATGTGGTCCAATCCAACTCAAAAGGAACTCTGCTGGACAGTTTTGCAGAGAGGCTTTCTTAGTATAAAATCCACTCAGCTGTAGTTTCATGGTACTGTCTGCACCCAAACCCGCACACGTACCTACCAAATAAACGGAGGAGTAGACTGCGCAGAAGGAAAGGACTAGAGGAGGTGGAACTTCAAGACACAGTCACTAAGTTACATATTCAGAGTACATCAGAGGCACATTTTACATTCTTGTTGACAACACTAACACTCCATAATTTGTTCGGTACTTCATTAAACGGGTCCTTAAAACATGCATGACGCTATTATGAACTTCCTTTCCACACACAGAACAGACATGTTGGGCAAAACAAATCAAATCTGTCTCTCAAATTTTTCATATACAGCTCTAAAATAGGTGTTTCCAATAATGATACCTATTAAGGAGTGCCTGCAGCTTTCCTTTCACCATCACACTTCTGTCTGCATACCCTCCCTCTCTTTTCCCCACTCCATCTGTGTTTGTACCACACTGAAAACCAATCAGAATCTTACCAGGCTTTTAGAAGGCTGGTAAAAGAGGGCATAAAATGAAAGGGAGAAAAGGGTTAGGTCACGAAAGATGAAACATTGACTTGGACCAGTCTCTCCACCATTTGACTCTGTACACAGTTTAGATCCCTTACCAATCAGCTTCTAGAACTGAAACAAGACAGTGTTACTTCAACATGGCAAAAGCTGCCTCAGGACGACAGAGGAAAGAAAATACCCACCAGTGGCATTTCAAATCCTAGATCACCTAAGTCTTTTTCAATTGTTGTGTATCTTGCTTGAGGTGAACACGCCAGTCTCAGGCACAGCATTCAGAATGCAGGTTCAGATGAGTTATGGATGTATGGATAAGAGTGCATAACGATGTTTCCACGCCCAAGTAATTCTTATTATATAATTTGTTTATTTTACTGCTATCAAGACCATGGGTTTTTAGCATGATTTATTATAGCCCTGAGATTCCACCTTACAGCAGAACAAGGTAGCAGGATCCTATTGGGTTTTTTCTGGATATATATATAATTTTACAGTTACATACATTAAATCACTGAAAGTACCAAAGTGGCTTTGCAATGCTCCACACTTTTATCTTCACTTTTCCCTGAGTACCTTGGGTAACTGCTATTCACTGGACAGTATTATTCCAAAATAGATTCTCAGAATATACTAGATTTAGTTATGCTTCATTTTACATTCCAACTATGAATTCCAAGCCATTTCCATAAAAAGGCATACAGAGTATCTCTCAGTGTCATTTGGAATGCTTAAGCCCTATGGTCTATGTGGGAGAATTTTATTAGCTTTCAGGAAGACATATCACATTATCAGGTTAAGCAGAAAAAGATTCAACAGTTACTTCTCATTTCAAAGCTCTTTACAGTTTGTGTTAGATTCACGTAAATTAACAAGATGGGAAAAAACCAAAACCAAGGCTTCTTCTCATGTATAATACCCAGAGATTTGTATTTTTTTCTTATCTTAAAAGAGGACCGTTTTAGTTCATAAGACATGCAGAAGGCAACCACTGTCTTTTGCTGCTCCTACATTTGCTCTGGTAAAATTCCTACTTTTCTCTAATCATAACAATCATATGTAACACATACATGTGTTAACAGTAACGTGATCACCAGCTTCATTGCATTCTTAAATGTGGTGATAAATTAATCAGCTCTGAATGTCTGTTTTATCATTCTGAGAACAAGGTCAGACATATGATATGCTAAATGAATCAGTCAAGGTCAAGCTTAGATAAGCCTTTTCCTAATGTAATGATTACAGCTTTTTCTGAACAACATCATTTGTTCAGACAGCTTCTCTAAATACAGATCTAAATTTGAAGTGCTGTGCAGTTTGCAACTGCCCTCCTGAACTGATACAATTTCAGTGGAACTTGAACACTGCTAGTTGCAATATGCTACACAACCTTTTACCTGCATCATTTCATTCCAAAAGCTATTTCCAAATTTTACTGAAACAGTGGCACTTCTACAGAGACAGAGCGCTCATGGTTAAAGTAGTACAATTCTGGACTGTTGTGTTGTAGAGTCAGATTAAATAACAGATATTTTTCTATGGCATTAAAAACAGGAGTAGGATTCATATTAATCTGTTCTAGCACTTGCAGCTACGGAGAAATCTAGTTTTAGTCAGAAAGACATTAATTTTTAAATTTATTATTAAATTAAAGGCAATTATTATTGCACAGAGGTATGTCATGGAAGAGTAAAACCTTTCCTGTTGTTAAATGGAAATAGTCTGGTCTCAATCTCAATAAACAAGCAATGAAGTCAAGAATAGTCTCAGCCATCTCAAGACCACCACAAGCAAAAGGCATAACACAAAATAACTTTAAAAGGTAAATTGTAGAAAAGAAAAATAGTATCTTAATATCTGTGACTTTATTTAAAATTCTCTATAAAAAAAACAGAAACCAGACAATGACAACAATAAAAGCCCCACAAAAAACTCCCAAACTCGCATCACGTTACTGAGCATGAGAACATAATCATAATGACAAACAACCCTGCTCTGTTCTTCTATCGGGTAATGTTAGAAACATACTCAAGGTTATTTGCAAACAGATCTATGTGGCATTCTAATTACACAGACTAAATGCACTGCACATTATTTGCCAACCTATCTGATGCCTGCAGCAGATGAAAATTCTGTTGATTTAACACTGGCATAAAAACTACTTCCTTTCTCCATGCAAAAACTTCCTTAACAGCCCATGTATCAAAAAACACCTTCATTCATTGTACCACCCTGGATGATTCAGAAGCAACATTAAGTACAAACATTCCTGTACATAGAGGTCCTTGATAAAACCTGATCTATCAAACAACTGTATTCACATTTTTTTGTATGACAAACCACTGTTACAGCATTTACACTCCTGTTTTGCTCATCAAATACAACAGAATGGCCCTTCCCATTAATCTTTGATGTAGGTTTCTTGTGTCCTGCCATCAGGTATAAATTTTTCCAACTTGCAGTAAGAAAAAACAAAAAAAAAACCAAACCAACAGACCAAGTAGCTTCAATTGTATATGTCTCCTGGGTATTTCAGATTAATTATAAACCAAATAATTAACAATATATATAAGATCACAGCAGATCAGTAGGAAACTTCCTGACAAGAATGGTTATACTTTCCTGACAAATGACACATCAAACTCAACAACTAATCTCAGCCAGCCAGCATAAAGATAATGTTGTGCCTCAAGAAATCATTGAGTACAAATACTAGCAAGATTCAAAAAAATTCAAAAACTAAAGAAAACATCACCTTCCAAAGAAACATGTTAAAAGTTCTACTTCAAACAAATACAAAAATTTCAACTCAAATGGGAAGAGAACTGGTACTTAGACCAACATTAATCAAATAAACTTCACTTTTGAACATCTTATTAAATTTACTATTAGATAGGCTATGTCATGCAAGTAGATAAATGCTATTTATAATATCTCTAAGCCAAAGCAACCCAGTCATAGAGCCATTTCCCAGACTGTGTTATTGTTATGCCAAACAGACTACTCTTTCATTTCTTGTCAGTCGTAATTACAGTTCCATAATTGAAATACAGTAAATTACCATGCACTAACTTTGAAAGATGGTTCACTGAGGTTGAGCTGTCACTACAATTACTATGTTATAAAAAATAATTTAAATGTTCTACTTTTCCCTCAAAGAAAAAAATTAATTCAGTTCATGCAGCTCAGGCAAATCAAATATCTTCATGATGATGTAAAACAAAGAGAAAACAAAAGATTTCAGCAAAGCCGAACAATCTCAAGTCCTAGGCTGCAAAAACAAACCAGCATTTATAAAATTTTCTAACCTCTGAAGAAAATTGCACATTTAAAACCTTTAAAAGGATAATCTTTTGTCAGGATTCAATCATACAATGCCTATCCAGCATCTTCCACATGAACTCCTACTTTGCTCATAGAGCATACAAAGCTTTGGAAACTTCTTTCCAGCTTCAAGGTTAATTTTCTCTCAGTTCTGTGTTATGTTTTAGGTCATGACCAGCAGGATAACTACAACCCACTTAAGATCCGTGTAAGTAACAGACATTAATTTCCATGGCTATTTCTAAGCATAAAACTGAGCCTTACAGTTCTGACATATTGGTCAAGCATGGTTTGCCTGCAGAAATTTTCTCCAACATTTGAGAAATAAAATGAGGGAATACAGAAAAGACACAAAAAACTGTCACTGTAAAAAGAATGCTCAAAACTTTAAGAGAACTGTCCCCATACCAAAAAAGTCTTTCAATATGTTCCTACCTGCTATCTCTACAAAGAAAATGTCACAAAAGACATCTTTTGGAAAACAGTAACAAATACACACATCTGAAACCTGTTCTTATTCTCCCTCTCACAAAGACTTCCTGCTGATGCTGGAAGAGGCAACTCCTTCAGCTCTGTTTTCTTCCTGTCTGATTCAAAACACCCAAACCCCTACTGTTTCTTGTGCTCACACTCCTTTGACCATTCAGTAAACAAGATCAAGTTCAAGAAAAGGATGCAAAATAAAACACAAAACCCCATGCTGATATTGAGAAGTTGAATGGACAAGGTGGAACAATGCAATCAGGGAACAGGATATGACACAAGAAGCTGAATGTAAGAACAGTGGACTGCAAAGACTGGAGAGCTGCTAGAAATATTTCAGAAGTACAACTGGTAATGCACACTAGTGCTCTTCAAGGGCATCCTCAAGATTTTGGTGGCACTGTTTAACCCAGGACAAGCAAAAGTTCTCTCCACTATACTCCCATCTATCCTCCCTCAAAGTTTGCAATTAAGTAAATACAGTAAATAAGTGCTTGAAGAAAAGACCACAACTTCAGTTGTGACAAAAAAATCAAAACATCAGTTGTGCATTAAATAAAACTTATTCTCATCAGCCAAGAATCTCCTGGCCTTAATCTTTGCCTATTTGCTAAGAAAATGGTAGTATCAGAAAGCATCTAGTATACAGCATCTGAAAGAGGTAGGATCTCTTCCCTGTAAAGGTAGTTGTTAGCACTTATGTACCTCTGTAGCTTTCTCCAGGCTCTGTCGAAGATCCAGCAATTCTTTATCATGTTGCTCTTTAAGTTTATCCATCTCTGTGTCATGGCTGGATACTTCTTCTTTAAGTGCTCCTTTCAAAGCTGTGAGCTCTCTCTCTCTCTTTCTCAAAATCTCTTCTTGTTGATCTTTTGCTAATAATACTTCTTGCAGATCCTGCTTCATTTGCATCAGCTCCTAAAGCCCAAAATTAAACACAGCTGTGTGTCAAACAGCCCTTGTGGATGGTCTGTTTATGTCTCACAGAAAGAAAGCACATAAGCTTCCCAAGGACAACTTTGTTTCATATGACTGATATATTTTTTACAGCTTTTATAGTAAGCTAAAAATTTGTTCAACCCTAATATTATTAGAAGTATAACATATAGCTAATGTTTTATATAATAGGTCAACATAAGATGCTGCAAAACAAAAGATTTTAATGGTGTATGTTATGCCATCTGCAAATAATGCAGGAGTTGCTCCTATGTTGTGCTTTCAGTAGCAATGAGGTAGATAAGAACAAAGACAAAGCATTTTTTCCCCCATTTGCAAGAGAAACAAACTTGGTGGTAAGTCTTTGCTTTCTTTTCTGCTGGAAAGAATACATAAAGTTGCTTCTTCAAGTGCTGAAGACAAAACAAGTGCTTCACAACCAAGTCTATCATCACACACTTCCTCCTCCCACCAGGGTAACCCTAGAAGTCATTTCCCCTCTCCAAATCCCTGAGAAGGAATGGGAGAGTCAGTGAATCTGAAGACTAAAGATGCATACAAAAACACAGACTAACACAAACAATCAAAAATGTACTGCTTCAAGAATTCTCTAATTTGGTATTTCTCCAGCTGTGAATAATTGTACTTCCAAAGAGAATGCAGGCTTTCCCTACACTGAAGGAGGGTCAGTACATCTAAACCACTCCTGACACACATCACCTACTCTGCCATTAAAAGCCTACAATGGAAGGGATCCTACCACCATTGCAGACAGCATCTTCCTCTGTTTAATCAACAGTATTAACAGAAACTTTTTCTAACACTTTCTTTAAATCTCTGGAGCTAAGTCTCATTTCTTACTCTGTCTCCACATAACAGAAAAATTGCTCACTATCACCTCTACAGCAACATTCTGTAAAATGTTTTTGACTCTTCCCTCACTTCTCCATTGAGATTGAAGTCCTTCTTTAAATGTAATGTTTTTCAGTACTATTGTCATTATTTGTGATATTCCCCTGCTTATGTTCAACTTGCAACTACAATGCCTGGGATTTAAGAAAGTCATTTAAGGGTAACTAAATCTCACCCATACAAAACAAGGTAATTATTCAACTCAGCAGATCTTGCGTGCAATCACCTTTAATATTTCTGCACTGATACTCTTACACATCCTTATCAACAAATTTAATAAGCTGTGTTCTCTGTTTCATCATCAGTATCTTAGTATAACCAGGGTACAGCCAATTCCTCTTTCATCCCAAGGTGACAGAAACCCTGCAACTCTTGTTCCTCTCCAGACTCATCCCTTCTCTCCCTGGTCCCAGCAATAGAAAGGCAACAATTTAGAGACTGCTTTGTTGAGTTCTTTTAATTTTCTTAGCTGAATCTCATCTGGCTTTGATAATATATACATTTTCTTTAAACTGATCTTCCTGGTCTGACCCCAGCTCATAACTGCTAAAGTTGACTGAGATTATTATCTGATAATAGCAGATAACTCATCTATCTGTCAAGCATTAAGATACCTGTTCTCCTGCTCCATAAAACAATGGTACTTACACTCTGCATTCATTTTAGGGTTAATGTTGCTATCGTAACATGCTTTCTTAGGTTACCTAATAATGGCACACTGGTTTGGATTAAAAGCAGAGGAAAAGCAAAAGCATGTATTTCTTCCATCAGTATCTTAGTCTCCTCTTTCCATTTTCATGCAGTTTTTCTGATACTTCATAACTAACCTCAATCAGAATCTCTTTCTCCCCTTCATCGGTGTGTTTCGCGTTATCCAGTTCATCATGCATCTCAGAGAGCTGGTCTTGAAGATCTCTGATCTCAGTCTGGTGTTTTTCCTGCTCCATCTTCACTTGAAAAAGCCTCATCAGTAAAAAATAGACAGGATTTTTTAATTCATAGAAATACTAATTTGTTCATTCAAGTACTAAAAAGACACACATTCCCATGTTGCCCACAGGAGAATGGGATATAATGAGGCAGAAAAATTAAATATCAGAGGGGTAAAAATGAGAAATATTCTAACTAGGTATTTAAGTGGGGAGTTGTATTTTATTTCAGACCCAGTACTCTAGTCATTCAAGTGTTTCCACATTTCAAAGACTTGAACTATATATTTTGACCATGAAATATTAAAAGCAATTTGTAGTAAGAGAAAGATTATAAATTCAGCAATCTTTCTCTTCCTTCCAGATATTCTAAAGATATGACTCTTTTAAATGGTGGAAACATTTCCTACAGTTACAAATACCACTTGTCTGGTTCCATCAACATAATCTGTGGACACAGGTACTTTTCATCTAAAAGGTTTAAGAAATGGTACAAATTTCAGTAACAACTTTGCTAAATTAACTCACTCCTCCAGGTTTTGCCTGAGTTCCTTCTCGTTTTCTTCCAGCTGCTTTTTCAATGCTTCCTTTTCACATATACTTTGATCAAGCTGCAACTGAAGATCTTTCAGACTTGCTCGTGTGGCATCTCTCTCTTCTTTGGAATTTTGCTGATTCTGAATTTTGTACATCAAAAGTTAAGCAAAATAATCGACAGCAGCTACATGATTAACACACAGCAGCTACAGCTTGTCTCTCAGTCCTTGTCTGTCTCACTGCAATCAACAAATTAGCATTAACCTTAGCAGACACCTAAGAAGTGCTTTGTGCCCGTGCTTAACACTTCTGTTCACTGCTCAATGCTCTATTCAACTCCTCAAATACTCAGAACAGATTTGTTACAAAGTGTAACAATGCTGTGACCAACAATCCTTTAAAAAAAGAGTCTTCTGAAAAAGCACAGGTATAACTGGATTAAGAAGAATATGAAGCAAAAGGGATTTAGCTGGAGGATCAGTTGTCACTTATTTCAAAAAGTGTATTTGAAATAATCAGAAGCTTTATAACATTAGAATGCTGTACCCTAATTTCCAGATCCAGTTTTTTTTCCAACTCTTCCACTTTCCTTTCAAGTTCTGCTTTTTGTTCCACCAATGCTTTTACTTCAGCCGAAGAATCTGAAACCTACAATTAAATAGAGACATTTACTCCCACAAAGCCAAGATGTTCTTTGAGAATAGTTTCTCTTTTTTTAATTTAAAGCAAAGCTACAAGCAAGACTAACAAAGCGCAGCATCAACTGCCTGAGCTCACCAGGGATTTTTCATATGGGTAAGGCCAAGCTAAGATTTTCAAAGGAACCGTGATTTGGTTTTCATAAAACTTCTTGGTAATTGCTCAAAGCATGTTGACAATAAAACAGAAAATATACAAATGTAAAGAAGAAATCAAATTAGGCAACATATGAATCAAATCATGTGTATTTTGGACCAATCTTACTGAGATATCACTAATTACACAAAATGGACATCAAAGGAAAGCATGCCCATATGTTAAGACAGGTTTTCAAATACCTTTTTTAGGTAATTGTCTGGGATGTATTTTGCAAATAAACAATGCTGTCATTAATATCAAAAAGCTACACGAGTCTCTCATGCTATGCCTGTCTCACTGCAATTGAAAGATTAACATTTATCTCTGCAGATGAATTTTATCTCTACCCAAGAAATTTTATGTGAATGTGCCTAACATTTTTTTTCTTTGTTGCTCTAAACTCCTTCTCAAATACTAAGATATTTCTTAAAAAAGGTTAACTGTGTTGTGAGCAACTACACTTAAAATCTTCTGAAAAAGCACAGGTATATCTAGAGAAAGAAGAATATGAAGAAAAAATGTATTTTATTTTTTATATCCCAGGATAAAATAATAAACAACAAGTATTTAATCCTTCTCACACCATCAAAATCAAGCTATATTCCAGAGGGACTACATGAATGAAAGTAAAATCTGAATCCCCTTATTGACTTTACTAGTAAAGTCAGTAAGGGGATTCAGATTCTTAAGGCCCTGTCTGAATACTGCACCACTTTGAAACAAGCCAAAGCGAATTAAAAATTCTTTACCTGCGTCTTTCCAGCAGCTCTTGACTTTAATGTCTGAATTTTCTCAAAAACCAAGTTCACTTTCCTCTTTGTTGCATCGTCGTTATCAGGACTTCTAAAGCAGACAGTACAAAAAAGCAATGATAGGATTAAAGTTACTATTTTGTTAACATCAAACCAAATTCCGACCATCCAAACTAACAAAAATCTCCATAAAACCCCCCAAAATAATGCAAACAAATCAGAAATTATCTTAACTATGATTTACAAAAATCTTTAAAGAGAGGAGTTAAAAATTTGTATTCCGAATTTTTTCTAAAAAGCCAACCAACCAAAAAAAAAAAAGACCACTGAACTCCTAAAGTGCAAATCTCTTCTGTAACATTGTGGCTGTGAAAAGACAGATATTCAGCATGTATATTACTCAGACATATAGGAGTAAGAAGTAGTTAGTTCTAGGTTTTAGAAGTCTTGACTACTGCACCATAAAACAGCACCTGAAGAGGTCCCAGAACTTGCTATATCAGGAATGAAAAGAAATTTAAATGCATCATATATTTTTAATTAATTTAACCTTCCTTTACCTTTCAATAAGTTATTAATAGAAAATATAAAGAGCTACAGGTGCAAAAAGTATTAAAAGCACAGCAACAAGAGGGCTTCTGTCAAACCTGAGGAAATAACCCTTCATTGTTGTTGTTTAAAAAACCCAAAGGCTTAAAATTCCATTATGTACTATTTGAATTCTCCAATAACCTCTATATTATACCAAGTTTAATTCCAGATGTATTTGAAAGACAAACCATATTTTGATTCAAGCACATTTAATCATATCCTATACAATACCTTATGCAAGTCCCGATAGCCTGGGTATTTTGAGATAAGATAATGCCTTAGAGGACACAGCTGAGATAGAGAATTGTGAAAGAGATGTTTGATTTAATTATAGCTTTCACTTTGCTGTTTCACATTTCAGATGTAATAGAAGACAAATATTGAGAAAATACAGTCTCCCAACCAAAAGTTATGTTTACTGACCCTTCCTTAAGGTAATTGTAAAGTATCTGCTTAGCAGTCTCTTCATTTGTTTGCTGTGCAAGATCTTGCTGGCCTTTTAAGAGATCAGGAGTTGCCTACAAGACAAAGATAAAATGTCAAAAGATAATCCTGTGAGAGCTGTAAATACAAACAGTACATTTGGACTTCTCCATTTTATCCTATTAATGAAAACTGTTATATACTAAGGACCTGAAGTTCTGAAAGATGCACTGGAGTTCTGGCTTACTGCAATAAGAAACCATGCTCCACACCAAAAGAAAAAAGAAAACAACTTGTTTCTATATACATATCTTTTCATATTCTACTTTAGTGCATCTATGCTTAAGACTCTCTATAACATCATTCACAAGAATCTGTTTGGCCTCCCCATCTTCCTTTACTCTTGCAAAAATCAGTTGTTTTACAATTCAGGTTTTCTATACTTAAAGTAATGAAAAACATCATATTTACATTTCTCCAGAACAATCCCATTTGGAAATATTGTATGATGGGAGTTTGTTCTAGTGAAGACCTGAAAATATACACAATTAACAATATGGCACCTTTCATATGCTAAAGTACAAAGGACAGCTTAAAGAATAAATTCAAAATTACCTGTATATTAGGGACAGATGAACATGTTTTTACAGAAATCTTCTTGGCTCCTGATTCAGGTGTAATTGTAACTCGGTTTGGCAACAACAAAGTAGAAGTTACTGTTTTAACCTCCTCTCTCTTACTCTGTCCTGGGAGTGTAGCTGACCTACCCATCAAGCTCTCTGTATCTGCTCCGTTCTGTTTATGGTGTTGCAAAGAGCTGAAACTGCTGCTCTGAGTGTCTTTATTGGGCATTTGCAGTTTTTCAATACTTCGAGCAGAAATCTTCGTCTCTTTGGAAGGTGAATTTTGATCTCTGGAAAACTGCTGGTGAAGGCAAACTTTAGATGGTCTTAGCAAGTGCTCAGTTGACTTACCCAAGCTTTTACTGAATTCACCTAAATAATCTGAATTTACATCAAGTCCTAATGACAAGGCACTATCAACACTTCTTGACCTTTTACGATCGTCTGGATGAATTCTGTTCCTTTTTCCTGATCTGCCTCTTCTGTGAGCATCAACTTTCCTATCGAACTTTTCAATTAGCTGATCTACACCCGGAAGTGAACCAGTGTCAATATCACGACCAGTTCCTGGCAGGAATGGAATGTATCTCCTGTTTTCATGCCGGTTAACGTTGTCCGCGTAGATGGCGTACTCTTGGTCATCCAGTAAAAATCTGTACAAGGAATTTGCAGAAGTGGGAGTAGCTGATGAGGATGAGGATCTTCGGGAGTCATTCAATACTGGCCCAGTTGAATCTTGCCTGCGGAAGGGAAGAACATCTGGTCTAGGTTTCCTTGTCTCAGGATAAGCAGTGGGACTAACACAGGGGGATCCTCCTGCAGGTGAAAATGACTCTGAAACACACACATCACTGGGGCTCATTGTGCTACTGGGACAATCCTGCAGCTGCTTCTTTGGATCTTCTACTGATCTGTTTGGATGTATTTTTTTTGAATTTGCTTTGGTTGGCTCGGCAGGGTACGTATTTGTTTTCTGTAGGGATGTTACTTTAGATGAGGAAATCCAAGGTTTTGCTTCCATTTTTTCATCTGCAAAAGACTTAGATTTGCTGCACACAGAAGACTGGCAATTATCCAAGTTCAAGTTATTTTTTTCAGGATCATAAGGCTGCAAAAGTTCAGGATGTCTTTGAAAATTCAACAAATTTGAAGATTTCACAGATTCATCTTTAAAATCTGGCATTCCACTTTCCTTTTCATTCACATTGGTTATCTTCAGTTTTTTAGGCACAGAGGGTTGCATGAGCTGTGTTCCAGCAAATTTTGTACGTTCACTGATTTTGTCCTCCAACTTAGAGGCAGTATTGGAGTCTGCGGCTGGCTTGCTTGCAGTCTGAGGAATGACCTGCTGTTCTTTTCCAGGAGGAGGAATATTTTCTGGCAAACAGCCTTCTGTATTGTTCAGTACTATGTAAGGATGTCCATCGATTCCTTGGACTCTAATGCTGACACCATAAGACCCCGTCCTAGAATTTTGTGCATTTTTAGTTTTTTGAGTCTCTTCACTTGTGAGCTCAAGAGTGACTTCATAGTCCTGCTGCTTGTGCTTAAAACCAGCAAAATATGGCTCCATGTCTATCAGAGGATTATATCTGAATAGGAGAAAAATTACAAAATTGTCATTGTTTTAAGTTAGATTATTTCATTAATTACTTTATTCCACCATTCAATGTGACTATGAAGACTAATGGCAATATGCAGGGAAATCAATATCCAAGCTCCATCAAGCGCAAAGCAAATACACTGGGATACAAAGACAAATGTCAGACTAACACATTCTGAATCAATGTAATGTTATTTTATGAATATTACCTTCACAGAGTTGATGCTCATTGCTTTAGAATCAAATCACTTCAAATATAAGCAACTCTGGTACAATTTTTCTGAGTAAAAGCATGACTTTTGGCTATTTCCACTACATTTACTGAAGACTGTACCCTTCACAAACCAATGATCATTTTAAAGCCAGCATTTAGTGCCAGCCATATTGACATTTAAACATAAGCTCAGAAGAACAAAACACAACCAGGCAGTTTTAGGTTATATGAGTTTCAGGTAACTAAAGTACTGCAAGGAAGGTCAATATCCTCATTCCTTTGAGTTGTGGTTTTTACATACTTGGGTTACAACATTTGTTTCTAATGGCATCTGACAATAAACTTTTTAATTTATTATCTCATTGTTACTGCTAAGAATAAACTTCCCAACAAACAGATTAATTTAACAATCTCCCAAATGCAAGCTTGTTCAAAAAAACACCAGTTGCTATTTTAAAACAAGACACTTTGCTGAGCAACAAAAATGGAAAAACACTGCTAGTATTTCCAAGGCTGACAGTGCCTTTTTCAGATCCAACAGGAATGCTAACTCCAGTCTATATGTGCCAAAACTGTTTCAATCTAGAAAACAATAAATTCAACTCTACCTGTGTTTTTAATGTTAAATGCCATTCTTTCTTTCTCTAACAGCTAACAGGCTTTGCAGGCAGATTTACTTTACTGTCTGCTGCAGATCATGCACCAACTGTCTAAAGGCAGAGGCAGTGCAGCGACAGTACGAGCTGTGTCTGTAAGAGAATGGAACACAACTGTGAGACTGGTACAAAACCTGGAGGGAATAAACTTTTGAACTGAGCTGGGGAGTTGAGTCATCACTGAAGCCTGACAAACCCAAGATCACTAAGCGATGGTAATCAGCAAGAGGAAACCAAAACAACAGGATGTCTCATGGAAAAACAATCCTCTGCAGCCAGTTTCACTCTTTTGTCTATCTCAGCATGAACCACCTCCCTCAGATTCTAGTCAGGAGCAGAGTTCTCATTTTTCCTGACAGTGAATGAAGAAGTTTGGCTCAATATTCACATTATACTAATTTCCATCCAATTCTTCCTCCTAGCAGAGGAAAACCTCAAAAACCTCTTCCTTTCCAAAAACCAACTCCAGCTCCTCCTTAGCAGCAGGTTTATAAATTGAAGTCTCACGTGGCACATTTGAATGTGGGTGTTTGAGAGAAACCCCTGGTTTACACATAGTTGGCAATACTCATCTGTAATGGATGGGTATGTGAACATCTTTACACAAAGCTCTCCACTCAGTAATCCCAGCTACATTAGAAATGCCATTAAGACAAACTAAGGAGTGTATGAAACTTTACACAACACCTTCAAGCTGTATTAGCAGATCTATAAAAAGAGTGAAGTTTATCCAAATGTGTCAATAATGGTAACAACTAAAAAATTTAAAAAGGAGTAAATAAAAATAAACCTAAAAGCCAAAAAACTAAGAAATATTTACATCAACCAGCACAAGGAACAAATACACAATACATTACAATATGGCTGTTTGGGGTGACTGCAAAAGCAGTGCTTTCAAACTCGTTGCAAAGTTGCTAAAAACATTAAATAACCAGGAAAAAAAAAAAAACAAACAACCCCCATCCCCTCGAAAATACCCACAAAACACCAACTTCCCTACTATATAGGGGAAACAATATTTAAGTTAATAATCTACCTTTAATTCATATGTTTAATTTGTCTCTAAAACCATAAAGAAGTATGTGGTTTTGTCTTCTTCCCATTCATTGTACTAATAAAACTCTTAATTTTACTGTACAAAAGGATAAAGCCTTGTGGAAATAAAAGAGCTAAACAAACAATTTTTAAAATAACACTTTTATCTTTCTGGAACTACAAAAAGAAGATTGCATTTACAAATTCCCATGACATCAGCAAGAAAGCATGACAGATGACCCTACTATTCAAATATTTGAAGGTTTTATATGGAATTTCTATTTTATAGGATGTCAAGTTGCATTGGGCAATACTCATATGAACTACATAATATTAAATAGTTGTAATAAAGTGGTTTTGCAATTTTGTAAGCATTTTTAAATTAAAGAAAAAGCATTACTGGCTTTCATCACACACAGCCTTTCTGAGGAAATCCTGAAACTATGCTAATTGATTAATTACAGTTACAGTCATTCTCCCGCACACACATGGTACAGTCACATCTCAGGCTCTGGCAGGGTTACAGCAACAGAGGAGGAGAAGAGGACTGAAGCTGTTCCTCTCCCATCTGTCTGCCCCACTCCTCTGACAGATGTCACCGTGTCAAAAATGAGAACATCTGAAAACTCTGCTGGCTGAGCACACACCTCAGCCATGAAAAACTGCAGATTGGCATACTGGGGTAAATGAAATCAGCCTTGTGCTCCATGCTGTGACCGACTGAAATCCTGACATCTGATCCAGTGCAGGAGCTGGCAGCTGGGGGCCCTGACAGCTACAACTGCCCGCTTTTAATCTTCCATAAGACTGCTGAAGCCCTCAAATGTTATGACAAAACAGTCTGTTCACCCTCCAGCTTATGCAAAGAGGTTAGATATTTCAATGGCACCTGGGAAGGCAATTTCCCTGTTTGTGCAGCTCCTTGTTACATACTTGGAGTTACTCAAAAACATAAAGAAGCCTTTTTTTGAAATAGAGAACTATAGAAATCCTAATTCCAGGTTTTCTACCAAAGTAATTCTTTAAATTTTAAACAATACAGTCTTGCTAGTAACTTTATTTGCTATCTCAGAGTTCAAAAATACAATTTTCAGAAAGTAGAAGCAATTACTCTATTAAAGTTTTAATTAGGTGAAAGACTACCATTCTATTATAAAACCAGTTCCTATCTCCTAGCTTGAAGCAAGTGTCATTACAACATCATATACAAATTAATCGGGACATAAAAAAAGACTACTTCAATAAATTATCTTCTTTTGAAAATATTCTACTTGCTAAAAAGGGTAATGCAGTCAAGGACACACAATTATCAGCATCTTGCTATCAGGTCAGCAAGTAAAGTACCACAGAATGATGGGATCACCTATTTTGTTCACAACATGGCCTTGGACTGCTTGAGGTGAGCAGAAAATTTCAAACTGAATTTGTATTTTAACTTCATTGTCAAGGATAGCAACCTTTAAAAACTTCTGTGACCAAATAAACAAAACTGGCAATCAAAGCTGCTCAAGCCTTCCAGTTTTGAGATTTCTTCCTAAAATAAGACTTCACAAAGGTGTTTAAACACTCATTTTAAAGACTGACTTCAGTGAATATGGAAGTCCCACATTTTATCATCACTCAGAAATGGTTTCATTTTTCTGAACAACTTATTTTTGCCAAAACAGAAACTATGACATTTTTGTTTGTAAAGAGAACTTGTCAGCAGAGGTTTTCATATCTGAAAATCCAATACTCTACATGTTCTTCTGTGGCAGTTTGTTGTTCAGTGGTGATATGATACTCTACAAAGAACCACAGGAGATGAACACTGAAGGTTTAACAGCTCAAAAAGTTTTTTTTTTAATTCCTTAAAAACATTTCCTTTCACAGCAATTTTATAGCTAGCTAACAGGAGCTATGTGAGACCTGCCTTACAAAAAAGAAAACCTCAGTCATGTGGAACCCTGGCTGCCCTCCCTGACAATATGAGTAGAAAAGAGTGCCTTTGAGAAACATACTCCTGTGCCAGACATGTCTCTTCCCTTCTTAACATTACATCATCAAAAAGGCATGGAATTGTCTCCACCACCCATTTCAGTTCTTCTTTAGCCAAAACTACAAGACAGATATATTCAGAAAAACTGCTTTCCCAATCCTGCTAAATGCCAAACTCTGCATGAGAAGCTTGCTCTGCTTTATCTTGCCCACACACCCTCATTACAAAGCATGTCCCACCTTGTGCTCCAGCCTGTGAGCCAAGCACCTGCCCTGGACAGACAGACAGACAGGGCTGCCAGGATACACAGTCCAGGCAGAGATGATGACCATCATGGGGGGACTATCCCCCACACTATCCCACCAATGGATATGCTCCCTGGCCTCCTGAACGAGCCACTCATCCTTCAAAGGCATTGCCTCACGTTACACATATGCTCCTTTTGCATACATCTAGTGAGGGATTATGGAGGAATAAAAGAAAAAAAGGAATAAAGGACTTCTCTTATGGCACTAGGACTCTTCCCTGGCTTCCTTAATGTCAAAAAACTAGGAACTCCCCCAAATCAAATATCATAATCCTGAGTCTCCTAAAACTGGATTACCTGAAGATTTTTCATTAAAGGAAGATAAGGGCATACCCTCATCTCCTCTTTGGAGGGGAGAACTTAAGGAATTCTGAAAATTTTAAATTATTTCAGGCTGAATTACAAATGATATTTAGTTCCATGTAATTTATTTCTAAATTTTATTACCATAAAGAAAAAAAAATCCTCATGGTCCACATTATTTAATAGTGTCTTTTTAGAAAAAGCGGGATGTAACAGTTTATGAATGTTTACTTCAGATACTTCACATGCACAGCAAAATGCCAGGAAGGAACTATAAAATTTGTTCTCACATAACACTGAGCTTGCTCTCCAAGCTAAATAATGATTCTCTGTGCAGCTGACTATTCAGAAAGTATCAGCAACATCACACAAAGTGGGTGTTAGGTCAATAATAAATGACAGTGCTCTGGAAAAAGGACAGGAAATAACTTTACAAGAGAAGAGGAAGGAAAACTTACATACTGTGTGAGGGTAAAGAAAAGGAAGCAGACAGGATAATTGATGGAAAGAACAAAACAGCAATGTTTTTACACTTGATGGAAAATATTCTCACAAACATGCCTTCCAAGTATGAGGAGAAACTTCATAATTGTCAATCCCACCTACAATTAGCTTCTGCCAAAGAAAAATGGGCCTGGGTTCCTGTCCCTTTTAGTCCATGTGGAAGACAACTCTGGAGTAGGATAAGTTTATTTGATCTACTGCTAACAGAGAGCAGAAGGAAGAAAAGTACAATTTTTAAATTCTATATATGGTGCTGTAAAAAAAGACAGTAAAACTCATTTAAGAGCAAACTGACAATATCCAGCAACAGAAAGACATCTGAAACAAGCCAGCCATCTTTCCAGCAGATTCCTTATTCCCATTTAAGATTGTTTCCTATTTGAGGTTTTCTGTCTATATAAAATAGTATTTATAGCACATGTAGCAGTTACTCCCCCCAATTATTAGAAAGAAAATTATGATAGCTGCAGTATACAATGAAACTGTCACCATTTGTTTTCCCCAGCACTGTCTGCAAACTGTAAACTGCCATTCCCTGGCTAGTGGTTAGAATTCAAAATTTTCAAAAGGCCTACAACAAAGGATTTTCTACAATATATCACGTCATTCTATATCTGCAGGCATCAGCGAGAAAAAAAAAATTACTCAGATTTATTTTATTATTGCTGTTGGCGTTTCTGATGTCAGCATCAAAAACCTACCCAAAATTTCTATACATGAAATAAACAATCAAACCCACTGAGTTTTCAAATATTCATTCCCTTTTAAACCAGCCCAAAAGCTTCATGTCCCATCTCTTCTTCCTACTTGTTGGAAGAGAAGATACTGAGACAAATTCTACACTTGAAAGCAATCAGCAGGTCCTGTGAACCTAAGCCACACAGCAAGTATTTTTCAAAACTCCATATACCAGTGTTAGACTGCAAGTGCTTATGCTTGGTAACAGACACAAGACCAAACCAAAACATCTCTTTCAACATCCAAGACAGGGCCAAACTATCACTATAGGCAGAATTAGCCTTAAATATTTCATAAAAAGCTAGCAAATTATATTCTTCCAGAAAACTTCATCTAAACGCACGTCACACTGGACACCATGCACCACTCTAGCTGCAGTCTCCCCATACACCTGCATTAGCAACTGGGGCAGTGCAAAGAGAAAAGGAGCAGGTTCAGGCTGCTGCATCCCACGGTGGCTCCAGGGCTGTACATCCAACCCGCACTGCTCCACAGTGAGACTCACACCCACTGCCAGCCCCAGCTGTGCACAGTGCCCATGGAGAAAAGCAAATGCTGCAGGGCCACACACCCACACTGCAGCGGGCCCTGCAGGCCTCCCTCTGAGAGCAGGAATTCCAGCCCCCACACCAGAAGCCAGGTAGGTTTGTGCTTTCCATAAATGCAACAGGAGTTGGTTTTTTTCTCCTTTGATTAAATATGGGCGTCATATAGCTTTGGGTGTATAACGAAAAATGAAGTCCAGCCAGGAACACCGAGCCAGAGAAATACCTTTTTATAGGAAGTATTTCAACATTTCTGAATTAACTGCTTTCATTTTTATCCTGTGAAAAATACCACTCTCTTTTCTGATTCCAGATGGCAGCCTATAGATGACCAGTTAGAACTTTCTGCAGGATGAAAATTCCAAATAATACCTTTCTTCCATAGGTGTTAGTGAAAGCCAACAGCCATGCTTCGGTTAGTATGCGCTACAGATATTATTTTATCAATTTCTCCCAAAATGCAGTAGAGCAAAGTGGATGATCTTTGGGTTTGCTGCTTTAGAAAGGAGAATTTCAGTTTCGGTTCCACCAAAGTATTGAACAACCTTACTCAGATAGTCAGCCAACAAAACAGAATATTAGTAGCCACCTTTTCAAGGAGAGGAAAAGGCTGTATGTAATAAAGACTGTCAGTAGAAGGAACAATTAAAAGCAGTTAGAGCAAAAGATACTGTTCACTTGCTTACAGCTGGGTTCATACTCCCTCTGGCTGAAAAATGCTGTGTATGAGGAAGTCTCAAGTGTTTGAAATGTAAAACATCTTGTTAGTCCTATGAAAGTATGTGACAGATCAGCCAAATACTTGAGATGTGTGACAAATAGCAGGTTTTGTTGGATTATTTGCTGGTTGGTTGGGTTTTTTTCCAAATGAAAATCTGCTTCAATGGCTATAAGTCAACAACAAACCATTTTGGCAGATACTCAGGTCTCAAAAATTTTCAGTTTTATTGAAAACAAGGACATAATAGATATATCAAATTTTCTTTATGCGCTGAGTATGAATTCATATAATTGTAATTTTACAGGATTCATCCCCAGAGGAAATAACACAAGACCTGCTAACTTCATTTACTGGGTCCAAAGTAAAGTCTTAATTTTGTTTATGATGAAAATGTTAAGAAACCTCCACATTTCTCATGCAATATTCTAAACTATTACCACTGCATTTTCTTATATACTTTGTATTATTATTTAAGAGCTCTCTTTTTCTTTACTGAAGCGATGTTTCCAGATTTTCTTAAATCATAAACAAAAGGGAGTCAGAAATAAAATCAAATACATTAAGATTATACTAAAACAGAAGTCAACTCGTATCTGAAATACAGCTCCAAGAAATAATTCCTGGGATCTGTAGTGAGCAGTCCCAGGTCCTGCAGACTGTGACAGTGGTTAAGTCACTGGAGGGAGATGGGAGCTGCACTTGTTTATTAATGGTTACTGTGGTGCAAGCTCTCTGTGGACAAGCACCTGCCTGAGTGTATTTGTGCCACGCTACTCTTTCATCTCCCATAAAGGCTCAGATAAAGCTCCTGAATGAGTTGGGTTTTGCCACTAACAGGATACAATCACTGGGGTTATCTTGTGAGTACCTGACACTACTGCACTACAATTAATATCTACAAACTTCAAATACAAAAAAGCAAGCGAACAACAAAATCCTATAAATACTTACTTCAGAGTTGACGATATACACAAAACACTCAATTGTCCCTCATTTTTCTTAAAAACTTGCAAAATAGGTTAAAAACAAGGAAAAAATTAATACAGTCGCTAAGAGGAAATGTTATTATATTTACTCTCCTCTATTTTATTGAATTCTTAATGCTCATATCTGCTACGTATTGACAGTAAAGACAGCTGAGAGACACAAGGATACTCAGATTCTAAAAGAGGTTTGTGATTTCAAATACAATAGCTGGTTTGCATCCAAACATCTGAAATGATTACACTTATTCCACAAGAGATTTGCTGTTGTTTCATTACATTTTCCTCCAATTGTCAGTGTTAGAAACCGTATTTTGTTCCAAAGGAAATAATCTTAGTACATCCCAATGATATCATTATTGTTTAAATAGAAGACAGTATCCTGCTCATATACTTAGAGGTTTGAGCAAAAGATCTCAGGTTTGTTAAGAGTCTCTTAGAAAGCCTTGGTCAAAGAAATGGGAACAGCTAGGGCAAACTTTGTTTAGAAGTTTTACAAGTGCTTCAGGAACACATTTATTTATAAATTATCTAATATAATTAAATAAAAGAGGTTCCTATACTCCAAACATTTTTCCTTCACTTCAAATGTGACATTGCACTGGACCTTCTTCTCATTATTCCCATGCAAAAACTATAATCTTGTCCACAGGAACTACTTTTATAGCAACTCAACAGATGCAACTTGCATGACCTTGATTATATATGCAAAACTTATTCCTGAACGAAATTAATGATGAACTATGAGTACAGCTGCCTGCAAAGACCAAGGTCTCACCTATATAGACACACAGGGTTAATCTCTATGAAGATGCAAGTATCTAAGTACAAAATCTATATGTAAAATAGGCTGTAGGAGTCATATTTACACAGCCAACATAAGGTCACAGCTTCACATGTATTCAAGCTAGTTATGCCTTCCAGTTTTCTACTGTTAAACTTTGTCTTAATTATACTGTATTCTTTAAACACTTGGCTTCACACCCATTTAGTTTCTTTCAACTAACTCAGCCATGCGTTTACAGATTTAAATATGCAGTAAGAACTGCAGGCCCTGAGCCCAGGCCCCACCAGACAACAAGATGATTTCATCACATTCTGTCTGAGAGACAAGCTGAGTACAGAAGAGAGAGCTTAGAAAACTCCACAGAGGAAAGGAGCTTCATGGTGAGCTGAACTGAATCACTTAGAAGGGCTTACAAAGCCTATGCAGCTAAAGTGACCTGGTGTGGGCCCTGTGAGCACAGGTTTAACCAGCTCCCTTAAGCTGCCACACTTCTCACCTTCACACTAGAATAGCATAATTACTGGGGAAATGAGAGAGGTAGGGCTGCTTCTTTATGAAGCTTGAAGTGCTTGTGGAATTGTAATGTAACATTACATGCCAAATGTTCTTGCAAATAAAGGCTGCTACTGCTGAACATTTGCTCACTGCATATAATAGCTAATGGTGTGCAAATAAATGTATGAAGGCATACCCCAACCAATTTCAACAAGGCCAAATAAATATACTGAGCTTGATTTACTCACTGGAAACACTCCCCCATCTCTATATAAAAGCTTAAATTTTACCCTACTTTTGCATTATGCTTATGTTGAAGCAGAATGCAAGTAACTGTCCCCTTTTGCACATCTTTATGCACATGACTACATCTCCCATTCTAATAAACCCCAACAGCTCTTAGAGATATCTTTCAACGGAATTCAAAATATGGTTAAAACATTCCTAAAGGCTGGCAATTACTCACTAGGCTTCTGCAAGTGTGTACGAGAGTTTACATATACACTCACAGAAACAAACAAGCACATGTCGGTATCACTATGTAAGCACGGGCAGCCTAGACAACACATCTCCTTTTCACACGGTACTTATTCTCCATGTCCACATTTTAGCTACTTTAAAGTGGTGCATGCTATGCACATGCAAACAAAGTATTATGAACTGCTGCAAAAATATGGTAATGTTCAGACTGCTGAGAACCATATCTGAATGGTCATGACTCCTGGTGTGCCTGGGGACCCTCACAGAAAGGGACCAGTGTGGTCATCACTGAAGCATCTTCCAGTCTTACCAATCTCCCCAGTGGTTTTTTGCAGTCGAGTGCTTTCTGACACATCTCTCCAATCACGTTTTCCTCATTGTTCTCCGTTTTTACCAAAATCAAGAAGAATGTGAAAAGTTGTTATAGAATATTAATTTTAAATCTCATACTATCAGTCTGGTTAATGAAACTCATAAATACAAGAGATGGACCAATAGAAATGTAAACATTTAATCTGGCTAAAAATTTAGAGGTATTCTTGGAAAAATGAAAACTATTTACCTAAAACATCTGGTTATGAATTTTGTCATCCACTTTATTTCACATAAAATGAAAGGTTATAAGCCTACATGTGGATAAACTCCCCCAAGGAGGCTGCCAGCTCTGTTGGCAGAGATGGTACAAAATCAGAAAAAATACAGTGAGCTCTAATCCCAAACACTGGCAACTCCATGACTACCATTCCACTAAATCTTTAGCACATGCATTCTTAACGTGTTAAATTTTTTGGGTTTAAGATTAAATTTTCATACTTGGCTATACTGAAAAATATTACCATTTTGATTTAACACCATTCAGAGTCAAGGTCAAAGCAGTTTCTGAAGTGTTCATGTTTGCAGATAAACATGCCTGGAATAAACACTCCACAGACATGTGAAACACCTTTCCTCACACAATAACCTGGTAATGTAGCATTGTTAGTGAGTGAATTCTCCATTCTTCTGCCAAGTAAGAACAGAAATAGCAAAACCAACCTATTTATCGAGTTTTTGCACATCCTTCCAACACATCATTCAAGATGCATTAAAAACAGAATTACCAAACGTTCAGTTCAGGATGCATCAAGTCTGTACCACCGCCCTCTGTTTACTGAGACCTAGCAACAAAACCAGAGAAATTTCTAACACCTTCATCTCATCCTGGGCATTCAAAACATTTTTAATGTCGGTATTGTAAGGATGTAATTCTTAGCAAAACCTGCCTCTGAAAGGTAGCACAGAACTGAGCAGGCAGAAGATAACTTCTTCCTACCTCTAGAAAAGAAGTGGGACAGATAGAAGAAACACAAATTTCTTAAGCCTGCTTTATCTGAGCATGTGGGCAATAGGTAGGTGCAACATTTCTGATGTCATTCAGAGCTGCAGAGAGGGTGCAGAAGTGAAAAAAATGCCCCATTATTTTAGTGTTCATTGCTATTTCTCAGAAATCTATTAGTACCAGTGACCTTGACGAGATTCTTACCAGTTCCTTTCTATCAACATAGGTAGATGTTGCCATAGGCTGAATGTTGGTTTGCATAATCAGGCTTGTGTGCTTGGTATTAATATAGAGATTTCAGGTTACCTCCATAGTAAAAAGGCTCTAATAATAATGAAATCATCATCACTATGACTTCAAAAAGCAGAAATTGTAAAACAGCAGATTATAGAATGAAATTGTGATGGTCTACTTTTGTGTTTAAATTTTCACATCCACAGAATTATTTGGCCTCAAAATACTTCAGTAGCTGTTTTTTAATAACAACCTGCCCACTATGATCCAGGCTGAATAAACTCATAGCACATATGTTCATCTTGCATTGTTCTATGACAAAAGATTTAAAAACTCACATTTGAGGTCATGCTGTTTCACCTGCACATTTCAGATGACACTGCAGAACCCAGACAAACCAGTTTCACCAATACTCACAGAAAGATCAACTTCCTATTACACAACATATACCAGAAGAAGGAACTGTCACCAATT
The DNA here is from genome assembly GCF_963662255.1 of Cinclus cinclus. Classification (NCBI taxonomy): domain Eukaryota; kingdom Metazoa; phylum Chordata; class Aves; order Passeriformes; family Cinclidae; genus Cinclus; species Cinclus cinclus. The sequence goes on from NC_085058.1 coordinate 8,236,293, forward strand.
ATTTTCTAAAACTTTGTCATCCTTTTATTGAGATAAAATTCCTCATACAGGACATACTGTAGACTATTTCTGCAGAAAACAAAATTGCACATCTCCCATAAAAACCCTTCCAGGGGAACGTAACTGCGTTCTCAGGCATTTTAGTAATGACAGCGAGATCTAATAATGCAATTAACAGAAATTAAAATAAGATGTTTGCTTGGAGACAATTCAGGCAGCCTAAGCAGTTTAGATTAATTAGATTTAAAGGCAAAATGTAACGAAGTCAGATAATGGCAATAACACTTTTAAAAGCCCCAAACAGTTGTGTCATAGACTCATGAAGTAGACAGGCTCTTGGAAATGCCACACAAATTGAGTTATCAAGAGGGTTAGCAATATAAGGCCTTTCTAGTACTGTCACAACATTAGTTACCTTCGTAGTGTGTATTTGCATTCAGGTGGCATTTAGAAACAGTTAATGTCAGTAGCAATTCAAGGTGTCTGTAAGCCAACTAGGAATACTTTTCCTATGATTAACATATTTCAGAAACACAAGCATGTAAAAATATCAGTCCCTTTATAAGATACTTCATTTGAAGCACTGCGTTTTCTGTTTATCTCAGATTATTTTTTAAAAAAAATAATATTAAACAACCGTCTGCTACAAATAAAAAAACTCCTCTTATATGAAAGATTATCTTAATATCCTAAGAGAATTTTAACAAAACCTAGAAGCATTGTTTTCCTATTTTACAGAGTTTTCCATTTTAAAAGTGTAGCTGTATTTCAAAATTAATAAGATAAAATAATTAATTGCCTTCCATAACATGGCAAGCTTCTAAAACATAATGCTTGCTACGCTGTTAATCGTAGGCTTCAATACTGTAGGAAAGTTTTCATTTCAATTTATTGTATTTTTCCAAAAGAAAATACTCAAGTTCAAACTAATTATAAAAAAGAAAACAAATGCCCCTCCACCCCCCAAAAAATTAAAACCCCAAAAAAACAATAAACAAAAAAACTGATAGCAACTTGTTACACTTTGACATTAATCATCAGTAACCACACCTGGCTTAGAACACAGAGTGCATATAAGCAGATTTATCCTGGGTCTAACACAAGAAAAAAAGCCAAGACAATTCAACAACTGTGACACTTCTAGAAAATATAATTGCTAGTCAAACAAGTTCTTACAAAGCACCTTTAAAAAGTAAACAGTAGCTTGGTTTTGCCATTTAAATTTTATTTTTATACTAGTTTTAAAGGTCTGTTAGAACAAGCTCTATAAAGAAAATCATAACTACAAGGCATGTGACAGTTGTCAGCATAGGCGTCAGACATTGAATCTATCAAGTTCCCATGGGAATACCAGAAGTCAGGATACACTTAGGGGATCTCTGACTCACCTACAGGATTCACTTCTAGTAGTCCACACAAGATAAACGCAGTAAAGAAGTTCAGCAAAACAGAACAACTTTCAACAAGAGGTTTCCACTATTTCTATTCTGATAATCATTCAGCTTGCACTGCAATAGTTTTTAAAAAATATCTGCATGCTAAAAAAAGGGGAAGATAAAAGCTGCAGCAACTGTTCTGTCAACTGCAAATCTAATGCAAACTCACCACAGAAGCTTTATCGCAGCACTGATCTCCCCATAAAGTTGTCATCAAATTGAATGGATATAAATTATATCATATGCAAAGTTAATTGGAAGAAGAACAAATGGCAGAACTGCCGTTCTAAACTTTTTCCCACGAAAAAGAACACACACAACGCGAACACACCCTTTAGCAAAATTTACGCTAATTCGCGGAATAAAAGGGAGATGAAGAAGTCAAGAGTACCCTCCGCCCAGGAATGCCAGGAATCCTCGGAGGAATGCGTGCGAGCAGGCGGTCACGGCGCCCCGCGGGAGCCCCGGGCCCCGCCCGCCCACCTGGAACCCAAGGCCCGCAGCAGCACCTCCAGCTGCGGCACCGCAGCTCCGGGCCAGCCGCGGCCGGACCCTCTCGCGGGGAAGACCCCCGCTCCTGACAGCCACAGAGAAAACGAAGAAGGACTCCAGTCTTACAGGAGTCTGTTCTCCCGGCAGCTCTCCCTCCGCTCGGCCGCTGAGCTCGCCCGCCCCGGGGCGGCCCCACTCCGCTCAGCCAGCGCAGCCCCGGGAAGCGCCCGGGGGAAGGGCTGCCCCGGCACGGCCGGCGCTCCGCCAGCTCCCCGCGCGTCACCCGCCGGTCGCGCAGGGAGAGCCGCCGTGCCCTTGCCTCACGCCCGGGAGGGCCCGGCGCCCTCGGCCTTTGGAAAAGCGCGTGTTTAACGGAGCTGAGGAAAGCAGCGACCCAGGGCGCCTCAGCGCCGGGAGGCACCGCCACAGCCGCGGGTGCCAGCGCCCGCGGCACCGCACGGCGACGGTTCCCGTGCCCGCCGAGCTCCTGTCCGGTCGCGCCACAGCCCCGTGCGCGCCCGGCCCCGGCCGTCGCGGCCGGGAAAAGCAGGCAACGCCCCCCTCAGCTCCCGCCGCCGTTCTCCTCACCCGTGCCGAGCCGCTGCTCTCTCGCAGGAGGACCCCCACCAACTCCGCGCCGCTCTCGCCGCCGAAGCCGAGCGCGCACTGCCCGCCCCCTCCAGCGGGGGAGGGGGCGCCGCGGCCGGGCCGGGCCGGGCCGGGGAGGAGCCAGGCCGGGGGCGCTCCCGCAGGTGAGCTCGGGGCTTCCCGCCGCTTTCCCGCCCGCCCGCGGCCTTTGGTCTCCCTGAGGGAGCGCGCGGCGCGCCCGGAGCCCCCGACCAGGCACCTACAGCCGCAAAGAGGGGAGAGCGCCCCGCTCCTCCTCGGCCAGGGCTGCGGCGAGCCGCGCCGGGACGGAACGGCCTCAACAGCCCCTCTGAAGAAGAAACCCAGCCCCGGGCCCGGGTACTGTCGGCTCGAGGCCGCCTGACAGTCGGGTTTGTTTTCCCTCGCCGTGTGGAGGCGGCTGGCGAGCCGCCCGCCCGGCGGGAAGGGCTGAGGCAGCACCGGGACGGGGCAGGGCGGGCGCGGCTTTGGCCGTGAGGAGGAGGCGAGGGAAGCGCGGAGAGCGGGGCTGCAGCGGGGCAGCGTGCCCGTGCTGCTCCCAGAGCAGCGTCACCAGCACCCCTGGGCACACCTTGGTGCCTCGGGCACTTTGGGTGCTTTCCACACGCTCTTTAGCTAGACTGGAAATGTCACACGGTGATTCCAGAATATTCCACGCATACAGTGCGAACTGAAGTGCTGCCGTACTGCAGCATCTTTCCACCAGTGAAGGAAAGGTAGGTCGTACAGACTGGGGATTCACAGGTGTCGTCCAAAAACCCCCAAAAATCAGTATCTGCAACCGTGTCGCAAGAAATGGGCCTCAGACAGTTTTTTCCTTGCTTATAAAGTTGTTCTCAAGGTTTAGACAACATAAACCAAGGAGTATTGTCAGAAGAAAAGTTATAGTGAATCTACAAAGAGGAAAAAGCCACAACAAAATATGCTATATTCTTGTCTACAACAGAAGAATGCTGGGCAGTCAACATGAGAAAGAAAAACTTAGTATATGAGTCATGAAAGCCATGTCAAAGTAATTCAACAGGAGGAGCATGGGTAGGAACATATCCTCTCTTCAAATCCAACAGTGCTGGAGGTCACTGCTCAAATTTCTGTCGGAGCTGCTCTCCTACCTGTTACATGTCTGTGAAAACATGCCCAATTAGCAAAGACTACTGTGTGTATGTGTATATATATATGGAATTTTATGTAATTGTATTGATTTTCTGTAGAGGATGGCCCTGTCTTAATTAGAATGTAAAAACAGAAGAGGTTCAACTGGAAAAGGCAGTGTTCCAAATACAGCATCACTATTAACACTGCTGGGCAGCTGTATCCAGGTTTGGGTTGTGTGTCAGGAAAATAAAAGGTAAAATTCTCACAAATCTACACCAGAAAATTAAATGCATTCTAAGAATTTTTTTAAAATATGAATTTCAGTAGTCTTACAAGTTGGTATTCCATAAGGATCTATTGAGTCCTGCAAGAAACAGTCAAAAGCAAAACAATGAGACAGTAGTGTCAAACAGCAACTGCTTGTGATAAAATACTATATTGATAGTTAATCAGTAGAAAGAGTTGTAAACTGTAGGAATTGCACAAATTACAAACAGTTCTAAGGGAGCAGCTGGTGAGGTGTTTGCAGACACCTGACAGTGTTTGCTGAGAGGATGGAAGTATTCAGTGTGACAGGGTCTGTGAAGACTTCTGTTGCATGTCTACATAACTCACTGATTCTCCCTCAAAATGGTTATTGAGAAGAAAATCATACATATATGGAGTTTTCTGCCCTTAGTGGTAACAAAATATATGTTCATGAGACAGAACATCCCAAACTGTGCTGCTATCTTGATCTTTTACATACTTTGCCGTTTAACGCTTATTTTTCATATGCTTTTTTTTTTTATATAACCCCATAATCTTGGAACTATTTAAGTAAAAGATGCATAGAGTTTGCTTAGCTCCTTTCCCTGTAGTTTTGGAGAAAGCACACAAAGCTTATACCTTCACCCCACCTGAAAATACTGGGAAACAATTATTAGAAAAGAAAGTAATTAAACTTTTTTTTACTCAGTTACATGAGTTGTGTGGCAACATTTCAGTTGAACTCACAGATATTATAAGGACATTTATAATGGCTGTATTTTATTACAATTAGAGTGTTAAGAAACATGCTGACAGTTTGTTCATCCTCATACTGTAGTTTGGTAAGATGTGAAAGAATTGCACTTAATAGAAAACAAAATAATTAAAAAAGTGTATGCACCTATAATTTTCACGTTGTTGTTAAAGGTTAATGTAGACAGTGTCAATCGATCTTGTACAATAAAACATTTCCATTGATATCAGATGCAAAACAGAGAAAGGAAAAAACGTGAGAATATTTTCTTGCTAAAACAACCAGGCTATGACAACTACTAGTCATTACTATATAGTCTATAATTAATTTTTTTTATTATATACCTCTAGGGAACACCTTAGGAGACAATTCAGTTGCTATCTGTCATGCTCAGCGTTAAACTGCTCAGAAAACCTTTGTCTTGTTCTGTGCTGAGTTTCAGAAAAATATGCCAAGGCATTTTTGTGTCTTTTATTTCTTTCTTTCATGTAACTGGTTTTTTGTATACAAAAAGGGGACTGGAAAAAAAAAAAAAAGGTGGGACAAGCACAATTGCTAAATTACTTGTGTTGGCTGTGAGCATCCCAAACCAAAGAGTTTTGACGGGATTTTCACAAGCTCTATCCTACACTTCTTGAGCCTTTGAGGAAAGTTTATTTTGAACTTTGAGCCTTCAGTATTTCATTGAAACTGTAGTTTAAGTCAAACATTTTGTCAGGCAGTTTCTTAGAGATCTTTGGCATATTCTGAACATGAGTTTTACAAGTACTTGGTTACAGTAATGCTGCAGACATGAATTGTTCAGTAAGAACCATAGCCCAGCTGAAATACTGAAAAAGTACAGGGTTATTCCGTGAGGTAAAAATTTTTTGAAGGAACATATACAAACCCAACAATTAGCTGAAATTGCACTGAGGACAGACTTAGGTCATATACAGAATATAATCTCTCTGCATGCTGCTCTTTCCCACCCCTCATCCAGTTACTTTTCTTCTCCTTGCCTTCAAGTGAAGGTTTTGGTTCTTGTTTACAAAACTGGTTTGACACTGTGATTGATGTCTCTCTGTTCAGGCAGTGTATTATCAGGCACTTGTGAAACACAATACAAAATGGAGCTTGCAGCTAAAGCAAAAATAAACAGTAATGCCCCAGCAGCCTGTGCTGTAGATTAATTCCAGCTGCTGGTGGCTCCAGCACACCCCGGGAGCTGAGCAGCGCTCCTGCATTCAGCTCTGCTTGTGCAGTGAGTCCCTCTGTGGTGAGAGCCTGCTCTATCAGTGCTGTGCTTGGCTCCTAGCAAGATGCACCTCTATCTCTCTGCTCTTCCACTGCACGCTTAACTGAGTTTTGGCACTTCATTAAAGTCCCCAGTTTCCTTTCAGGAAAGGATCTAATCCAATAATCACAGTAGAAGGTAGGGGGAAGAAAAGTCTGGTACATAATTCCATTGAAACACTGCTTCTGACTTACCTTTTACAATATATGTTGGAAATTTTCTTTATTATCAAAGATTAGATGTCTGTTGCTTAAGAAATAGCAGTTATCCTTCTTACCACTATATTCAGGCTACTAAATAGATATTTTAAACTATTTCTTATTTCAAGAAACACAATCTTAAAAATTCAGGTGTTGGCTCTCAGAGAAGGAGATGAGGTATTTAAAGAAATGTAATTATACACTCTTATCAGATACTTTTTAATGTATGATCTCTGGTTTTTCCTCAAATATAGCTAACAAAAAGAGGAGACCTTTCATTTTCTACCTTTCTTATATTCCTCCCCTCCCCCCACTTTTCACAGTGGACCTTCTCTCTCTCCTCTTTCTTCTTCTCTATATCTTACCCCCTTCTTCCCCTCCTCTCCCCCTCCTCGGTTTGGGGGTAGCCCATCTTTTACATTTCTCCCATTTCCCTCTTCTCCCACATACAGCTGTCAAACACAGGGTACTGCTGACAAAACCCAGAGCACAGGGTTCTCTCTATCTCTAACCCTAGCACTCCATGTGCTCTAAAACACAAATAAAGCCTGAATAATCCTGGCCATTAGCCCTAGCCATATATTCAAGAACATATTTACATTACATTAGGAGAATAAGACTTAGTAAATAAAATGTATTAAATGACAGAGTAAATTGTAAAACAATAGATTTATATTTTCAGATCACTTCAACCCTGGAAAATATATCAGCTAATGCATAGTAAGGAAAAACTTTGGAGATGAAGATTTAAATTTTAACTTGTCCTCTGTAGAATTTAATTTCATCTTAGCTGAAGTTTACAAATACTCTTCATGTTGAATATAAGACTGTACAATTATTAACCTTACTTATGTACATAGAAATCACGAGTGAGATGAAGATGCCATTAACTTTAAAAACTTTTGAGGGGAAAATATATACAACAGAAAGTTTGATCATAAATAATATGATAGCTTCAATATTCACTTAAGAAAAAATGCATAGTCAAATAATTAGGTAAATAATTAGCATTGATATGGATTTAAGTTGAAGATTTTGGACAGCTACCAATGAGGCTTTCTGATCTCCCATTCTTCTCCATGGACAACTTTTGCCTAAATCCATGTTTCTTCCTTCACCTTAGAGACACAGTCTTACTCCCACTAGTCTTATTTCAGTAATCCTAGCAATGAAAAAAGTTTGTTGTTTTGTGGTTTTTTTTTTTCCAGAAGGAGCCCGCAAAAAGCCTAAGTACTACCAAGTGCACCTACATGAAACTTTCAGAAACCACTGCAGTTGTTACCTGCTCAGCCGTGGTCTGTGCAGCTCTCCGTGGCCAAGCCCAGGCTGCTGGGATTTAGCTGTGCCCAGGCTGCAGGAACAAACTGATTTTTTTAAGAGTAGGGTAGTTTGAGCCTCTATTTCTACAAATACATAAATTTAGTGTTTTGTTGGCATTGTCAATATATTTATTTGTAGAAAGCTTAAAGGGTGTATTGTTTCAGTCATTGCAGATGTAAACATTGACTCATTTACCACAGAAATAGTAATGTAGTAAATGAAACGACATCTATTCTCTTTATGCATATAGCTCCTATTTATTTAAATAGAGAGGTGAAATGTTCAATCACCTGGGTACAAACCTAAGCATCACTATCCCAACTAAAAATTCACTCTTCTTTTCTTATAGGCATGTATGGATATCTTAGCATTACGGTTTGGGGTGGGATTTTTCCTACTTGTGGACGAAGATAAGGAAACGTTTTCGGACGCCTAAAGCCGTAGCTGATCCCAGCCCTTTGTCCTGCTGAGTTTGGGGGAGCGGCCACGGGGCCTCTCTTTTGTGCTGTGGGGCAATGGCACCACCTGGTGGCCTCGGTAACTGTAACAGTCGGGTCCTGTGACACAATCCCGAGTAGCTTCAAAATAAAGAGGAAAAGTGGGTTACCTTTAATATTTTTACATTTGTTTTTATATCCAGATACTTTCCTTAATTGGGCGAGGTAGCACCATTTAAACAGTTTCGTGAAGCAATATTTGTTTTCAAGGAGATGTAAACATTTTAGTAATGTCCAAGTACTTTAAGAGTCAACTTAGAGATATTAAACTTTCTCCTTGAAAGAAAAATATCATTCCTGATTCACCTGCAGTAATTTAGCTACTGATGCACTGAAGACTTAAGAAAATAACTGTGTCTTTTCCAATCTAGGAAAAACACAGAAACACAACTTAAAGGCAGGTTTTAGAGGATTGGAGTTTTCAATGCTAGAATGTACATGTGTATAATAATCATTTCATGGACAATTACTTTTTTTTAAAAAAAATTAAGTTCCGCTTAGGAACTAAGTATTCAATTTTCACAACTATTATAAAAGAGTTGAACAAATTAAATAAGCTCACAGGAACTAGTTCGTCCTGTCAATGGTAAACATTGTTTGTTCCTCATTCTCCTCTGAAAATAACAGTGTATTTTATGTGTTTCCATTTCAGATCCCACAGCCATCCATTGCTTTAAAAGAGGAAGCTTACAGCCTAATTATAAGTCAGCACAGACTATATAAGGTACTTTAAATTCTCAAAGATGGAGGCTTTGGTGACGCAATAGATTTTATCTTTGGCATTTATGCAAAGTCTGCTCATTTTTACCAGAAGAGATATGTTTATATACATCTGGCACTATTCTAGTGAACTAAATTGCTACTCCAGTTTTCAGTTAATACTATTTTTTTTTTTACGAAGAACTCTTCCTGGTTAGTGGTTTGTGACTGTAGAGGGTGCTCTTAAAATACTGAAGATGGTAATAATATGTGGCAATCAGTTTATTTTTCTGTAAAGCTTATCAATGTTAGGATGTTTATATTTAGCAAAGAACATTGTAGAACTAGTGTGTTTTATTTATGATGTGGGCAAGAGTCACTTTCCACGTTTGCATCCAAAAACGTCCCTGGAAACTTTTTCTGGATTTAGTTTATTTTTGCAAGTATGTTTCTGCCAAACAGTGATAGTATCTTCTGAGAAAACTATTGATGTGCTCTAAAACAAGTCGAAAGAAATACTAAATAGAGTGTATTTTTAGTTGCAAGGCCATTGAGAGTCAAATAAAAGCTTATTGTTCCAACTAAGCCATTTAAATATTTTAAAAAATTCTTAGTTACATGAAGTTGATGCTTCCACACTGTGCTGTCTGATATTCTGTTGGGAAGGATTTAACTTTCTTTTACTTTCATACTGAATACTTGCCTGTATTCAGTTTTATTGATTGCCTCACCATACTCCTCAACTATCTGTTTTCTTATACTTTTTAAATTGAATTAGCAAGTGAAAAAAGTCCTAGGCGCAACAGACTAAATCGAAATGTATTCTTCTATACTTTTCCCTCAACAATACAATATTTATTTAAAATATAAAATTTTATGTTCCACTCAGTACAGCCAAGAAACAATTAATTCTGTGTGGTTAAGAAATGTTCCTTCTTTCCAGGGCGAGTGGAGTCTAAAAGCCTCAGGAAGATAAGAATTTTGTTTTAATAATCAGAAATGCCCACTTTAAAGCAGTGTAAGGAGGACCTAGGTCAAGACCTTTAGTGAGACCAAGATGAGGCTACAGACTTGTGGCAGCCCTGCTCTAGGTCTGACCGAGCTGTCAAAAACCCTCTGCTGGAACTGCCCTGCAACAGCAGAACTGCCCTTTGTCCTGAGAGGTCATTGGACTGGCAGGAGATGAAACAGATGCTACAGAAGCAGAGTTTTCCCAATTCAAACTTTTCCTAGCAGCAGCTGCTCTGCTCCTTACACTGGGCTTATATACTTACCCTGAGATGGTACTGTTAGATGTGAACTCAGGCTATTTTCTAAGATTTCAGCAGTGATCACTCACTTGAGACTCAGGGTCACAGAGGCTGTGACTCTTCACTTTTACAGCAGTTCTACTGTAGACCCAGTTTAGTGCACAGAAGTCAGTGCAGCTTGTTTTACCTGGGGAAGCTCTCTGAGCATTTTTTGGTCAAATCCAGCAGCATCTATTCTAGGGAGACTTTGCCAAGACCAGTACATTAGGAAACCTTGTAAGCACAGACCAAGCTTAATTTGCTGGCTTCCAATTTGATGAATTTGTCCTATTCCAGTCTCCAGCTTCCACATCAAATTCATCACTATCAACTTGCAGGTTAGAGCATGTCCATGGATCATACAAAGGGGACTTGATGTTACCTAGGAGTGTGACTGCAGGCTTGCTGTAGTCAAATTAAATTCTTTGTAAGAGCTGGCAAAAATTAACTATCCCCACTCATCAGACAAGTCTCTTCAACAGAAGAAATGTTGCTGCCTGAGGTCTGATGGTGGGAGATATTTCTGTTTCAAGTCATATAATAGGGGAATGCAACAATTGGCCAGATATGGGGCTTTCCTCCTCAGGATTTAAGTAAAGATTTGACCAAAAAAAACCTAGGCCTCTTCCAACCTTAAGTACACAGACTATTAAGACAAAGAGTCATACTCAGTTCTCTTTCCATTCACAGTATTTCTGGTGGGCAGTGTTTTCACTTCCCTAGGAGAAACTAGAAGTATTTCCCCTAAACATCCCTTATACTGAGGTTCTTAAAATGGGAAGTTAGAGATGCAAATCTTATACCCTCAGAGTCAAGACTTGAACACAGACTTCCTCTGATAACTGATCTTCTCTTCACAGAGCTATTAGATAAAACAGATAGTACTTTTGCTCCCATTTTGTAAGAACAGGTTGACATAAATTTCTAACTCTTGGAAAGAGTTCAAGAATGTATTCTGTAGATTTTCACACCTCTGCAGCTCACATTAAAGGACCAGAATATCAGAAACAGATGGAACTCAAGACCCATGATCTTTTCTTTATAATGGCCAGTCAGGATGTAACTTTTCAACTTTAGTCACTTCTGTAGTAGATTCTCTTTTCCTGAAGTGTGAAAAGACCAATGCACTTCATTCAGGGTTGGAGACTCCACTACACAGCAAACATCACAGTATCTCTAAGCTGCAGCCACTTACAAAAATTACCCAACATTTTACATTGAGTCTGCCTTCACTGGTTCACTTTTTACAATACATTCTACAAATGTGCAGTATGTTCTAGAAAATCTTAAAAGCTCAGGAAAAAAAATCTTGCAATGTACAGTACTTGCATATTTCAAGCAGTAAATGATGCACATGCTGGAATGACAATAAGACAAATGGAAGTTTTCATTGGGAAAATGCAAACCAGAAGACAGATAGTTTGTTTTGCTTTAGGCAAAGCATGAATGCAAACATTTAAACTGGAGAAACTCCCCTTTCCTTCTGTGGCCCCTCTGAGTCATTACATTAATTACTTGGAACTACTTACCTACTTCCCTTCATTTAGGCCCCAGGTGCAGAATCTGGGTACAGAAAATTATTTTCATTCTTTTTTCTGTAATGAAAAAACAATATATGGAAACACTCATAATTTCCTCTCTATGAAATCCATGAATGTGAGAAAGGGTGTCATCCTAATACATATATTGTGTTTTCCTGGTTTTTAATACCCTATGGCAAAACACAAGAGTGGTAGGGGGTATCAATGATGTTCCTTTTCTGATGTACAGTGAAAATACTTTTGATTTTTGTTGCATTAGCAGGGGCAGCTGCAAGTGTTTGCACTTCTGCATCTTCTAGTACTTCACAGAAGGGATACGCCTAATTCTTAAAGAAAGGCAAATATCTCATTTTATAAATTTGCTGACCTGTGCTTATGCAGTGGCTTTGACAGCCTCCTTCTGTGATCAGTGGATTATGCTGTCTTTGAAATGTGTCCTTATCCAGCCACATCCAGGAATACGCTTTTCCATATGTAAAACTATAAAATTAACAGAGGCATTAAATGTTTAGAAAATAAACAATGAATCAAAGTAGAATTTTTTTAAATCATAGAAGAGGCTCAAAACCTAAATTTCCAAATTGGTAGCAAAGAGGTTCAGTTTCAAAATCTACACTTCTTTTTGGCAAGATAGCCATGTCTCAAAGCTCTTGCTTGGAGTTTCATTTCTAACTTCCTTCTGGGAAAAAAACAAATTAAACCTTTCCTTGTACTCTTCCTGAGATGTTCTTCTGCTCTTCATAATTTCATAATGCAAACAGCAGACTGTACAGATATCTTTAAATAATAACTTACAAAATCTATGGCTATTTTCACAAAGTGCAGTCAACTTCTCCCTTCCTAATAAAGAGTATCATCAATCGCAGGGTAGCCCAGGTCATCAGGGGGTGGCTACTGAGTCTGGCTCCCCCTGTCACAGCTGCCTGGCAGTGGGCCCACCCTTGGGAACAGCCAGCTGGCTCTGCTGTGCATTTCAGCTTCCTCCAAGTTTGCATGTGGACCTGTGAAGCAGCTGAGTATATTTTGCCTGATCGGCTTATTTGTTTTCAATCGAGAGAGTTTTCCCATTGCCATGAGTGCTGATGATTCAGTCAGTTTTTAGCATGGCCCCTCTGCTCTGTCATTTCTGCTGCTCTGCACTGGCTCTTCAAAAGATCAGATCTGTTTCACAGATTTTGCTTGTTTTCAAGTCAGTTCAGCACTTCTCTGTTCTGATATGGCTTGTCCAGATGCACAAGTTTCTTTTTGCAGTCTGCCAGCTTTTGGCCTCGGGCAGACTCAGACTGTGAGAAAGATGAGTCCTTCCTTTACTTTCTCTCATATTCCAGCTGCATACCTGTGCAACTATACAAGCTATAGGATGACCCTTCATTTAGAATATCTTGTTAAAGCATAGAAGTGCACGTTCATCATGAATGACACATCTCAAACCTTACTCAGAAATACAACTCCCTTATGGAGCTGTGAGCAGTAGCAATGCAAACAAAAGCAACCTCTTCCATGTTCACCCTCTGATATCAAAAGAAGAGCGTAAGTAGCATCCTAGAAACAGAATTTTAAATTCTAGGGTGTAAATCCACATGTTCAAGGATTTTCAGAGGCAATTTTAGGATTAATTAAGGAGAGCACCTTCAGAATAAAAAAATATTTTCTATATTTTTTTTAATTAAAAAGATTATGTATACCCAAAGTATGCAGCGCTTTCCATTCCCAACTAATAATCAAGTCTTATTCTGAAAAATAAGGTCACTTGACCTAGTGAAAATAAGTTGATGATATTGTAATTCATATAACTATTTAGTCATATTTTTAATCCCATCAGATTAATATCCTCTTCTATTTAGCTACCTCGATGAGGGAAAGTGATAGTTGAAAAACTGTATTTTAATGTCTGATCTTTTTTATTGTATGTTGTCTTCTTATTCAATAGGACAGCAATGGAAACATTGGTACTGATCCTCATTGCTTTACATAACCTCATGATCTTAGTTACTTTCTGTCTCAGCTAGTTTCTACAAGTTTTCTCTAAACTCTACAAGTTTCACAAATCTGGCATTACAAAAGTCTCTTCAGATTGTTTTTAATCATTCTCAACATCTGGACTTTTTCTGTGATTGTAATATCCTTACTGAGCTGTGAATTTGAATTAGGAAGAACAGTCCATTCCCAGATTTCAATGTCCAATGGAGATGAATTTAAGACCTTGTCATGAGTCAGTGGTGGCCTTTCTAAGGTGGGTTCCTGCTAAGTGCAAGGCAGATCATTACTCCAGCTTCAACACTCCTCTCACATTTAAACAGTGGTATTCACAGGCATAGAAAGACAGTTGTTAGAGCAACTATCTCTATTGGCTTTGAAGAAAATATCAGATCAGGTGCAGCTATGCCTACTGGATAGGTGCTTAAGCAAACACTTAGACACAGGAGCTGTGGCCATAATCACATCTTCACACCAAATAATTCCAACAGGCACCAACAAATTTCATTCAATGCTTTCCCAAACCACACTACTTGGAGTCATCTCATTTTGTATTAATTATTTGGTTTTCAGCTGTACTCAAATTCATCTGCTTTAATTGGTTGTTCATGACCTCCCAAATCTTGTTGCAGCTTGTCAAGAACTTCCATGAGCATAGTCCATGTCAGCAGTTAGCACACTCAAATTTTCTGGCAGGTAAATTTATTATGACAAACTTAGTCAGGATGACATCTGAGCATGTGTCTAACCTAGGTGGACAGAATCACTCAGATACTTGAAACTACTGATACTGTTCCTGGACAAGTACCTTCCTGAAATGGGGCCTTTATCACCATAAGGATGGGCAGATGCTGAGTTTTAAAAAAAAAAAAAATCCAAACCCCAAACCCTCTGGTATGGAAATCTGTTTTACATTCCCTTCTCAATGTCCAATACTTAACTAATTCTACCTGTACTGCATTCACACGTTCTGATTCAAATTCCTGTTTAGTATGATGTGTAAAAACTCAGTCAGGGTTAATATGGAAGTGTAAAAAGTAAATGTATCTGGGAAAGAAAATTAATTTTAAATTGTAAAGTTGTGCTTGAAGGTTAGTGTTTACACTATGTGTGAAGTCTGTGATTCATGATTATCCCTATTATTTCTGATTTTTGGTTCAAATGAAATTGGGTTGATTATGAAGAATATTACTGAATTCTTCTGCTTATTTATAAAGGAAGTTGGAATTTTTGGAGGATGTAGAGTGCAATCACTATCATGGTATTTGAGGGCAGGAAGCTAGAGAGTCTGAGAGATCTTTCCCATAAATACAGTGTTCTTCAAGCACAAAGGCTTGGGAAGGAAACAATTCCTTCTAATTAGGAAAGTAATTTTAAGCAGAAAAAAAGATGTAAAAGCTTAGGGACTATTCTTGTCAGAGAGAGATGTTTCCGAGAAGAATTAGGGCAATAGAGGATTATTGTTTTGTTAAGCCTTTGATTGAGATCTCAGACTTTCATCAGTTTTGTAGCAATGCAAGCAAATAGATAGATCTAAGGCTCAAATGCATCTAGAAAAGAGATCTTGGAGAAAGAAATTAAAATAAAATATTTTTTTTAAAAAAAAACCAAAACAACCCAGACTAGGATTTAGCTCTTGGGTATTTATGACACCCTGTTTATAGCCAAATGGAAGTTTTTCTGTCATCACCCTGCTGCTTTTAAAAACAAAAGGGAAAAAGTGTTGCTTTTGGTTTCTAAAAGCATTGTGTTAGTTACTTGAAAAATTCCAGCTAGAGCATGAAAGATCCTTTGGAGGAAAACTCCAAAGCTGTTGTTTAGGAGCTGCCCTGTGTCTAGTCAAGATTAAAGCCCTTAATGAAGGCAAATCTTACTTATCTGATCAGATTTTAGCATAATGGTCTAGCATGTGATATTATTTTGTAAAGGTTACATAACTTTCTGTTTAAGAGCATACTTTACTTTCAAGCAGCACAAACAACATTTTTAACCTGTTCAGATCCTTAAGAAATGCAAGCAGATTTGAAGAAAAAAATTGAGTATTTGCTAACAAAAGAAAATCATTCCTTTCTGTGACTTGGTTAAGATGAAAACAAGACAGGAAACTAATAAAAAGGATCAGAGAACCTGGAAATAAATGTTGACAGGCTTGTGCACTGGCAGTTTAAAATCACATATTATTAAGCATTAGCTTTCTGCTTAAGTGTTTGCCCACAAGATTGCATTTCCCTCTGAAAGTCTAGAGATTACCCACAACTCATTTTTGTTTGCAGGTTTTCTGTAAGTATGTGTGGGTACATCCTACCATTTATCAGCCACAATGCACTGAGGTCACAAGTCCCCTGCCTCATTAAAAGCCAGTGAGCCAATTGAAAAACAACTCTGTTCTCCCGAGGAGCATCTGGACATCTGGTGCAGGAGAAGTCTGCTTAATTTTGAAACAGACTGATCTGGGAAGAAACTAGGCAGTTAGACAAAAAATAGGTAATAAAACCTTGTATATAAAGAGTTTTCCTGTTTTGACAATAGAATTTGTGGATTACAGCTCAAATCTTTTAATGGTTTCTCACACACTGAGAAATAGAATTTAAAACAATATTAAATAGTGGGGTAAGACAAAGTAAGACAAACAAACATGTGACCCTCCACCTCTGTGGAAATATCTCAGGGCTTCATGAAATCATCAACTGAATATTGAGTGCTGATAGACCCAGCACACCATGACGTAGGAGCATTTATCATCAGGGTGTTTGCTACTGTCAGAAAACAAAGACTGGAAAGGAGAGAAGGTGGTGGTGGCTTGGCTCCTTATGTGCCCAATATAATGCAACCTGTCACATTAAAGAAATGTTCATAAGGCACAATACAGGCTTGTAACCACTGCCAGTGCACTCCTGCAGGCATAGTGTGAGTGTGGCTGCTGCTGGCTGCTCTCATCCATCCATCTCACCTTTTGCACTGCCATAAAAATACAGTGCTCATTCCTGCACTTCAGATGCTTTTGGCTAAAATATTTACTTCATTAAGCTTTTCACTAATCTGTTCTTCCATTGACTCAGGGAAACTGCTCTTGTATCTTGAGAAAATTGCCATTATATACAGTCTTTTCCACACCAAGAAACTGCTTGCTGCATTTTCACTCATCTTTAAAAGGGAAGTAGTGACTAAAAATTTTATGTTTGAATGCAGACTTCAAGAATTTAGTTCAAAATGGTCCTCCAGAGAGCCCAGTGAAAACAGTATCTCTTGGGGAAGCAATGAAGAAGGTTTCACCATCACTGAGAATGCAAACATTCATTGCTTCTGTAGCCAAATGAATGATCACTATTTTGTGACACAATATACTCAATCAAAATGAAATTACTCTTTTGTTTATTATTCCTTTCTCCTCCTGAAGATGTCACATTCCCTGTTGAATATTAAATTTATTCTGGTTAACCAGAAAAAAAGTAGAGTTACCCAGCAGGGAAAAACACTGCATTGCCAAATAAAAAGACCCTGGTCTGCTGCACCATGATCTCCTACTGATGTAAAATAATAGAGTAGAAAGGATAGCAGAACTCTTCTGTCAGCTTAATGCTACAACTTCAAACTTCTGCATGAGGAAAAGGCCAAAATAATGTTTAAACAGTAGTCCTTAAAACTAACTTTCCTTCTGTCAGATATAAGCTAATTAATTTTTTTATATATTCTTAACTAACAAGGCGGGACGAGGCTTTGTAAAGCTCCTCCTACCACATTTGTACAATGAAAGAATAATACCCAACAAAGAAGTGTTTCTGCTGTCAAAAGAAAGGATGGGAAAAGACCTGAAACCAACGTGGAGATAGAAGAAATTAAATGTATCTTTTTCTCCCTCTTTGCCAGCTGTACAGAGCTCGGTGATGGAAAGAGAATGCCACATTCAGTTACTTCCTTCCAGAGCACACAGAGCAGCAGAGTAACTGATGTTGTTGTCCAGTTCCAGAAACAGATGTGGTTTGAATTTCTGCACACATGGGCCCGAGCGCCTACGCAGACTGAGCGTACGTACCCTGCTTATTTCCACATGCTCATACTCGATTGAGGAGGACTACCTGTAACTTTTTCAATCACCCACAGCCTGTAAGCTGTTCAGGCATAGCTCCAGAGCCAGGGTTATGCTGTGTCACCAGGAGAAAGGCTGTGATAATGCATGATTAGTCCAAATCCCTGAGAAGAAGCAAGACAGCTGGGACTACTAAACCTGGCACCGCGGGTTTGTAGTGATCAAGTTGTGCACTGGAGTAGGGAGACACCTGGAAACCATTTCCTGCTTGTGAACTGTTCTCCCTCCCCCTTCCTCTCAAAGATAAGTGCATGCCATGTGGCTTTTGGCCACAATGAGGTTTTTTTTTTTTTGAATCTGTAACATCAGGAAGGTTTGCTTTAAAGGCACAAATCCAGATCTTGCCTTGCATACAAAACTTCAAAAGACTGCTTTTCCCTCATCTAATGCTTCTCCTCCTCTCCCCCCAGTCTCTTCTGACTTCAAATTTCTCCAGCTCTGAAAAAGTCTTTGCAATTTCATCTTGAAACTGGCAAATGAACTTTTAACAGACTAGAAACTGCTTAGGTACTGGCCTTAGTTTTTCCAGTTCTAAAGCCACTGATTGTTGCTTTCTAACCACACTTTGCTAACGTGCAACAGGTTAAGATCTCCACAAATGCACACACCCCCACCCTTAAGCACTTGAAGTTTCCTTGGCTTCGAAAAGTAAGCACATATTTTGTCCATGAGAGTGCCTTTGAGCAGTATCTCTTTTGTCAGCTAGGTTTCTCTTGTGCATTGTAAATCTTTCCAAGAGCCATCTCCTAACATTTTTTCTTTGTATTATTTATTTTATTTTGTCTCTGGAAATGTTTCATTCAACAGAATGGTCTCACTGTTGGGCAAGATGTTTCCCCTGAAATCAACAGGAGCCACCAAATTCTAAGATGCCATAATTTTTCATATCTTCTCTTTAAAACCACTGAAGTCCAGAAACATGCAACACTTTGCCAGCTTGAGATTGCTCCAGCCTTCTTTTGATATTTTCTATGGAACTGTTGGTCTTAGAAAAACTAATACTCCTGTATTTTTGACACAACTCTATATACAACCTCCAAATAATTTTTTATTAAAAGAAATCCTAGTTTTCATTACTGAAATCTAGATGTTTTTGAAAACAAATTCAAAAAGAGAGAAATTGTAGTAGGCCAATAAAAATGGATTTGTGAAATCTCTTATGTCACTCAAGTAATCTTTAATGTTTTGAGAAAATTGTACCCAAATTTGTTTCAATACACAATTCAATATGCACCATACCATTGCAGTAGTTGTAAGATTTTCCTAACTGAATTTCATCATTTAACCAGTAATCTGTAGCTACAAAATCTGAATGTAGACTTGGCCTTCAAGTCTTGCTGGAGAAGTAGCAAGGAGAGTCACACTCTTCCACTTAAATTGAAATGGTAAGCTAAAGTAGTCAGATAACAGCAGGGGCTGGCTCCCACCAGAGAAGCCAAGCGTGATTTTCCATGGTAGAGGCCTTACCAAGCAGAGCTCCATCCCACAACACCAGCACAAGAGAGGAGGGAAGGCAGCAGGGGTTAAGCAAAGTCCAAGAAGCAGGCGAGTTTGCAGTGGCAAGGCAGGTGCAGCATCAAGGCAGGCAGTCTGCAGGGAGGGTCAGCCTAGGAAGCATCAGGCAGGACTACACATGTGAAAGGAAGCTGGGAAATCAGCCCAGCTCATGATCTGATCAGCAGGGTCAATGGCCAAGCACAGGCACACCTAAGATGTGGCTTAGGCAGAGGCTAAACATCCATGGCTGATCTTAAATTAATCTCTTGAGCCTATGGGCAGGGATGTGGGTAGAGGGCCCAGGTGAGGCTGGTCAGGGCTGTTAAACTCTATTGGTTCACTCAGGCCCCTGATGTAAGTCAGTGGAACATCCAGACTCATATTTTCATGCATAAGCAAGAAAAGAGGAGAATTATGATTGTGGTTTGACCTGTGCTGTGTTTTCTGACCCCTGAGTGCCTGATTGCTCAACCACGGTATTACAGTAATGCTGTGTCTACTCATAGTTTATATAAACACAGAGGATGTTAAACAACTGACTTATGATGTGATACTTTTGTTTCCACTGAATTCTAGGCCATCTGTGTACTAAAAAAATTTCTAGACTTGGAAAGAAGATCTGATCTCTTCAGTTTTTTTACTAAGTAGTTACAGATACTACCAGAGTATTCTGGATGTGTACTTTGATATTTATATTTCATTCCTTTTCTCATTGCAGTTAGGCATCTCTTGGATCCCCAGGTTTGGTTGATACTTCTGTACTTTCCAAATGTTTTCTTTACTCATCTTAAGTCTAAAATTCTTTATTCATGTGCTGTTCAAATTATGAAAATTAATGCAATCTTGAAGACTTAGAGTTGCTATAGCAGAGTTTCAGGTCATTTGCTTTCTGAGAAACAGTTTCACCCATGTCTATTGACAAGCAATGTTTTCTTTTTCATCTTTCCTAGCTGAGGTAATACATATTATTATCTCATATTCTGGGATGCAGAGCTGTCAGGATACACAGGACATCAGCAGCATTGCACGATACCATTCCAACAGGCAGTCTGTACCTCTTAGAATAACTCCTGATCAGTATTTTAAGTGTCCAGTTGGCAAACTGGACCCCACTCTATAATTAAAAAATGCATGATTCTCCAGTTGGCAGGGAGAAGATGCAAAGCATGCCAACATCTACCAACTTCTCACTTGGTAGTGAGAATTCTGGCAGGAAGGATCCATCTCAGTGCTTCACACAAAGGGTTTGATCCCAGCTGACTGTTTCAGTAGTTGCTGCAGTACAGTCATTTGCTTCCCTGGTACCATCTGACCAGGACTAGAAGCAAAAGAGTAACAGCAGGCATTGTTCCAGGTGACAGGAGGGAATAAGAAGTTCAGGGCACCAGTGCTGGGTCAGCCCAAAAGCCCATCTATCTCAAGTATTGTGTTGTGAAAAGTGCTCGAGGGTGGGTGCCTTTCAAGAGGGAAACCTTTTCAGCTTTTCCTTACAAATACTATTTCCTTCACACCTCTTCTTTAGAGAACCACAGTGGGCAAGGTAACTGCATAAAAGCTAGTAATTCATGTTTTATGCCAGATAAAAGGGATCCAGATCTTGCTGATAGAAAACAGTGTAGCTTCAGTGTCAGTTATCTCTGCTGAGGATATTACCTAAAAATTTTACACAGAAAGAATAGTCTAAATGAGGACATTACTCAGCCATATCAGACTTCATAATCTGTCTGTATTTTATGTCTTTAGCAGATCATAGTACTGCTCTGTTTCTAGTCTGACACTTTGTTTTGATTTTAATAAACCTAATACGAATTAAAATAGCAGGTGCATAGCAACCTCTCTTTAGAATGTTTGATGCTAATACCCATGTTAAGCAAGATTTTGCTGGCTTTCATCTTACTCTGTACAATATATGTATGATGAAAAACCACTTAACCCCTTAGCTTCTGGCCTAGGGATTGTGAAGAACATGTATAAAATCAATAGAAAAATTATAAATCTGTGAAGTTATGGGAGGTCATTCAGAAAATAAGAGAGATTTGATGTGATCAGTTGACTAATGTCACTGTAGTCTGTTTTTTTCATAATAATGCTGCCAACACTGGAAAAGCTGGATGTGGTCTGAGAATAGAGTAATGCATGTAAAAGGAACCAAGCACTACAGAGAAGTATTATTGCCCAGCATAAAAATGAAACAAGAACCTGGGCACAGACACAAGCAAACTGCAGTTGCATCTAGTGGAAAACTGAGGGCTCTCTAAATGAAAAGGTGAAGGGAGGGATTATAAGAATGAACTCCAGGCAGCCAGTGGATTCAACTCCTCTAGATTGTTGGAAGGAAGAAGCTGCATATCTTTGTCTCTTTGTAATTGCTTTGTTCATTACCCTCCTAAATTCCCAAAACAAGCAACAAACAGACCAAGCCTTCCCTTCACACAGATACAGATTCCACTTGTAAAAAACACTCTTGTCTATTTCTGTGCTTTTTAAACATTTTATCCTCTTACCAGGTTGAAGGTCAACAGAACTCACAAAGAAAATATTGTAATTTGTTTTGCTAGCAAACTAATACTTTACTGGAGATGCATGCTGTATCAGACTGTGATAGTTCAGACTTCATATCTGACCTGAGTCCAGTTTAGAATTCTGAAAAGATAGCTTGATTGGACCCAGTGGTCTCAAAGATCTTTTCCAAGTTAAATGATTCTGTGATTTTGTTATGAGTTTTTGCTCCAACAGCTTCAATGTATCATTTAATTTCTCTTCCGGCTTCTGGGGCAAACCCTATACACTCCATTATTATCTTAAATGAAACAATACATAACATAAATTCCCTGCATTGCTGAAGTTTTCATTTTCTCTGTTACTTTAATACATTTAATGTCTCTCACTGGATCATCAGACCTGCACCTTCTGATAGGAAACACCAGCAAAATGGAAGATATTAAGGAGAAATCCAACACACATGGCAGAATAAGAGGGATTTCTAAAAGCTGCTTATTAAATTCTGGGGTTTTTTAAACATTGTTTGGTCTTGGTTATGACTTTGTGTTAGAGGCATAATTGCATTAACTCTCAGCAAGGAAACAGAATTTCCTTTTTCTTGGTTTAGTCTCAGTTTGGACGAAGCTGTTAATAGGCTGAGCTCTGCAGAAGTGTCTGTGATTCCAGTGAATCCAGACACAATGAATGCATATTTTACATGGGTAAACCTGACTATTTGAAGTCAGTGAGCCTAAACTGTGTGGCATAATTAGAGGAATGAGCCTCAGGTTGCTTTGTCAAAACATTCTTTAATTGCTGGATTATAGGATTATTGGATTAGAAGATTAGATGGAATGCCTGGAAATCTTAAATTGGAGCATCCAGTAAAGTAAGACTTGTGAATCTGAGTTATGATGTACCTATAAACCTCACAGTTTGTGTAGGTTGTTTTAGCAACTGTTCAAAATAGTTTCATGATAGGAGAATATGGACATAGTGACTGTGTTTTCTCTGACCCTTCTTTTTAAACACATTTTTAATATTAAGGAATTTGGTGATTTTTCTTCATGACAATCAGCTGCCAGCTTCCATATAGCCAGGGTGCTAGAGCTGCTCTGAGCTTGTTCTGTGAAGCACGCCGCTTCCTTGTCCATAGGATCTAAAGGAATCCTGATACCAGCCAGACACTGCATGGCATCCACCTTGCAGTGTGTGCATATTACTTAATTACATCATGATCAGTAGCACAGCTATGGTTTTTTTACGGTGTTCTTACAGGACTTTGTTGTCAATTCATTCTGCATTGTACAAACAAGAGTCACAACATGGTGCACTACAGCTGCTTCTCTTTTCTTCTCAGGGCAATGTCAAGTGTGGAGTCTTCAAACATGGCACATACAGAGTTATTCCATCATTCCAGCTTATCTTATTTGCAGGGAACACTTTGTAGTTCACTCCTTAAAGTTTCTGCCATCAAGATTTCTCCAGCTGCCGTGCTCCCCCTGCTTGGTTCCACATGGAACATACTGCACATATCAGGTGTGAAAACCACAAGAAGTATATGTATGTCTAAGTAGAAAAGTAATGGCTCAGGGATAAATAAACCAGATAGGAAGGGAAACTTCAGGGCATGGTTCAAATCCCCCTTTAGGAAAATGTTATGAAATTGGTCATGTCAGTATTGAACAGAAGTGTCTGGTAAATTCTGCTGGAGGTTCTGAAGCTGTAGGTTTAGAGTCTGGATATTTCAAATGGGACAGTTAATGTAACAGCACTACATCACTCTTTCCTGAGATGGTTTTGTAAGTATTAGGAAGCCGATATTTAATTAGCGTATTAAAGAGTTTGGCAAGTTAATAGTAGTACTCTGTTGTGTAATTTTGTGAAGCAAACAGAAGAGGACTTCTGTTCACAATTAATATGGAGGAAGCTGTGTTAGTTGTATTCTTGAGCCATTAACTGAATAGTCATGAGCACTTCAAAGTACCATGTTTCCATCACTTCATATTTACACTGCTAAAATCACAGCATCCAGAATAAAAGCCAAAGCACTGAAGTGTCCCAGTATGATGAAGAACATGACTGTCTGAACAGAAGGATCAGTATGGGAAGGTGTAAATCATATTCCTATTCTCTGGGGTCAAACCCCGAAACACTTCGGCACAATTTTGACATCTTTTAAAATAAATTATTATTATTATTATTATTATTGTTATTGACACTGATTTCCACGAAATCCTGACTCTACTTTTTGAGTCTGGCCATTGTGTCAGGATTTAACATACCTGAATAAGCAGAATTATATGTAGTCACAGCTTTTGTATTTTCATATTGAAACTGTAGGAATAGAAAAGTCAGCAGTTTATCACTTCCTTCTTTGGTAATAGAGCGCTATAAAAAAATAGTGCTTTCACTGAATTCCCACTCTTTCAAAAATTTCTGTATGAGGTAGCACAGAGCTCACCAACTTCCTTTAAAATAGTGATCTGTGTTTTTGTCTAACCCAGGGACTGGTGAAAATGCTTATATTATCAGATAGCATAAAAATAAATAGCTCAACAGAAATTCAGTGGGCTACATTTTTTCTATATCAAGGGTGGGTGCTCACTACCATTGAATGGAAAAGATAGTACCTGCAGAAGCCCTCTGCATGCCCAGACTGGAAGAGAAGCCTGACCAAGACTTGTCCAAGATCAGAAGCAGGGGAGTCTTGATCACAGGCAAGGAAGGGAGCTCAGTGTAGGCCAGGCCTTTTGCCAGCATGGCTTCAGCCTGCTAGCAGGGATTGCACTCTTCAGGTTCTGTTTTCTCACATTTTCTACCAGGGTAGCTATACTGTCTTCAGAGAAATCCCCCAGTTTAAGTCAGATCAGAATACAGCCTTGAGCTAGCTACCTGTCCTTCTGAAACACTTATTTCTGTGAGACAAAGCAGCAGAACTCGTTCACAGAGAGCTACAACACATAGCCTGTGAATGGGGACAGAAGTGAGCATGAGTCACTTCCCACCCCCATGCCCACCCTGTGCCCTCACATTAAGTGTAAACTGGAGGCCTTGAAATCCCTGGCCTCTTCTGAATTGCTCTCATGGGTAATATTATCCCCAAAGAGCACAGTACCAGCCACACATGATTTGGGGGTCATTAGAGCTGCTGCTAACTTTATGTTAGCTTTTTCAGCTTCTTTGCCTCTTAAAAGACACACAAGATAGAGTCCTAAGGGTTTTTATATTATCAGGAATTTACAGAAAGAGAGAGAAGTGTAGAAAGTTCTATAGTAAGTGTGTGAATCCTGCCATTTGGATTATAGAAATACTTCTGTAATCAAAAATATCCCTACCAGAAACAGTTTCAGGTTTCTTTGGTATTTAAAAATCCTTTGCTAAACAAAGTAAAAATGAATGGTAAACAAAATCGAGTTTCCTTTGAGCCTGATGTTCTTGCAGCTGCACTCCACTTTTAAGAGTAACCTATTAGCAATTAATTTAGAATGACACTGGCAAGCAGTCCCCAGACTTTAATTAATATCTCTTTGACAAGCTCATAATCTTTCTAGTTAATAAAGTCTCCCTTAAATTAGTTTAACTCTGATTTCACTTACTGTTGTAAGCAATCGGCATCAAATCTAGGGTACTTAACAGTACTTTCTCATTTCAGATGTCTTTAGGAGGGAAATTTACAGTTAAATTTTACAGAGTAGAAAGAGTATTTGATGAAGGTCACCCTCAATCCAGTGGCAGTGCTGGAAAGAAAATTTAGGTTCCTGCATGCCCTTCTGTTGTGCAGTTGATTAAGCAATGGTGCTGTCTCCTGTCTCAGTATCTTGCAAGGAAAGGATTAAATTCTGATTCCAAGTTGCATAATTGTTTCTTTTCCTTTATGCCAATATCAAGATCTTAGAAAGCTACAGTATAGTACTGTAAATATAATAGAGTGAGTCATTGAAAAGTCACTCTATTAATAAGTATCAGTACAGGACAATGTAGGGATCAGCTTCTAATTTAATTTTAAGCTCTTAATATACTTCTGAAAACTGTGCCTTTAAAATTCTATGTCACTTTTACCCATATATCTGAAATGCAGAACCAATCTACATGAGAACTTTATGCAGCCACGTTACTGCGTCCTGTGGAATAGGAAATAATACTGTGAACTGGAAAAGATGCTGAGATAAAATCTCCTTTGACCTCCTGGTAAGTCAACAACTTTTATATAAGTATAATGAAATGTACTATATTTATGCCTGTTGCATATGTCTGTTACAAGGAAAAAAATAGCTGTAATGAGGTAATTGTTGATGCACAAGATCACATCAACCTACCTTTCTTTCTACTTTGCCTGGAAAATTAACTAAGAGGTGCACAAATTGCCGTCAGGCTTTAAGTCCAATAGGTTTTTCTCAGAACTGAGAAAATTCCAACTTCCAGATTGTAAAGTTCTAAACTGATTAAATCTACAAAGAAAGGAGATCTTCTCATGTTGAAAGTAATCTGTGTTTTTTATCTAACTAACAACTGTAAGACATACATGTGTAACCATTAATGACTCTCTGCTGTAATGCTAAGGGAGACTGAAGTAGGATCTTTTTTGAAGGTAATTTTTGCCAGGTGAGGATATTATAGCCTTAATTTGCTGGTTCACAGGAATGGCTTATTTTAATGTTTATTTTTTCTTGTAAGATGAAGCTTGAAGCGAAAATGGGGCATGAAGAAACCAAGATTTTCTTACTAGTCTCCTTCATCTTAAATAAATGTAAAAGCTTAATTTAAAAATCTGTCTCATTAGCAAGGACTAAGATAAGTAAGGTGGCTGAGAAAGGTCATTTATATATGCAGCTTAATTGGGATCCCAAGGCCAGGACACATCTCACCGTCTCTAGAAGCAAAGAAGTCTATGCACTCCAGAAGTATTTCTCTAGAATACATAAAACTGAAAATTGCATGTCCCAAACACTCTTCAGAACACTTTTATTAGCAATAGGCATGAGCCTGTACCACTGCCTTAGAATACTAACCTTGTACAAAGAACTTAATTTATGTTGCTTCTTTGTTTTTTCATCTTCTTAAGTCAACAGGGCAAAAAAGAGAAGAGATGAAATAGATATTAGCTAGTGAGGAAAAGTGAAAAAAAATGTTTTCAGTCACAGTAGCATATTCTTCAGCTGAATTTCTACAATTTTTCCTTAAGCACTTGCTGCCTCTGTCAGTATTGACATGCTGAACCAGAAGCCTTATTGCTATTCCTGTGTTTCTGTGGCAATGATAATTCCAGCCCAGAAGTCACAAATCAGAAAAGTTTCTTCCAATGAAACAGCAAATGAAACACAAGATCATCCTCCTTTCTCATGCCTGTTAACTGTAAAAAGTTTCTTTGCTCGGAATGTGGCTCTGATTACATTTCTCTATCCCAAAATAAACATGGTGCAAAAGAAAAGGATATAGGGAGGGGGGGAAAGCCTGTCAGTGGGCCACCCTCAGGAAACCTCACAAGATCTACTGTCTGTCTGTGCAAGCCATGGAAGAGCCAAGGAAGTGATCCCAGCTTGGTGGTCTTATTCTTAATTAAAACAAATGAGGCTCTTTCAGCTGTTGCAGATAAATATTTGATGAAAAGAGACAGGAACAGATGTCGAAAAACTGTAGTAAATAAAGAATAAGACCAGAAGACAAATGTTACAACAGTATTTTATATTAAAAAATCACTTTACAGATTTCTGTCAAATGTTTATTTTTACTAAGATCATTCCATAAGTGGGAAGACTAATTATTTTTTTATATATAAAGTAGAATTAAAATACAAATGCATATAGATAGTGAAAATTTTTTAAGTCAATTTGTTGCACATTTTATGGTTAAAAAGAGGGTTAGTTCCTGGGCCTTTGATGAGATAGAAGACTTCAAAGTAATTTGTGCACTTCCATGAGGGTTTATGTTGATTCTAGAGTCATTAGTAGAGTTTTGCTCCAAAATTTATGTTAAGGATGCACAGTGAGAAGGTACCCAAGCAAAATATTATAGCAACATCCT
The DNA here is from genome assembly GCF_963662255.1 of Cinclus cinclus. Classification (NCBI taxonomy): domain Eukaryota; kingdom Metazoa; phylum Chordata; class Aves; order Passeriformes; family Cinclidae; genus Cinclus; species Cinclus cinclus. The sequence continues at coordinate 8,263,834 of NC_085058.1, forward strand.
TGTTGCAATAATCTGTTGTATTTTTAAGTGCCATCCTTTATGAATGGTTAATTTTATGAGGTAAATTCAACCTTTTCCTGTAGTTGCAGCTCTACTTACGAGTACACATGGATCTAACTTCAAAGTTCACCTTGCTCTCAGTGGGGTTTTATACAGGACCTCTAAAGGTCCCTTTCCATTTCAGTTACTCCATACCTTGAGGGCATTAGGTCCAAATTAGTTTACCATTTAGCAAATGCATTTATAGCATTGTATGAAAAAAACCTGATATAATTGAAATAACTAGAAGTAGGTCATAAAAGAAAGCTGTGTCATGAAATAGAGGAAAAATCTCAGTAGCTGGCTCTTTGAACATTAACATCTTCATTCTTGGTACCATATTGGCATTGCCTGCTAGTTTAAGGTCTGGTCTTGCCATTCCTGGCTAAAAATGATGTTTCCATTGAGTTCAATGTAAATTAAACATCTGAGTGTGAAAGAACTGATTTTATAAGTAGGCTTTACAAAACTATTGGGAGAGCGTGAACCACAGGAGTTTAAATGAAAATATTTTAAAATAATATGGTGATTTGAGTCACCAGAAGCTGGATAAATTAATATAATCTTAATTCTGAAAACATATATACTGGAGTTAGGAGTGAATGGAGCTCTGAAACGTAAATCTGACTCTGAAGATAGTTGAGGAGAAAAAGTAAACAGCTGATTGACTGCAGTGCATCAGGGTCTACATGGGATACTACAGAGCTGGAGTCCCAACACAGTAGGCACAGGTGAAAGCAGAGATACATCCGTGAAATAAAAGTTAACAGGTTCAGATGAGAGATGTGGAACAAATTTTAAAAATGGAGAAAAAGAAACCTTAGACTGCAACAAACTTTCTATGACTGGAGGAAATAAAATCAACTAGAATTCTAATGGCTAGTTAAATTGAGAGGAGTAGTCCTTTATAAAAACTGTGAAGCCCTTTGTAGTTTACAGAAAGTCGAAATAAATTATCATAATTGTATCTTCTAATTATCTCTTCTGGCTACAGCACCTGCAAATTTTTAGTGTTCAGCATAACATTGTATCCCAGTCCTCTAGAGGTTTTCTGAAGCTGACACAAAACTCCTAATCCAGAGGCCTTTCCATTGCTGCAAAATTCAGGCAAAACCAGGTAGTCTCAAGTGCACTTGATAGTCTCAAGTGCACACCAACGAGGCAGGTAGCTTTTAATTTGAGGATCAGACATAAAGAACTCAATAGCAACCTTGCTTGGTGCCAATTTGCTTGTGATCTGACGGAACCAATCTGAACCCAGCAAGTGCCCTGAGATAACAGTTTGTCAATTTTCCATTTCAAAGGTAGCATGATAACTGAAAGCTTACAGATGTATCACATGGAAATCAAACTTGGAGCAAGCAGCAAACTTTCTGATAAAGGCCTAAGCCTAATTCTATTGAAGTCAATGACAAACCCCAGCAGATTTCAATAGAAGTTGAGTGAGGCTCAAGGTGAGAAACAACTCTGAGAACAGTTACAATCAACTCAGTCCCCAGTTAGGACAGAAGAAATGTGAGAGGATTTTTTTTGGTGAGCAGTGCCCAGGTTGAGAATTCACAGTGAGTTGCAAAGATCTGTGACACTGAGCATTTTAAGGGACCCTTGCAGAATGTGATAGGATTTGGCAAGGTCACCATGTCCCCAGTTAGCTTGGTACTGCCCTGCCCAGTGAGAACTTACATGGAACCTGACAGCAGTTACCCTCTGTATTTGGCCCCAAGCAATCTCCAGACTGTCAACAGAAGCTGCAGCCAAACTCTTCTGCTGGAGCATAAACACAGAATATGGCTGATGAAGCGATAAATAAAATGGGTGGGCAGAGCAGGGACAACAACTTTGCCTCTTTTTTCTAAGCAAGTGTGTAATAACAGCAAAATGTAGTCACATCTATGGCATGGCCAGTGCAAGACATGAGAGAGGCAGGGAGTTGATTCACATCTGCCTCTGTATGTCTCTGACACTGGCTGCAGCTAGAATGTGATTCAGTCTCAAATCAACAAACAGTGGCTACTCTGGATTCCCATGCATCAGTTGCAAAAAAAACCACAAAATACACCAGTTCTCTGCTACTGGAGTAATCTCCAAGCAGCATTGTCATTCACAAATGAAGAAACTGAGCAATTTCTTTAAGGAACTTCCCTTCTGTTTTTCAGAATGCAAAGGAAATGGATGTGAGACATATTTGATGTTCCTAATCGTGACATGTATTATAGAGGCCTACTTCTGTAAAGACTCCTGTGATGGGTGAGAAAGAAGCAAAGAAGAAAAAGAAATTTTTCTCCAATTTCTTGTTTAAAAAAGGTAAGGAGAAGGCTCCAGAATAATATTCACTTCTTTGTGTCTGCTACTGAGCAGGGTGAGGCAGACAAAAATGAAAATACTTCCCATGGTTATGCTGCACAGTCAGGATTCAAACTCGGAACTTCTGAATACGGCCCCAGTGCCTGAGCCACACATTCATTTTCTTCTCTGTATTCCCCCACAGACTTAGGCCATGTGGCCACTGTTGGTGAAATGAAAAACAGGTGCAGATCCACGAACAGATGGGAGACCAGCCCTGGCTGATCTCTGGAGGATAATACAACGTTGTTTTCCAGCAAAGAGGATTCCAAAGAACCACAGAGGCAGCACCCCTGCCCTAAAACTAAAGCTGCTCTGTCTCACACTAAATGTTATCTCCACCAGCCCAGCAAATGGGAGTTTTGAGGAATGGTCTGTTGTCTATCAGCAAAGGACACCGCCTCACTGACCTCTCGGATTTGCAATATTGACATCTCTGTTTTTCAGGCATGCCTATAAAGATTGTAGAAGACTAAAGGCAATTCCATTCCTAGCAGTAACTGCAGCCAATGTTTCTAAGTTGCTGGAACATGAAATTTCTTCCCTTGAGTAGAAATCTTAGGAATGTCTAACTCTCAAAAAATGCCATTAGCCATATGCAGTATCTTTCTCTGGGAAAATCACTAGTGGTAAGGGACAAATCTCCAGGTAAGATGAATAATATATTTCTTCTGGATCTGTAAGGAAATACCAACTTTTGATTTCCATTTCATGGGGAGCTGATGGCTTATTCCACAATAAGTGGTTAAACAAAGAACTTGGACTGCTTTCTTAATGGGAGAGTGACAGTATGTTACTAACAGGGCAATTTCTTGGGCCTAAGCTCAGAATGGAGTGCAAAGTATTCCCTGTCTTGTGTGACCCCCAGTTACAGTCCCAGCAAGACATATTTCCCCTCCATGTATCACCTGATACATCAGCCAGAAGTATCAAAGAAGGCAGGGCAGTCCTCCCTTTACGCACAGCACAACCCAAAAGTACATGCAAGAGGACAGGGGGTGTTTCTTAGGATCACAGAATAGTTTGGATTGGACAGGACCTTTGAAGGCCATCTAGTCCAACCCTCCTGGCTGAGATCAGGGATGTCATCTAGATAAGGTTTCTCAGTGCCCCATCCAACCTGACCTTGAAGACTTCCAGGATGGAGCATCTATCACCTCTCTGGGCAACCTGTTCCAGTGTTTCACCACCCTCATTGTAAAAAAATTCTTGCTTATATCTAGTCTGAATGTAACCTCTTTTAGTTTAAAACCATTCCCTTTATTCTATCACAACAGGTCCTACAAACATTTCACCTTAGATACTACTGGGTCCAGCCTTGTCATTGCTTTTTGGTTTTGCTTTGTGCAAAAACACTCCTGTAGTGCTGTGTCTAAGAGAGATTATTTGTCCTTGCTAAAGCTGCTTTTATAGTAGTAAGCCTGCCTACTTGGGCCAAGACATTTGAAGACAATCTGTTTCCTAAGACTCTGTTTGGGGCACAAAACCTGATTTGAAAAAGTAGGCCAAAACCACACTGCTGACATGCATGTATTCAGCTCAACTGTAAATCAAATTGGGAAAATCTATCTTGTCCAAGTGTTAGTCAGGTTTTCAAGGGAAACATTCTCTACTGATGACACAAACAGAATTAAACAACAAAGACCACCCAGGACACTGGGAATTTCAAACTTCTTGGCCTCAGTTTCTCGGATTTGTTCTTCCCAGCTTCATGTGTGCTCTTTGAGACAGAAAAGAGCCTTTCCTTCATTTTGCACTAGTGTTTGTCTTCCAGTGAAACATTCGTGAAAGCAGCTGGTCCCAGAGGTGGAATGTTCCAAAATCCCGTTTTGGAGCCAAGTACGTACGTTATGGAGTCAGTTGTGACACCACTTTATAGAGAACAGACAAAGAGTTTTGGATCTTGTGAGTACCTTTTCTCCCTGCAAGTAAGTTCCCTTCCCCCATTCTTTTGGAAGCATCTCCGTCTGTATTGGAAACAGAGGATGTAATTTATTTTTATCACCTTCACTGTCAAACTGGCCAACTGCTACAGGGTTCTGCTTTCAGATATAGCAAGAGGCAGAAGAATCACAAGGAAGAACCATTCATTTCAGTGGCTCCTCCTCTGTTTCCTTATCTTATTTTGAGGCTATCTACTGTGCTGTCTTATCACTCTTTCTAATCCTGCAAAACTTCTCTGCAACTTGACCCCTCTGCAGAAAGAGCTGACCTGCTTAGACCTCCGTGCTTCTCCACTCCTGCTCCCATCCCCACAGAGCATGTTGCTTCTTCCTTTCTTACTGTGGGGCTCCTTTTTTCACTGTCTTACCCTCACTCCTCTTTTCCCTAGCTCGTTACACTGCATTACATTTCCTAGCTGAATGTACATACAGCTGTGTGGCCTCCTTGGGGTATGTGCAATTCCTCACTGTCCAGCCTGCCTTTGATGTCTGCTGAAGAAGGATACATCTTCTTTTCCATCTCTTCACATGTGCCTATTAATTACTCTCTTCAGAGGAACTGTTTACTGACTATCACACTGTTTACAGTTGAATACAGCTAAACATTTGGTCTTCACAGTTCCCCTCTTCTACACCACCCACCCAGTTTCTTCTCAATTGCTGCAAAATAGATGTCTCCAAACCTCTTTATAAAGGCACAGATACAACATACTTAAGTTCCACACCTGGCCTCCTGCTCTAAAGTACTGGGTTTGCCTCACTTGCAGGGAAGTAGAAAAAGAAGCTATATTGGTCTTTTTGTCTTCTGGCCTCTCACAGAAAAGCAGTGAAGCTTCTGCTGCACAGATTCCTATCTTGGGTGCTGTAGAAAACCCAGAAAGATCTGCAAGCATGAGACTCGTGACCTGTGAAGAAATAACACAAACCCAGTATAAGTATAGAAGGGTGCCCACTGAAGTAAGAAGGACTATCCTGTGCATAAACTGTGCATAAGTATTTGTGAAGTCGAGGGCCCTTGGGCAGAGGGAATTCTAATAGGCTAGGGAGCAAAAAATTACTTTAGCAAATGTGCAGAGAAGTTGTATGGTTGTAATGTAGGAGTTCAGATCTAAGATGAAAATTCCTTCAGATTTCCTCCTTATTCCATATGGAGCTTAAAATATTACTAATAATATGAAATAAATTAAAAACAAATGTGGGATAAATTATGTTTTTTTCCAATGAACAGATTGTTGTGCATCATAGAATCATAGAATGGTTTGGGTTGGAAGCTGACTGACTTCTAACCCCCCTACTATGGATAAGGACACCTTCCTTTAGACCAGGTGGCTCAGAGGCCCATCCAGCCTGGTCTTGAACACTTCCAGGGATGGGACATTCACAGTTTCTCTGGGCAACCTGTGCCAGTGCCCAACCATCCTCACAGGGAAGAATTTCTTCCTCATATTAAACCTGCCCTCTGTCAGTTTAAACCCATTACCCTTTGTCTCATCACTCCATGCCCTTGAAAAAGTGCCTCTGCAGCTCTCCTTGAGCCTCTTTAGGCACTGGAAGGTGCTCTAAGGTCTCCCCAGAGCCTTCTCTTCTCCAGGCTGAACAGTCCCAGCTCTCTCAGCCTGCCTGCTGCTCCAGCCCTTGCTCTTTGTGGAAGAGACAGCTGCTGCTTTACTTGATGAAGGCAGCCCCAGCACTGGGCCTGGAAGGACCAGAAGCTTTAAACTTCCTTACAACACATATCTCATGCAACAGAAACTGGGGATGGGCTGGGGCAGGGAAGGGCCAAGGAAGGAAGTTCAGGAAGGCCTGTGGAAGCAAGCACAGCCAGCTCAGCTTACAGAGCCTTCCAGCTGAGAAGTCAAGGGTATAGCAACACGGGAATGAAGCTGTGTGCAGTTATTTTTCATCAGTTGTCTCAGACAGGAAGAACAACCACACCAGAAAAACAGACGGCAAAGCCTGACGTGTCAGTTTTGGTGTCATTCACACTCGTTTTACTCCTGTAAATGCAGAATCTGCATTTATATCCAAACCACTTTTTAATGATCCCTTTATTGACACATTTGTTCTACTTCTACACAACAGGATAATGACAAACAGCTGGCTACAGATAATGACAGGCACTAATTTATGGTGGGTTACTACCTTCAGATTCTGTAGGCTGTTACTTTTTTTTTCTTTTAATTTTTAGCATTCTTGCCCTCTGTTGTACTTGCATTTTATGATGCTCACATTTACTACTCTTGCATGCTGGGAAAGGAAAAAGCATTTTAAAAGCTTTATGTTTAATTACACTTTCAGCTATTAATTAGACACATAAACAAATTAAATGTACATTTAATTAAATGTTGCCCATTTAAACAGGTAAACTGGAAACAGAGTCCATCGACTTTAAAACCAATATAGCGAGCATTTATCTTAATTAGTCAGGTAGTGTTAGGGATTAATGAACTTTAACTGTTATATTCATAATCAGGTGCATTAGCATTTGTGTCTTTGTGGTACACAGAAGATGAGTTCAGATGGGAGCTCTCTTCTGCTATGTATTGTGCAAACAGAATGGGAGGTGCATCTGCAAGACTTTCTTTGTCATCTTGAAAAAGAAGTATTGATACTCTGTTTAGCTTTTGCAGGTGTGAATTGAACATTCAAAACATCATCCAAAACTTGCCCCTACCTTGTCATTTCATATTTACACCCAGGAGATTCCCTTCCACAGTGTGGCTATTCAGTATCCTTAGAAGTGGATTCTCATACTGGCACATCCAGGTTCTAGTCTGAATGAATAAAATTCATGAAGAAATATTAAGCTCACAAATGTACTAAAGAATTCACCTGATTGTGAAAGCAGTTATTTCAGCAGTCAGAGAAAGTCATTTGGGAGCAGTCTGGAGCACCTGATCTGGATGTGCTGCAAACAATTGGCTATGTGCTGTCTGCCCAGCAAACACACAACTAAGGCTGGTGATCAACTCTGCTTCTGTGATAAACTAATGCTTCTGGTCATCTCTACTCATTTATTGGTGCTGGGAAGTAAAATGTGGAGCCATAATCCTCAGATATTTCATTCTACAGATGAGTTTATAACTTCAGGTTTGGAGAATTTCTTTTTATAATCGTTACACACTCATTCAAGTTCATGAAATTTATTTAGTTGTATTGGACCATCACAAGTGTTTCTTTTTCCTTTCTGCATCATGGATAGAGATTGTGCATTTAATGCAACATTGTGTGTCAGAACTTCCATGAGTGTAAGGAACCACTTAATTTACTTGTATATAAAGAAGTGATCCAGACTGGTAAATCAGCCTGTTCTGGCATTTACAAGTCTTCCTTTGACATCAATGTACAGTGTAAAAGCATCAGCACAAAAAAAAAGTAGAGCAAAAAGTCCACATTAATAAATTATCAACACACTGTTGATAATCAACACACATTTTGTACAAGAGTTTGATTCCATTTACTTTGAATAATTTCCTCCTGGATTTTTTTTTTAAGAGCTGAAATGTAGAATTTTCCAAAACAAAACCTGGTATGGTATTCAGTGCTTTGATGGAAAGAAATTGCTCCTGCTATAGGATCTGCATTTTGTGTGCTTTTCTGAAGTCCAGGACTAGCAGAGCTCTACATCTAACACAGACTGAACTTTGAGTTATATTGTAAGTTATTTTCTCATCTGTTCAATCACACTTGGCAGCACTTGTTGCTCTGATATATTTAGCTCTTTTTGTGTCTGTATGTTTAGGTGATACTATTAAAACTACAGTGGCTCTTTCCTAAAAATGAAAAAGCCTTGGTGTTCCTGTTTCTCTAGTTCATCTGAAATAACCACAATTCCAAGTATTAAGCCCAGCCACTGACTTTCTAACAGAACTGCCCTCCAGGATCAGTTACAATTGCTATTTTGGGAAAGATTCTTTTTTTTTTAAATCAGGTTCTATTTAACAGATGTTATTAATTGCATCAAAACATTTTAAAATCAGGAGAATTAAGAGAGAATTGAAAGGGATTCTGTTTACAGCCCGGACAATTAGCAGTTTCAGAGCCTGGTCTGGACAGTTTCTGACTGATACAAACAACTTGAGGTGACTGCAGGGAGCAGCTGAAGTGCTGAACAGGCACACGCGGTGCTGGTGGTAGCAGCTGAGCAGTGTATTTGTGTCTTAACCAAGAAATAAGCTCTCCCTGTTTTGCCAAGGCATCCAGGTTGACAGAGGGATTAACTTCAGCAGAACAAAGGTTAAACATACAAAATGACCCCCAAATGGCACTGACTTATCTGCTCTGTGGCAGCACAGAGCTGAGGGGGAGACGAGAAAGGACCGCAGCAGTCTCCTCGTAGCACTGTTCTCCCCCAGCGTGGGGGACTTTCACCTCCTTGCCCTGGGCAGAGGAGCAGCAGGAAGGCAGGAGCTGCGCCTGCCTTGCCCCAGGGGCTCCCCTCCCTGCAGCCCGGGTTGGTGATGCCCTGGGAGCAGAGCGCTGGGAGCAGGGAGCCACAGCCCGTGGGCAGAGACGGGAGGGTGCCGGCCTGCTCCTTCATCCCTGCCGGGCCCCCACTCTTGATATGCTGCCAGGCTTTAAAGTGCTTTAAAGTTTCTTCCTTTTACAGGACATTTCAGTATCCACAGGCAAGGGGTATTAGGATGCAGAAGGTGTTGGTATCACAAACAAATGGCAAGGTTTACCACCCGCTGTCGTGGTTGACTTCTACACATGGTTCCGTTTTACTTTTGGTCTGCCATGATTTCTAGATGCTCGGGGAAAATGTTTAATTATTGGGGAAACTTTAATTAATGAAAAATCAAAAATCTTTTTTAGCAACAATTACTCAGTAGCTGGAGAACAAAAAAGGCAAAGTCCATTTTAAGACTTTCCCAATGCTTTAGATTTACAGGAGAGCTTTCCTACAATATTCCAAATGCTAATTCTAGAAGAACTCTGTTTAACAAAGGTATTCCAACGTGCATGTCTTCCACAAACACACAAAAAAAAATCAAATTAAAAGAAAGAGAAACGTGGAAAAAAAAGATGAAAGACTTGCGATCAGAAAGCATATGTGAACAGGACAGCGTTATGTGTGGTAAAAGAAAGATAAAGATGGGCAAGTGGCCATTTTTACTCTCTCTGAAAGAAGTGACAGACTTTTAAGTCTGATTCAGAAAAGGGAGAGGATTTAGAATTAAATCCAAAAGAATTTAGAATCTAAACCCAAAGACTGGATTTAGACTTATTACTGGAGTGAAGTTTGAATTGGGAATGTGTGCTGGGGAAGGCACTGAGCACCTCTCCCGCTGCTGCTGCTGGAGCCGTGCTAAAAGGGAGCCTGACATGGCTGGGTGTGACGTGTCCTCTTTGGCCAGAACATGCCAGAGCTTTGTCTCTGTACCAAACCCGTGCCTGCTCTGCACTCCGGGCACTGCAGAGATCTCTCAGGTTACCAAGGACACACTGGGGGGTGGGAAGTGGTGCTGAGCACAGCAGCTGTACTGACACCCCACATTCACACATCAGCACTGCACAGAGGAGCTGGAGCTGCTTTTGTCTTTGGTGTGCTTGAACTACAGCCATCCTCTCCCGAATTTCCACAAAACCTACACAGATGCATCCATCAGTTCACGAGTAACTTGGCATTGAACTTCCCTGCACAAAGGGGCTCAGATCTAGGCAACCTGTCTTCAGGAGAGGCAGGGACAGGAGCGAGCTGTACAAGAGGCTGTGCCGTGGGATCAGCTGCTCCCGGTTTGCTGTCTGCCTGTGCAATCCCCTTTCTGCTCTGCAGCAAACGCAGCTCAGCTATAGCTGAGCTCAGCAGCTCAGGCACTGCTGCTCCTCAGGCACTGGGCATCTCTGGCCTGGCTTCACAGGAGCAACAACACTTGTGCCTGCAACGTGCTCTGCTCCTTGAGAATGTGTCAGGCTTTGCTCTGATAGAGGCAGGAGAGTTTTGCTGCTCTTTTTCAAGCAACACATTGCCTATGAGGAGAGAGAAATTTAAAAAACTCACTGATTTACCATGTTAAAAAAAGATGGCACATTTATTGCTACATAAATGTTATATACATAGTGTTTTCTGTTACATTGACAGAAATTTTTTGAACTTCTTGCTGCTGGTTGGAAAGGTTTATCAGCAATACCTTGAAATTTGACACAGGGTACAAATCTGCAATAAACCAACAATGGAAACTGGAGAACAAGATGAGAAGCAATTCATCTCGGACAATTAGCTCTTACAATACTCCATAGGTACTACACGGTATGCTAGAACCCTACTATGGTCTTACAATGCTATTGTAAATTTCTGATATTAATGAACAGGTTATGGTAAATAACCCTACATTTTTACTACCTAATATAGTAAAATAAAGTAAGAAACTTTTTACTGAAAACTTTTTTTGATTTCAAAAATCTAGAAAGAGTAATATTTAGAATTCAAGAAATTTTCTTACAAGATTATTGTATAAAAGACTAGCTACAGTGAAAAATAAGCCAAATGTTTTTTTCTTTCTATTTTATGAAGGAAAGCTTCTGGGCATACTGCAAAGTCTAATATAGCCAAAAAGACAACAAGCTTAGAAGGAAAAAGGCCAGGCAGTGGCACGTGATCACTTTCACACGTCATAAGCAACAAATTCCGTTTAGCTGATAAACACTGAAATGAAGAACAAGGCCACAGATATAATCAGGTGTTATTTGATGATATATGCAAATTAAAGTAATAGAAATGAGTCCACTAATTCCACAAACTGTTTTGTTAGGAACCATCCAAAACATGAGCTTAAATTCATTAGTTTATTTTATCAATCCATCTTTTGTTCTTTCAAACGAAATTACTTCATTAAAATTATAGTTTTGTTCCTGTTTCGTGTGTGAACCAATTGCCAGTGATGAAAGATGCACTATATAAACAATAGCTCAGACAACCTTGGCTTAGGAAATTTCCTCCCATGGTCATTGCAGTGGAAGACAGTTTCCATGGAAGTTCAAAGGGATTTTAACCATTTCAACACATCTGTGACAAAGGAATACTTATGGACACTATTCTGGTGGAGAAACATTTAAAGGTTTAATGCTAATATGGCTTGGGACGGGGGTATTTGCATTTGATTCACACTATTTTTTCTCCACTGACAAGCCATACAACATGACATGATAGTTAACGTGTACAGGAAGGAAAAACTGGTGACCATTGCTCTTAAGATTCCATTACATAATAAGCCCACCTTGCTGGTGGTTATATCATCACACTACCTGCCACGGTGAATTTGAGATTTTACTATTCACCAAAGTTACAGCCTGAAAAAAAATCTCCTTTGTATTTTAATGCATTTTGTGCTTACATACAGCTAACACTTTACATGTACTATATGTAGTACTTACTGCTCGGAAAACAAAGCAACTCTAACAAAGTAGATTCTCCCCACCCAATTTACACTTCACGTTACAAGCTTTACTATGAAGCCTAGAAGCCTAAAAAGGTTTTGTTTATAATTAGAAAAAAAAAATGTTCAAGGAAAGTCTGAGGGAAAATAAAAATCACTTTTTAAAACCAAGAAATGTTATGGTCACAGTATTGCTCCAGCCTGCAGCCTTCATGAGGCCTCTGAGTGGCTCGAGGCACAGAGCTCAGTATGGAAGGGGAACTGTGACCATAACTGTTCAGATTAACAGAGATCAAAAATAACATAAAATAAGCTATACCAAGGAATAGTTTCCTATTGCGTGGAAAACACTAGTCATATGGCAAAAGGAGAGGAAAGGACAACAAAAGACTTTTCCCTTCCTTTTTTAAGACACTAATAGGTATGCTGGGAATGCTACGGGTCGACGGTTGTCACTGCTTTGTTCTCTGAATGTGAACAGCTTTAGTAAATGCTGGCATTCAGCTGAAATTTTATCAGCTTTTAACATGTTAACTTTTCCCTTTATATGTAGACCTTTACAGTTCCATAACAATAAATAAAATTTGTAGTTACAATGCATTTGTCAATTCAGTTTAGGCACAAGGCAACTTCCACAATGAGTGGAGAGATCACAACAGTCTCTGATTGTGCAGAAGCGACACACTGCTTGCAACAGAATGATATGTTCAGAGTATCTCAAGGGCTGAAATTCTGTCTGAAGATCTTGTATCTTCACTCCTGATGCAGGTGTTGACCAGTAGCTTTGATCATAAGATTGCATTTGGGTTTCTTGCTTCAAGTGTTTTCTCCTGTCAGGTTTGTGTCTTCATATAATGTTAGTTGTCTGTGTCCTTGTGAAGAAAGGTCACCTTCTGTGTATCCTACCAATAATTCTGGAATTCTAGAAAGAAATTTAGGAAAATAAAAAGGTTATTAGGAAAATAATAATTTAAAAGCTGGGTATCAACACTAGAGACCTAATTTAAACTGCATTTGGTGGCATTTTCAGTCATTTGGGTGCAAAACAAAATCAGTTTTAGAGACCCTGAAATCCTTCATTCCAGAGATATCCATCTTGATCATGATATATTGAAGAGCTCACTCTAAAGAATTTTCTGTTGGGCTTCTCTGGACACAGGAGCAAGAATAATCTGCACATCTCAGACCTTCAGTTTGTGTTTGCCTTTGCTCTCCAAACCAAGCAGGGGACAGTGCCAAGTTCACTCCCTCCTGAAGGTAAATTGCCATGTTCCTGTACAGCCTTTCTGTTAATGTCACACTTCAGTCAACCCACAAAGCTACTGCTATTCAAAAAAAAATTCAACGACACCAAACTTTTAAAATGGTTCTTTGTATTTATATGGCAAGGATGGACTAAGTTGGCTGTAAATCGAAAATTACCTGACAATTCAAAAGTAGACAATTGCTCTTGTATAAAACAAATCAGAGAAATTCAAAGCATTAAAAATTATAATATACACAACAAGAAGAAACCTCCAAAAACAAAATTTACTAAAGTTCTGGATTAAAAGAAGGGCACTGAACCCAGTTTTTTTAGTCTTTTTGAAACTGGCAACAGCTCTACTGGAACACTCAACTTTTTTTCTTTTAAAATTAAGGTTTCACAACTATTTAAGAAAACTAACCAACAACACGAATAAACCCAAAAGACTGATATTCCTATAGGGCCTCCCCATCAGTGTATTTAAATGAGATGTTACATACTGGGCTACCTTGCAAAGCTGCAAATATTACTTCTAAATTTTAACCATCTTCACCAATACAGAGCATGACTTAGGACAGTTCTCAGTCTCTGTTGGGCAACTGAGAGGAGTTAGAACGACTGGCCTCGAGCCAGAGAGCAAATCTCTCTGGGATGAGGAGTCCCTGAAACTGTATCAGCACTGGGAAACAATAAGTGGATTTTAAAATGAACTAATGCCATATTTAGACCATTTAAAGATGCATAATTCATCTCCATTAAGCTTGGCTTATCTAGCAAGCTGTTCACTGTTCCTCTGATGCCATGCCAAGAAGGCCACCTGAGCCAAGAGATGTAGCCATTGGCAACAAGGCACAAAAATAGACTGACAACAATTTCTGGGGTTTTTATTATAAACCCAAACAAATTCTGCTTCTGCTGAGAGATGTGAAAGCACAGAGAAGTTTGGTGCTGCTGACAGCTCAGGAACCAAACCCACCATGTCCAGGTGTCTCCCCCACTTCAGCCAACACAAAGCAGCAAGAGCCATCCCCAACGTACCTGGCTGGTGTTCACATATGACCCATAGGGTTGGTAGTTTCACTCAGGCCAGGGTGGCTTCCTGGGTGTGGTGTTGGTGGCTCTGCCGATACGGCAGAAACTTTTTCTTCTTCCCTTCTCTTAAGGCAGGCTGCTTTAGGGTTTAGGTTTCGTTCTGTAACAGAAAAATTAAGAGTTCTTAATATCCCACATGCTGACACCATGGGCAATATCGATACATGAACCCTGGGGTAAAAATAGCTCTGCAGCTTCCCTCTTCAGCTGCTGACACCCCCTGCTCACCCACAGGTGTCCAAAGCTGCACACAACCACTACTGAAAGTCCTGCCAGACAGCTCCTAAACTGGTATTTAAAAAAAACAAAGACAGAAAGCCAAACCCAAACCCTTTCAGCAGCCTACATATACCTTCAGAAATTGTTTAAAAAGCACCTTCTTTATCAGCATAAGACACTATAGTGCTAAATGAGAGCTGTCCGTAATTTACAATATAATGAAATTTATCCGTTTTCTTGGTAGGCTGAAGTCTTACCAACCCTGCTGACATCACACTAGTTTTAGTTGTGTTTCTGCTGCTTTCTTCCCAGTAAGTAATAGCCAGCTGTTGGGGCAGGGGAGGCAGCACACCCTGAGTGGACAGTTCTCATCAGCCTCAATCTGTGAAATCACCTTGTGCCCATCTTGGTTCAATCTAAAAAGACTGTGATGACAGTCACATACAGCAGGAGCATTATTTTTTCCAAACCCTATTTCCTCTCACATTGAAGTCAGTATTTTATAATAACCAGCTGTGGACCAGCTATCAAGGTACTTTCATCAGTGTGTTTCCACTTCCCCACTTAGCTTCAATAGATGTAGATTTGGATCTCATTTCCAACTAATGACAGTTTCTAAAAGTCAACTGTTCCTGTTCTTCAAAATGACTTTTTATGAATCAAATACAGAAGATGTAAATCACAGGGGTCCAAAAGACACACAAAAACCACAACATATTCCACTGTGGAATTTAATCAACATTTTAAGGTATATTCAAGGTATTTTCTCACTGTCAGTGCATTCTGTTTTGCAGTTGGGAGATGGCAGATACAATTATAACTGCAAGAAGTCTGCCAAAACTGAACAGACAGCACAAGCTCTTCTCTTGCACTGCACAGGCACCCCTCTAGTAACTGAAGTTTACTGACCCCTGTGCATTTCAGCTCATCTGACAGAGACTATTTTGGATGGACTTGATAGTTCTGCTGTCACCAAAGTCATTATCAACAGCCTCCTACTGCATTTCCTTAAAGATGAGCACTACTGAAGAGTCTACTGGAAAAAAATCCCCAAAACTGCTAACTTTTCCTTAATCACAGTTTTCTTTGTCTAACTGTGGTTTGCCTTGAAGTTTCAAAGATTTAATTACGTGGAAACTTTGAAAGGAAGTTAATTTACAGTGATTTAGGAAATGGAGATAAAACCCCTGGCCTACACAGAGAGCTTAAATCTGAAATGGTTCATTTTGAATAGCACCAATCACAAAACGAGAAGCTTCATTACCAGCAGAGAGAGGAAATTGTTTATGCAATTACATAAAGCACTGTGCAAGCTCCTGTGGGTGTCACACAAAGCTCTGGTCACTCACTCACAGGAACAGGTGCAAAGGGGGACGGGCAAGACAAACGGGAGCCAGGGCCCCTCTCCAGGAGGCCCCGTGCACTTCCCAGCACTGGCCCCGGACACACGGAGCACAGGGGATGTGAGAAAGGGAAGTTCTTCACTTCCACTGCCTGTACAATGGGGCCAGGTTAGCTGGTAGCACACTGAAAGAAAGATTTCTACCACAGACACCAGGCTTGGAAGTCCTCTGACCAAGGCAGAGTTATTGTATTAACATGGAGCTTCCTGTGAATTACAGAATCTGTGAGAGCAGGGAGATGGAATTGATGCTTTTTAAACACCAAAACCATGCCTGATTAATGTCCCTCTGACTTCGTAATACTGAACCTTATCTTCTAGACCACAGTAAGCATTTTCAGACCAAAGCAGTGCCTGAGATCTAAGTCTCAGAGATGCTAAACTGGGTTTTACAACAGCCCCAGCTGCTGTCTCATCTGCAGAACAGTTGCTCTGTGCCTTGCTGGACACAGTGTGCTCCTTTACTGAGAAATGGATCAGTAGGAGTGCCTGAAAACACAGCATCTCATCCTTACTGCATGAAGTAAGTTTGTGTTAAGTTAGTTATTTAGTCATGTTCAATAAACTTCTAACTGTTGCTTGGATCTTCTGTGCAAAATACAAGCATCAATGAGAAAAAGGAAGTAAAAATGAGCTACATAAAAATAAAACATTGTTAGCATTCAGTGATTCAGAGATGTAGTGCATTGAGCAAATACAGCCACTGACATAACCACATCTCAGACTTTTCCTTGACACACTTCCATCAGTGAGACACTAAGGAAGGTGGCTGCTAATGAGTCCCAAACAACAAAACGTGAGGACACTCATTTGGGAAGTGCCACCTCCACTGAATGAGACTATTTCTGTCTGGAAGGGCCTCCCAGCCCCATCCAGTCTGACTCAGGGCTGACCAAAAGTTCGAGTAAGGTACCCCAGAACTTCAACATGTCTTTGACAAAAGTAGACAGGGAGATTAGAAGTCAACTGTGGCTTCACCAGCTCACAGGAACAGAAGAGTTGAAGAACCAAACGTGATTCCTAGAACCATCTCTCCTTATGAGAATGAATAGCACAAAGCCATTCAGTTTTCCTTCTGCACCTACCAGCAGGCCTATCGTTTTTTTCCTGGAAAACTTCAAAGGAATCAGAGAAAGAAGATTCATGCAAACCCAGCTCTGATTCAATTAGAGTAGAAGTTTCCTCCCTCCCCAGTACATGTTTAATGCAAAAACTTAAGAAAACACAAATAAATTCATTGCCCTTTATACTTCAGTTATGTGGAGTTCACCCTAAAACCCGTATCTTACTGTTGCTAAAGCTTTTCTACCACTAAACAAGTGCTTGTTACAATTTAAAGCAAGATGTATCAATCTTTTAATGAAAGTATCTGACTTGAAAACTTCAGAGATGATTAACAGAACAGGAAAAAGAAAGGTCAAAGCATAAACCTTACACTCAGTCTATTCCCCTTTTTTTAAAAAAGTAATTCTTTACTTTTTCTAAAGAACTTCAGCATCGTTACAGAACAGCAAATACACTTTCAGCAGCTCCTACATCCGGCTGGGCGGGTTTCAGGAGCCCCACACTGCTCCACGGACAAAGCTGCCCCAGGCCTGCCCCAGCCCCAGGCCACTGACCTCTCACTTGCTGCTCCAGGCTGAGGATCACTGCCACAGCCTGGTGGAGGATCAGCAGCTTCGTCTGCGGCTTCTCGCTCTTGAGGTGCAGCTGGCACATGCGGCCCAGCTCCTTGAACGCCTCGTTAATGTCTCGCACGCGCAAACGCTCCCGGGCGTTGTTTGCCATTCTTCTCTCCTTCTCTCTTTCTATTTTCTGCTCTGGGTTTAAATCCTCATCTTCGTTAGTACTGCTGCAAGAAAGCAAATGTAACAGGATATTGAAATATCACTGGTATTTCAAACAAGTGGTCGTGGTGCTGACTCCAGATAGGTGAAGAATACAATAATTTCCAAATTTACTGGAAATTAAGTTTTTGCTATTTTCCAATGCATCAGTTTATATACAAACGTATTCAAGGAATGTTCAGTTTCATGTGCTTATTTAAGAGTTTTACTTTCGTTGAAGACCACATTGGCCAATTTTAGAACTATTTTTTCTTCTACTACTCAGTGTAGAGCTAAGCAGTTATATTTAGAATTCTTTAACTGCCTCAAATAATACTATGTTTTTTAATATAGGTTCTGTGCAAAACCTCTGTTCTACTAAAATTAACACACTAAAATGCCATCAAACACGTGCTAATACAGATTATGCCGTCTGTGGTTGCAAAATTCTGATTGTCTACCGTTACCTCAAATTTCAATGCTGGTATCAGGCCTATCAGGCAGACCAGAAGCATTTACCCAGTGTCAGCTTCAGTTTTGTGTCTGTGGCCTGGGAGGGGACAAAGTGTTTCAAGAGGACACTTAGCCAGAGTGTTTCACCTCAGGCTCCAGATCAGGAGCCAGAGCTCTCCACTGCCACAGACTCACATCTAGAAGGGCAGCCCTGGGCCAAGTAGGAAGCATCACTGATTTCTGACACTGTCCCATGCTCTGTGCTCAATCTTTTGCTGCTTACAAGTACAAGCAGACATTAGGCATGGCACTAGCATAAGGGAATGCACGCTTGACAGATGATTTCCCCAGAAAATCCTCTACCTTGTATTTAAAGATACACATACCATAAACTTTTTCAGCTGCCTGTTGGTGTATGCACTGCAGTAATGCAAAAGCCTTGCAGTAAATTTATCAAATGAAAGGACAACATGCTACTGAGCGTTATCAAAACACATATTCTCCAGGTTATGTCAGCAACGCACCTTGTTCTGCCTCTGGATGAGACCTTGATATCCTTCTGGGAGGACTCGTCATCTGATTTCATGTCATCTGATGAGGGGGGTTCATGGATATTTTCATCCTTCTCCTTATGTTCAGACTTGATTTCTGTTGGACCTATAGCCACAGACTGGCTCTGTAAGCCACCCGACAGTGCTGCAAGCAACCAGAGAGCAGAGTGAGTATCACAGCACTCAAACACTGCACAGAACCTCAGCAGATAATGGCAGTGAGGGGCCAGACCTGAGCATGAGTCTGGGGAGACAACAGGAAGAACTAACAGAAACAAGAAATCCTGGCAACACTGCCGTACTTGGACATGTGTCATGGGTTATAAAGCAATCACAGCTCATAGAGCAGCTTGATTGGTAACAGCTCAGTCTAGGGAAAACACTGTTTAAGACAAAAGGACATTGAGTGAAGTAAGGAAATCTGCACCTGATGTCTGGGCTGCAAATTTAAGGGCAGAGCTGCACTGACATCGAGGCTTGGGTTTATAAGGCTGAATGTGCAACACTCCCTAAATGGTGCTAGCATGCTAATAAAGGAGCTGACTTCTGTTTTCTGCAGTTTACTTCTTCAGCTAGAAATGGAAGGAACTGTAAACACGGGCATGGAATGACCTCGTTCCACTAGCTGTGCTGAACTCTGGGCTCAGCCCACTCCATAGCCCTCCTGGCTGACAGGGAAATGGCTGCAGCTGTGCAAGTGGATCATGGCCTTAAGCTGGAGGGACATGGCTATAATGCAGCCTTCTCCTGAAATTATATTGAAGTAACTGAGGGATGCTCTCAAAATTGTTGCAGAAGTCCCTAACAGTGGTGGTATATCAACATTATCTATGTCTCTATCCCTTGCACTGATGCCATTTTACCAAGATCTACAGCCTCACTGGCTCTGAACTACTGCAGACCCTGTCCAGCACTGAAGCCTGGAAAGTTACCTCTGTAGCTGTCTTGTGTTTTATGATTTAATTCTGTGCTCTGAGCAGAAACTGTACTGGGAAGAACTGAATGGTTGCTGTTGAGGCTGACACCTTCTTCCCGGTGAGTCCCAACCTAAAGCAAGGCAAAGCAAAGATGTCTATTAAAGATGTGATTCAAAGAAGTAGTTAAAAAACAGAAGTTTAAAACAGTGAGAGTATTTGCTTGATTAGAGACCAGAGTTAAAATTCTCCCTGAGTAAAGGAAACATTTAGTTGATTGATGCTGTTACACTGAAACACCTGATTATACACCTAGCTGGACTGGGCCGTGTCTCAAGCAGTGACCAACCCTGTTTGGAATAAAATAGTCCAGGTATCTAACTATTCTTACCACCTATTTTCTCATCTATTCCTTCATAATACATCATGATTTAATTTCTGAGCAGCAAGCACTGAGATGAAGAGTCTTGAAAAATTCTAATTTTGAATAAACTTGAATTAATGATACTTATGTGAGACATTTTTGAGTGTGCATACCTAACCTGAAGAGGCAACTTCTTAAAAAACTGCTGCTCAATACAGAATACTGTCATCAACTTCTATTAAAAAATATTTTTCAAGAAAAAAGAGGTAAAGATATACTGCCTGTATTTAAATAATTTGGAACACAGACCATTTAAAGCTTTTGATTTCTAAATGCACAAAAGTCCTTAAACATTTATAATATAACCAACATAATACAATTAAACAGTTAAAAATGAACAAAGATGAGGGATTCTACTATTATTTGTATAATTACAAAAACTGGCTACAGATGAAGCTTTTTATTGGAACAGTAGCAAACATGTCAACTAGAAGATTAAGCCTTTAATTAAATAGGTTTATTGCCCGGAGTTACACATGAGAACCACTGTTTTTCAATAAATCCTTCTATCCTAGTAAACTGCTGAGCTTTGAATCCCTCTTGAGTAATTAATGCAGCTTTTACCTTTCATGTCTTAGTATGGGTTTTACCCAGAGAGAGATAAATACCCTTATGCAAGTTTATCCTTTGTTTAATATACACTTGTTCCTGTAAGCTAATGCACAGGAACAAAAAAAGAAAGGGGGAACCACCCCCCCCCAACAACCCACAGCTAATATCAGGTCATTCCGGGCTGCTATTTGTATCCATTGTTCTGCAGAAAATCTCCTCTTGTATACTGTGGAATATCTGTTGCTATTTCAAGTATATTTTATCTTCCTCTGCGTGTAATAGGCTTTGTTTGTGAGAAATTCTACTCTGGATACAGTCAGCCCAACTCCTGCAAGAGTCATGAACTTGCTGGGAAGAAGGAGCTGAGCCCAAGTCTTTCAGCCTAAGAGACAAAACTCTCTGTAACTGCAACATGAAGCTCATTCTCACTCTGAACTTTTCAAAACGGAGTCTTTCCATAATTCTGCCTTACAGGTTGTGTGTTTCATTTTCTTCTCCTGGTCATGCTTAGTCCTAACACTTGAGGGTGCTTTTATTCAAGCTACAGACTATTAATTGTTTCAGGGCCAGGTCTGTTCCAGAATCTACTTCTTAAAAAAGGCAAAACTTTCTTAAAGCTGTGTACAAACATAGCAGCTGCCAGAACTCTGGCAGCTTTCAAATCTAGAGCTAATGTAAATGCAATAGATTAGCAAATCAGTTCTGATAAAGGCGGAGAATAGATGAGAAATAAAACCTGAATTCAAGCCCATGTTCCAAACCTTTGAAACCAAGATGTACAAATTAAAAGCATACCACTTAGATTAACAGGATTTACACAGAAATTTTAAGAGCTAAAATGTTACAAAACTGACCATAACACTGATTTTTATCTGTGACCTATGTTATTCCAGAAAAACCAATCTGGCAAGCAAAAAAAAAAACAAACCTTAACAAAATGACTTGCCGAAAAATCACTGTATCCCATGCAGAGGCCAACAGCGCTGTTTGCTACAGTTACAACCGATCTGCGGCTACTTCAAGCTACCAAAGATTCAAGTATCTTAAAACATCGAGTTCCGAAAATTTAGTTTGCTCTCCCTTCCCTGGACACGCACTGCATAGAGAAAGGGCTCTCTCCATCTGCATTTCAATGGAGCACAACCTCAGGCTTCCTTTAGCTCTTCTGAAAGGCGGCCGGGGCCATCAGCTCCACGGCGATCGGAACAAACGAGCTCTCGACGTGTTTTATTGCTATTATTTATAAGCGATTCCCAGTCAGGCGCTTTGCTCCGGGGGCAGCGAGCTGCCGGCGGCTCCCGCGGTGCCCCGGTGCGGGCGCGGGGATCGCGGCGCTGCCGCGGCTCCGAGCACTCCCCATTTCCATACAGCTGCTGCCGGGCCGGCCCGCGGAGCCTGCGGGACTTGCGGCAGCTCATCTCCGAAGCGAACCAACTCGGAGTTAATGCATTCTCTCCGGCCCTAATCCAGCCTTGTTTCCATGGTCCCTCCTCCCAAGCAAACCTCGAAGCTTCCCAGGCACACAAAATGGGAGACAAACGGAAGGCCGGGCTCTGCCACACCGAAGGCAGCCAGAGCACGCAATATGCGGGGGGAACACAGCGGTGAACAGTGACCAGGGCAGACACAGCACTGGGGATGTGCTGTGAGCAGTGACCAGGGCAGACACAGCACTGGGGATGTGCTGTGAGCAGTGACCAGGGCAGGCACAGCACTGGGGATGTGCTGTGAGCAGTGACCAGGGCAGACACAGCACTGGGGATGTGCTGTGAGCAGTGACCAGGGCAGACACAGCACTGGGGATGTGCTGTGAGCAGTGACCAGGGCAGGCACAGCACTGGGGATGTGCTGTGAGCAGTGACCAGGGCAGGCACAGCACTGGGGATGTGCTGTGAGCAGTGACCAGCACAGGCACAGCACTGGGGATGTGCTGTGAGCAGTGACCAGGGCAGGCACAGCACTGGGGATGTGCTGTGAGCAGTGACCAGGACAGGCACAGCACTGGGGATGTGCTGTGAGCAGTGATCAGGGCAGGCACAGCTCTGGGGATGTGCTGTGAGCAGTGACCAGGACAGGCACAGCACTGGGGATGTGCTGTGAGCAGTGACCAGGACAGGCACAGCTCTGGGGATGTGCTGTGAGCAGTGACCAGCACAGGCACAGCACTGGGGATGTGCTGTGAGCAGTGACCAGGGCAGGCACAGCTCTGGGGATGTGCTGTGAGCAGTGACCAGGACAGGCACAGCACTGGGGATGTGCTGTGAGCAATGACCAGGACAGGCACAGCACTGGGGATGTGCTGTGAGCAGTGACCAGCGCAGGCACAGCACTGGGGATGTGCTGTGAGCAGTGACCAGGACAGGCACAGCAATGGGGATGTGCTGTGAGCAGTGACCAGGGCAGGCACAGCTCTGGGGATGTGCTGTGAGCAGTGACCAGGGCAGGCACAGCACTGGGGATGTGCTGTGAGCAGTGACCAGCACAGGCACAGCAATGGGGATGTGCTGTGAGCAGTGACCAGGGCAGGCACAGCTCTGGGGATGTGCTGTGAGCAGTGATCAGGGCAGGCACAGCTCTGGGGATGTGCTGTGAGCAGTGACCAGGACAGGCACAGCTCTCAGTACCATCGGGTTCACATCACTGCCCTTTACCTGCTTCCTGCACACAATGCCAACACAACACAGGTCAGCATCCTGTGCAAACACAAAAACCTTATCCCTCAGTAACCCCAGGTTGAGAAATACAGCAGTCCTCCTACAATACTGTACCTTGTTGTAATTTACCAGGTCAACTGTATTCATTTTTATGCATTTCAAGAAAAACTTGTACATAGGACAATCTGCAGCCCCACTGACACTTGCAAATTAGGAAAAAAAAAAACCACCCCAAACCTGAGGGCAAAACATATTTCGGTTGATTTAAGTGGTAGCATTTGGGATCTGAAACCAGAAAACCAGTTAAGTATTTTAGGAAACTAAATAAAAACTAGACAAATCATGGGCAGTGATGACACAAAACTGCATGTAGGAGAACCGAGAGTGACACATGGGGTAAAGACATCTCTGTCCTGTTAATATTGGTTCTGCATCTCACACTTTGAGTATTCATTTTGAGCACTTAGCACTGAAAGCTTTTGAGAACTGGAAAATAAAAATACCACTCTTGGTCTTAGTCTTAGAACGTTTCAAGCCCTACTAGCTGGTCAGTTTGGATATGGTCATTAAACCGTTTTAACCAAGGTGCACACAATTAAGGCAATGAAAAGGGTTTTGTAATCAAGAATTTTACACTTCAGACAGCTCAGAGTTGGAGCATAATCTCAGCAAGGAAACAGCAACTCTGGAAGGGTTTGAGCAAGAGCAGAGGTTGGTGTTGGCAAAGCTGCTTAACTGCCCCCTTTTGTGGTTCTACTGCAGCAGGCACAGGGCACAAAGAGGGAGATGACCAGTTTTCTTAGATTCCTGTTATACCTGAAAAAACTCTCTGACTTAAGGATTGAGTTTCATCCTTAACTGAGTTTCCAGGCCTTTTATTTATTTATTTTTAATCAGTTCAGGCTGTTCTTTTTCCATTGTATTACAATGACAAATAAAAAGCAGCTTGAATAAGAACAAAAAGTATTACTTCTTAACTTTTCAATAATACATGAAATAAAATGCAAATCAACTTCAAAGGCCAGTTAGCAAATATTTGATGAATTTGAGATATTAAAAATCTATTTGAATAAGTCTAATGGCCAGCCCAGCTAAAAAGAAAACAAGACCATTCAGAGCAAGCAGGAAATGAAGTCAACCAGAGTTGTAAAATAAATCTGGCTCAAAAATTAAGCAAATGTTAAAATAAAACCATGCCTGGTTACACTAATTACATAAAAAGGAGTTAAATTACTCATTTCCTAACTCCTTCTGCCAAGATCATCATCTTCAAGGGAAATTAAATTTTTTTCCTTTTTTTTTTTTAAAGAGCAAAAATGTTTTGTGCAAAGATCCCACCCTCCTTCAACAAGGAAGTTTCATTTAGTGCTGAATTCCAATGAACATTTCTTGACCCTATGTCAAACAAAACTTCAAAAATAGGTAATCACCGTTATCAATGTTGACATTTCTCACTATGTTAGCCCAATACTCATTATTTTCTTAAAATTCACTGGATGTCATCTTAAGTAAAGCAGTATTTAAATCTGGGGTGAAGGCTGGATCTCACATTTCACAGGTCATGTGTCAAATCCTCTGCTCTCCTATTTACTATTTAAACAGAACACCAAATTAATAGTAAATAAAGAGATTGAAATTAATTGGTCATTGAAGAAGAATTACCCCTTGTACTTGGGGGGGCATTACTGCAATGCAGTCATCACTAATAAAGCACTCAGTCTCCACCACAGCCAGATATGCCAGCCCCTGCTCTCTACCTATTTCAGGACTCCATCCTAAGTCGTGCTGAGTTCCTGCAATTGCAAATGATGTCAAAGGGCGCTCTTTGGGGACTGGGCAAGGCCACAACAGGATGCCTTCAGTTGGAGCCAATTATTCTGATGTAACAAAATTAAGGTCAATCCAAGAAATTCTTTAGCTGACTCACTTTTCAAGGCAAAACTGAGCTGCAAGCTTGTTTTACCAGGCGAGGATGAAATGTACAGGCAAGTTTTTTTTGTTGTTTTCTTAATTGAAGTTTATTTCTAACAGACAAGCATCTGTTGGTCAAATAATTACATGATAAATTAGATGTGTAGTAGTTACACAGCTACATTCAACTAGAGAAGATCAAGGATTTTCTGACCATTTTGGAGAGCCATTTTCCACTGTCCCCTATTTTAATACAATATTTATCATAGCTTATTCAAAGGAGAAACTGAGATTTTTATGTACGTTTTGGCACTACCTGTATTTATTTGGCTGCATCTGGCTTAGCAGTATCAGAAGGTTCCTCCAGTCACAGAAAAAATTTGTCACTGCAGTTTCAGTCACTCACTTTATGCCACATCAATACCAGAGGGGAAAAAAGTTTTCTTTTGCTTGACTAAATTTCAGTCTTCCCCAGAACATGACAGAACTTTAACAGCATTCTTTAAATATTAAATCTCAGTAGGTACTACAAAAAAATTCAAAAGTACTTATGCATCACTTCTTTCATTACTAAAAGTAACTGTGAACTTGTATAGAAAGCTGAAGTTGGATGTGCATTTGGAAAGTACCCCCTCCCCAAAGCCCCCTAACACACGCAGCTTATAGAAAGCAACCAGTTCTTTTTGATGTTTACTGCAGTGGTCCTGAAATTAATATAAATGGATGTGTGACGTGCAAATGGGAGAGCCTGGAACTAATTCTGTTTTATAGAATACAAACCCTTCAGCAATTGGGGTACCTAATTATTTTGATGATAGGTGAAATTTTGCCTTGATCACACAGTACCCAGCTGTGAATCTGTTTTATAACAGAAAATTTCACAGCATGTAACTGGTCTTTAAAATTACGCTGTAAACATGCAAACACATGGCACCACTAAAACAAGCATGTTTTTAAAAGCTCTTTTTCCTTTAAGCATTTTTGAGAAGGGTGGAATGAAAAGGAAGAAAAAGGGAAGTGAGCAATGCTACAAATAGATTCCTTTACTGTGTAATGCTTTTAGCATATTTCTAATCTATAAAAAGCTCAACTACATTTTTTCAGAACAGTTCACATTTTTAAAGAAACTTAAAGAGATGGATTGAATTATTTCACCCTTCTTGGGGATTAATCTGAAAGTAGTTTCCTTTTCATTGTTACTTACACTACAGCTGTGCTCAAACTCCTTTTTGTTTAGAAAAAAAGTTTAAATTTTGAGCCTGCGCACACTATGGTTCCACATTCCAACAGCTTCCTCCCAGTCCTCTGCCAGCATCTGCTATTGAAGACTAGTTCCAATTTACAATAAACAGCTTTTCCAGACCAGAACACTTGAAATTCAGTCCTTCTCGACTGCTTTTCCCATTCAATCTCCCTATTCACCATTTCAAGGAGAAAACGGTTCTGCCAATTATTACACATCTGGAAAAAATGCATGTATAAGCTGAAATGCTCTCAGCAGAAAGTTTCAGCTTTCTGCATATGGTCACAGCAGGATTTTATGGGCCACTGACCAGGCCAAAGTCTAAGTTTTCCCATCTTTTTCCTCCCCCTCATTTCTGCCCACCCCCACTCCAACATTCTAATTGGAAACCCATAGCAGGTGCAAGCTGTCTGCCATCTCTTCCTCCACAAAAATCTCGAGTGGTTTCTTCCTGATAAATATTAGTCTTACAGCCCAGTTCTACCTCAGTAGGCTCTACGATAGTTTCAATGCATCAGCTGTAGTTGCTTTGCATAAACATACTCATGTTTTATATGTTAACATTACCATGGATGCTTGTCTGTTGGCTGTTACAAGGCTGGATGCTCCATAGTTTGAGTTCAGGCTTCCAATTGGCCCATTGTGGGATGGTCCCAGTAAACTATGGATATCTCCATGGGCAGCTGACAGGCTTGTGGAAGGCCCCACAGCGTGGTTCCGCAGCACGTGGATGGCATCATCGAGTCTGTCCAAGCGATCCTCCATCCGGGACTGCTGTGGGGATGCAAGAGGGGCAGGAACACCCATTACTGAATTAATCCCAGGCTCTCACACCACAGCACAGCTTATCTCGGAGGTATTAAAGATAGAAGATGAAATATGGTATCAAAATAGTATCAAAAGATTTTGAGAGCACCTACCAGCACTACAAACAAACAGGAAAAAGAAAATATTATCTGGAGATTTTGTTCAAGATAGCACTCATTCCTCAAATAGGTGGCAGCTTTGAAAGTGAAGCTTATTATAAGGTTAATGTTACTCAGCTGCTATTATATGGCATGAAAAGAAAAAAGGAATTGCTACAAAATAAGCTAATGCAGGACAAGAAAGAATGATCATAAAATCAGCCTCACCATGCTGGAAACAATTAAGAGAGGCAGTAGTTTTTTAAGAATCTGTATTACAAAAAAACTAGACAAAACTTTAAGTTATCGTTTTTTAAAATGGACCTTCAAACATATTAGGTATTTCAGAAACAAAAGCAAGTTATTTGTGTTCCCGTCGAAGTCTGTCTTAAAATTACTTTCTTTTATTAAAAGGAATACCAAAATAACCCCAAAGCAAAACCAATTCTGACATTGCAGCTCCAGAAACTGAAATAGCAGGATGTTGGAGTCAAAAGATGGGTCATACACTACACTAATTTAAGTTTTTAACGGGGAATCCGAAGGAAGCGTTAATTGAAACACAAAAAGGCACCATCTAAAGTGAAATAGTACCTCACAGACATCCTTTAAGAAGGACATTGCATCTTGCAAATGCTCGTGAAGTTGCTGTTCAACTCGATTTTTCTGGCAAAGTCAAGACAGAACAGGAAGCAAAGCACAGGTTAAGATTAATTCAAAAAAGAGGTGAGGAAACAGCTGATGTGCATGTCAGCAATAAATTGTTAGTCAAGTTAATGCAACAGAGATCTGATTATAATAAGATAAGAAAAGGCTAATATTTAACACTGCAGTTATGTCAGAATTCTAAGATGCACATAACAATTACATTCAATTGCAAAAATATTGAAGACAAGAAATCCGATTTAACTTATAATTTATTCTTGTTAGACAGAAAAAAATATAAATTACATCTGTGGAAACTAGAAATATTAAGCAAATAATCAAAACCTTCCCTCAAATTTTCCTGTTTCCTTCCCAATATTGTATCGGAAATGTAAGCAGGAAGTCAGTAACTGAAATCCTCTGCTGAATCCTCAAAAGAAGAAAATTTACAATGCTGTAGATTACTACCTGTGTGTTTTTCTGTAAAGTGTTTAATTAACAAAGGAACATTCCCCACAACAAACAACATACAAATAAAATGTATTAATACTTTAATAACAGTGTAATGCAAGCGAGCCCTAGAGACTGCCATTTGAGGGAGAGAGGGGGAAGGACAAGTAAATGCGGAGGCATGAAGTCTTTATCTTTCTCCAGACTGAACTTTAGATAAGAATTAGCTATGGATTTGTGAAAAGGTACCAGAATCTCATAACAGCGCTTTAGCACCAGCTGTCCTCAGCACAGAAGCCTGATGCCCAAGGAACAGATGGTGAAAGACACACCCTGCACGTCTTATATTGTTCAACTGAACAGGCCATTTGTTAGCAAAGAATTCATTTGTAATGCTATCCTACTGTTTCCTTTAATGATATGCAGGATTTATACAAAACCAAGCCTTCAACTCCTAAGTAAAAAGTACTATGTTGCTTTCAACGATTCTTACCAAGGAGTGTAGAGAGTTTTCATAGCTGGGAGATGAGGGGGCTTGTCCTCCACTCCTCGACCACTGACTGGCACCTGTCAAAATCGTCTAGGTTAGTGCACAGATTTACACAGCAGAAGTGGGAAGCAGAGACTGTATTTCTCAACATAATTAAACCCAACATAATTCTGCATAAAGGTAAGCTAACATATGGGTATACAAAGGAGGACAAATTCCTTCATTCTGCCTTACTGAGGGGAAATTTTCATATCCTGGCATCTGTAGGGTTAGATCATTGTCAGTGACAAAAATGGTGACATCTTCAAAGTACTTCAACATTAAAAAATGGACTAATCTTTGAAATACCTGCTTCTGCCTGTGTCACCATAAAAGACCTGCTGAATGCTTCTTCAGATTCTGTTCAGTATGTGAAGGTGTATTTTTAATATTGTTAGAATACACAACAAAAATATTTAAAGTACTCAGACACCAAGTTAAGAGTAACTGGAGAACCATTTTATGACACCTCTCTAGTAAACATGAAAACTTAAAATTGGATTTAAAAGCTTTATCTTGTCTAGTTGTACACTACAGATTACAATGCATTCCAAATTTAGAAGAGCAGAAATACACCTAAGTCATTCCCATTTTGTATTTCAAATATCCTTAAGGTAAATCAGCAGCAGAAGAATCACTGATTGTGCAAAAATTGACAATTAAATTCATATTACCTATACACTGAAAATTCAAATACATAGGTATTCTGACATAAATATACCTAATTATCATGTAAATTTTAAAAATAATTAGATGTGAAATGCAATAACTAATAAAGCAGTACTTTTAATACAAAGCCTGAAGTAGTACAACATGCATTTTTCTCACCAACTAATAATGCATCTTTTATAAAGATACTACATGAAATTCTATGGCCATTAGAGACAGCTTCCTTTCAGCCATACAAATGTAATAATAAAGCAATTACATTAATAAATTATGGATATACAATCCAACACAGCTCATTAAAGGAAGAGCCTGTGGGCTTGTTCTTTCACTAACAGCCAGAGCTGTGCGTCTGGAAAACTGGGAAAAGGTTTAATAACATTACAGTTCCTTTGTTCAGAGAGCTGCAAGTAGTTACCTTTTAAAGACAAGGTTTTATTTAACAAAAAGAGTACAGCTTGCATAGCCATTAAAATTATTAAAATACCTAAATATTTCCTTTCTAATTAAAAAATAATAAAAATCTCCTATTTCATGATGGTCCAGAGCTGCCATAATTGCATTGGAATTCTCTTTAAAAATACAAAGAATCAGTGAGCAAATTTATAATTACCAATTTTCACTTCACACAGCTACTCTGGGTCTGGACCTGTAGTCTCTGTCTGCATTGCTGTCATTCCTGAACTTGGGAATGTGGAGTCTCACTTATTTTTTGCACAGCCATTAACGAAAAAACTATGGAGTATTTTGGTTCAGCATAACGTTCAAAATATTCCCTGATGAGAACCCCATTTTTAGATACAAGACTGTGGTCAGGAGCACTGCTGCTATCAGCACTCAGAGTACCACTCCCTACAGCACAGCAGCAGCTCAGGGTTAAGCAGGAAGGTGGCCAGGTGAGCAGCAAACACACTGAGAGCCTGTGCACCTCTTCTGGCACCTTTGTTTGGGGGGTTTAACTGAAGAAGGTCCTAGTTCTATAGTGCAAGCCCAGAACAAAACTGCGAGTGGGACATCTCACAAAGGAGACAAAAAGAAAAGAAGGGAGGGAATAACCAACTCCTCCTACGCAGTGCCCAACCCAACTGCAACCTGCAGCTTTCAGTCACACCTCTGCGCCACCAGGGCTCTTCCCGAGCGGTGGCACTCTGCCTCCATGGCTCCAGGTTGCCAGATGGCACCGATTTCCTGCTTGCCTCATTCCACTCCCCCTCCTAGAAGTTTGTGCATGAAATCCACCAATTATGTTAAAAAGCATCCTGGCACCAGAAGCCCTGCAATTAACAACTGCAGCTTTTAGTGCAGCACCAACACAGCAGCATTAAAAAACAAATAAGCCAGGCAAGCGTTAGGATTTACAGGGGTCACCGACAGCAATCACTGCAGCATTGTTCTCACCCCTAGTCTCCCCAACACTAATCCTCTGGCTCCCCTTTCAAACACACTCGGAGCTGCAGAGGGCTTTGCATTCTCAGAACCCACCAAGCTCCTGAACGCCTCTGATCCTGCAGAAGGATTCTCAAAATACCGAGGCTCCCACCATTCAGATCCCTATATAAACTTCACATGCGTGTACACAAACATTAAAACTATGCAAGATGCTCAGCTCTGGGCATGTTTATGTAAAATTAGAAATTAAATGAGGGCAGGGCAAGCGAGATGTGCACTATTGTCTCATAATACTTGGGGGTTTTCATCCAGTTGCTCTCCAAGCTTTTACTTAACTGAATTAAAAAATGTCATTAATCCTCATTCAGCAACGTGAGAGCCAAAGAGTCAGTCATGAGCTTACGAACCCCAAGGTCTCATGACATTGGCATGTCAGTGCTCTCCCTGGTAAACAGAGTACTCCTACCCTAATTCACAATTAAAGGATGGGCAAATTATGACTCAGGCAATCTGTAATACTATGAATGCTAACTAAACAAACACCTAACTGCAAAAGGGGAAAATGACAATGAAGGCTAAAATGCTCCAAAATATATTATTTCAGTACACATAAAACATTTGTTTTATCTGCAATAACTTTTTGGGTCAAGACAGAAAATGGCTACCAGGAGTATAAATAGCAATAAATGCAGTAGTAATTACTTCACATTGTGCTTCACCGTGTTCTTAGTGACTCATCTGGGAATAAAGATAAAAGTCCAGATTCATAAATGAAGGTAATTAACTACTGGAGCAATTTACCAAAGGCTTGATAGATTCTGTACCACTGAAATTAAAGGCGATGGGAGGGTATAAATGTGAAGCAGATGCTAAGTTTGAGCCTGAAAAGGATTTCAGTATTATTTGCTTATGTCCACTACTGTCTTATCCATCAGAATCCAAAAAAAGGAACACAAAGTGCAAATTTTGTACATTTCATACACGTTGCAACAAGTAAAGCCAACAGCCAAAGGAAAACACAAATTTTAGTGACCTCAAATTTGTATTCTAAACTCAGAAATTAGCTAGTGCTTTCACACTTGAAAAATGAGGTGCAGTATCTAACTTAGAAACTCTTGGAAAAAAAACCTCTTCGAAATCTTTCAAATTTTAAATGCTTTAAAATCTCAGAACTTCTTTCTTCCAGCCACAAAATACTTTCAATAGTTGCTTTGATGTTAAAAAGAAAATTATAACAATTTTCTGGTCCAATCTGCCTTTTCAGTACAACAGAATACACAAAACATTTTTTGTCAACTGTAATCACGAAATCAAAAATCCCATTAATCCCATCATTACTCAATTCAACATGGACTATTCAGTAATAGAAAAGAAATGCCCAAAGCAGCTGCTCAGGTAAACCATGTCAGATATTCATTAATCCATTACATCCACAGAAAACCAGAGCAGTCTCCATTAAACAGGACTGAAGCATGATGGAGGTTTTGAGTGACACTGCATATAGAGATATGCATATTCACATCCATATGATGATGACTGTATTTTGCATGCAATACCTTTGCTAATTTATTCATCTAGATTACAAATGTGTTCACCTAAGCTCATTCTGTACCCTTTTCACCTTAAGGTAATTTTACTGTTTTATAGAAAGCACAACACTTTTTAAAAGTGACCAATGGCCAGGAGCCTGCAGGTTTATATTAGACAACAGAGAATAGGGAAACAGACTGCTGTACAAATGTTAAATAATTTAACAAATTGCACTATAGGAAAGAACAGGGTTAAAAGTTACATCATCTTACTTGTAATTCTAGTTCTTTGTTAAACAGCAAATTTAAGTCAATGGAGCTTTCACAGTCCTCTCTATATGGAGAACAGCTGTTCAACTTTTACTAGACAGCTGAGGCCACAGTGTCTGTGAAAGCTGCACTACCACTAATAGCTGTAGGCAGCTGCCCACAGTTCATCTCCACACTGGAATGCTTCTTCCCATATTCACTGCAAACACACAAAGCACAGGTGACAGAGGTGGCTGCAATACACAGCATTTATTTTGAAAAATGCCAGAAATTCTTCTCCCATAGAATAAAAACATTCATGAAATATATGAATGAAAAGCTATCTTGTGTAAAAATTGGATAGCCTCACAGCCTACTATATTTTCATTAGAGGGAACACACATCTGCTGTGTTTGTCACTGAAAGCTGCCACAGAGCTTTAACATATAGCTTTAAAAAAATCCTCAAATCAAATCAAATCAAATCAAATCACTCTTCTTTCTCTCAAACAGTGCAAATCTGTACAAATATCTTTACAGCCCTGATAAAGTATGGTCAGTTAATGCTTCCAAACATTATTTTAATTAGCTAATTTTACAAGCAAGTTGCCAACTGAATGCCCCTACCATAATGTCCAAGAATCTGGACTTACACATCTTCATTTTGTACAATGGAAAACTAACCAAAATGCACAAGCAGTTATGCAAATAAGTTAATGCTTATTTCACTGCAATTTTTGAAACAACTAGCAAGGTACTGACAAATGGCCAGTCTTGTACCTGTAAGAGGCGATGGTGACCCAACTGGTGTTGATGGATTCGATGGAAAACTACTGCTGGTATGATCAGGAGAATAAATCTGAAAACAGACAAAGAGATTATAGATCAATATATGCTATAATACACAGGAAAAAAGAGCTATTAGGATTCTTTTTCATGTTTTAATTGTCACTCTTGATTCTGGATTGATAAAAATTGCGATTTGATCCTTCAATCACAGCTCTGCTTTATTACACTCAAGGCTCTAAAAATGTCCAAAGAACTTTCATTTTCAAGCAGCTGTCCAAATAAGCACAGCCTGTATTTCATAGTGACACAAGTATTACTGACCTTCCTGCTCATTTAAGAGCAGCAGAAATTACAGCCTTTCTGTCTCTGCAGGGGAATGATTCACATAGGAGTTCACAGTACACAGCTAATTATATCAAACAAAACTTCAGGAAAATGCCAATGAATAATGACTTTCCAAACTTTAGAGAGAGATTTTAGCAGTTAACAGATGTTATCTGCTAAAAATTAATCCTTCATAAAATACCAAGAAAGCATTCTGGCTCTCTTATTATTGCTACCTACCAAACAAAAAACACTTGAAATTTTGTTCCTGTTGCCAAGTATTGTAGCACATCTTATTTCACTATCAACTGGCCTCTTGAGATAGTAAACTTCAACTCACAACAATTCTTTCCTTACTATTAATGAAATTAAAAACCATTGGTAAAAATAGAAGATATAATGCTTAAAGCTTTAATTAAAAATTGAAATCTCAAGACACTGGGAAAATTCATTTTATGAAGGGAATTGAATAGATTTAGAGGCTAACTATGGACTTCAGAACATATTTTTATAGGTCATCGGTTCAAACCTGTTTTACTTGAGCAGAGACCAGGATTTGTTAGATCAGATGGCAGTTAAAGAATTTTCACTGGCAGTGTGGTTGATGTCTTTTCACACAGACAATATGACATTTCAGCATTTAGCTGACAATAACTTCATTGAAGTTCCATATTGTATTTTCTGAACTGACAAAACCAGGACCTGATAGACCACATGTTCCTTCCTGGTATATCATACTTTTCCATTAGAAAAGACCATCAGTTCCCTAATGGAAATGCTTCCTCCTTTTCATACATGCTAGAAAGGAAATATATTTAGAACAAACTACCTCATACTACCGGAGGAAATTCATGCATTGTACATCAGCATAAAAATAAATCTTGGGTGTCAGTACAAGAACTGTAGAGGGTTTCAGACAGATAAGATACAGAAAATTAAAATAAAGTTGAAGGCCACAAAGTTTTCTTTGAAACTGCTTATTTTCCACAGGTCTACTTGCCAATTTTATTCTGCTCTATTTTATAACAGGGAAAATCTACCGTACAGCAAAGCCCCAAGTAAAACATGAGGTCAAAATTCATTCTGCATGCAGTCCCTGGCTGCTGTGCTGTTAAATGACCAATGATGAACAACCCTGACACCTTCTGCCAGGCTTAAACGGTAACATGACTCATTTTACTGCAACAAATGAGACTCCTCCTCCTATCAGTCATGGTCCATTCCAATCAGTGGGGTGCCAATATGCCAGGGTCTAATGAAAAGGCTCTTAGACAAAAGCTGCACAATTGAGAGCCTGCAGAGCCAAACCTCGGAGCTGTTAGTCCAATTTTTTAAACACTACAGTGTACATTTCAGTTAGGCTTTGTTATGTTAATGTTATTGAGTCTAAAGCAACAAAGAAACTTAATTCATGAATTACTTTTAGAAGTCAACTTCCCTACATTTTCTTTTCTTTTGTGAAGGGACCAGTGGCTATTTAACTACCAAGATGGTACAAAGGCCTTTACCCTAGTGCTGAGGTAGGAATCAAAACATAAGTTATCACAAAGAGGTCTGATATAATCAACAAAGTTAAACAGTCCTCCTGTTTGATCTCCTCTAAATTAAAGACCAAGTGTTTTGATTTGGCATTAGGCAATGAAATAAACCAGATGTTTCTCCTGCCATATAACCCTCCATGGGCACAATCTTAAAGGGTTATTGTTTGGCAAATGTTCAGGGAAACACATTAGAAATGGCACGAATACCCAGATTTTCTTTTCTTTCTATCTATACTAGTTCATTATCCAAACTAATGCATAATCCACAGGGCTTTGGGAACTTTGTGTAAATACTTTCATGTACAATTCTCTTTCTTGCCTACCCTGAGATTAAGACCACAATTATCCAGGCTTAAACCTAAAATAAAAGAACCTTTGCAAATGTATTATCTGGCCTTACATGTTTAATCACATACTATTCTGTATGGTCTTTAATACCTAAACTGAAGAACAAATGTCGTATCCTCTGATGTTTCACACATGAAAGGCCTATTGTGAGATGTACATCAACAGAATTTTAGAGCTAGAAATTCCTCTCAACAGTTGCAGCGGCAGCATTTAAAATCAAAACAGAAAGGAATATAGCGGCATCTTGGGGGGGGGGGGGGAAGGCATGACAATCTCGGTGTTTAAATAAAACTTTGTTCAAATAGAAAAATATTCTTGATATTCTAGCTGTCAAAATTCATGTGTGTCAGCTTCACCTGCAGGAGAGCCCACCTCCCTCCTGGCCCAGCCGCGAGCCGTGCTCTCGCTGACGGAGCGCGAGGAGTGTGCTGGGTGCGCGTGGTGCGGGGGAAGCAGATGGATGAGGCGAGGGATTTGAAGTGTGCAGACTATGGCATGCACTGATAGAGCAGATGGAATGCATCACCATCAGCTATGACAGAAATGATTTATGGAATGACCTGGCTGCTCCTGCCAAGCAACAACATGGGATGACAGAAACAAGTTTCTATGACAACCAGAGCCCACCCACCAGTTAGATTAAACATTTCTGCCCTGACTTCCACTCGCAATATATTTAGTTTTTCCTCAAAACATCAGCCTGGATTTCTCAGCTAGTGACTTGGACAAAAATACCTGAAAGGATGAGAAAATCATTTAGAAAAGGAGAGCAGTGGAAAATGTCATGAAGTCCCACAGGTCTAACTGGCCAGTGTGTCAGACTTAACAACAAAATTTTCTTCCGACTGCAGAACAGCAGACACCCAAATACATCTGCAGAGCAACCAACAGCCTGGAGTATGTGAACATTGCTATTCCTAGGAGGCAAAATGATCCCCGT
This sequence comes from Cinclus cinclus, assembly GCF_963662255.1. Lineage (NCBI taxonomy): Eukaryota > Metazoa > Chordata > Aves > Passeriformes > Cinclidae > Cinclus > Cinclus cinclus. The sequence continues at coordinate 8,300,328 of NC_085058.1, forward strand.
TCTTTTCTGACAGGTCTCAAACAGACCAAAAGAGAGCATTAACTGCCCTCTGGACTCCCAAATTGTTATCTACTTTGCTGAATCCCCAAAAGCAACAGGGACATTTTTCTTCTCAAAGCCAGTAGGTCAGAGTTCTCCCCAATATGGACATTACAGACATTATCAGATCTGGTAATCTTTTAACATATGACCCTCTGAGGGATGCAAGGGTAACAGGATCTGCATGAATATGCACATTTGCAGTCACTGGTATGAGCTGAGGGATGTAGAAGCTAACACAGGGACGGTCATTTAGGGCTGCAAAGTTTGCCCCATACAAGAAATACAAAGTGCTTCCCCAGCCATCATTCCCAACTCTGAAATTTCTGCTGCTGTATATCAATTACTCTTTTATAAAATAACATCTGACTGTATTAATGAAAAAATAATTACTGTACGCATGCATATGGAAACAGATGTTACAATAGACTGAAGATACTTGCCACGTTTTACAATATTCCAACAGGAGTCAGAAGTTTAAATTTATGCATATACAACATTCTAAAGGCTGTTCCATAGATTATAGCTAAACAACACAGCATTCAAAACCTCCCAGTTTTACAAGGCCACTGAGAAAACACTTTCAACCTTAAGGCAGGATTTGCTCTAAGACTAATGTTAAAAATATTTGACTTTACCTCAAACACTACAGAAAAAAATTAAGATCAACTTTTTATGATTAAAATAAAACCCTAACCAGCTTTCAAAACCAGATCTGCCTTAAATCTT